>NC_058369.1:117886013-118189346 GCF_018350175.1 Felis catus
AATGGGTTTCACTGGGCCAGAATCAAGGCGTGTATGGGGTTACACCCCCCTATAGAGGTTCAAGGGGAGGATTTGTTAGCTTACCTTTTCTAGAGGCCACCTGCATTCCTTAGCTTGTGGCCCCTTCCTCCATTTTAAGAACACAGGACTCCAACCTCTGCTTTTTCGGTCTCATCTCCTCTCTGAATCTTACATTTCCACCATTTTTTTAAAAAGGATTCATGTGGCTTATTGGGCCCACCTGGAGAATTCAGGGTACTCTCCCATCTCCAGATTCTTTTTCACATCTGCAAAGTTCCTTTTGCCATATGACCTGACATTCCTAGGTTCCAGAGATTAGGATGGGGACATCTTGGCAGACCATTACTCTGTCTTCTATGTTGGACTAAAATCCAGATGTTGGCAGGGTTGTTCCTTTCTGGAGACTCTGTGGGAGACTACCTTCTCCCCTTTTCCAGCTTCTATAGGCTGCCTGCATTCCTTGGCTTATGGTCCCCTTCCTTCAACTTCAAAGCCAGCAATGGTAGATCAAAGCTTCCTCAGATTGTATCACTCCCACACTGACTCTTCTGTCTCCCTTTTACACATTTAAGAACACTTGTGATAACATTGAGCCCACCTGAGTAATCCAGGACACTCTCCCTATTTTAATTAGGATTAAATATAAATTAAAATGATTTAATTATTTTTGTTAGCAACTTTAATTCCATCTGCTACCTCAATTCTCCTTTACCATATAACATAACATACTCATAGGTTCCTGGGATTAGGGTATGGACATCTTTAGGAGGCTGTTATTCTGTCTACTGTACTCAGGATAATCAGCATATAATAATGCAGGTGATAATCTTCATCATGACGTTGTGAAGAAGATCAAAAGAATCAGTGCATGTGGGGGCACCCGAGTGGCTCAGTCAGTAAAGCGTCTGACTTTGGCTCAGGTCATCAACTCACAGTTCATGGGTTCGAGCCCCACGTCGGGCTCTGTGCTGACAGTTCAGAACCTGGAGCCTGCTTCAGATCCGGTATCTCCCTCTCTCTCTCCTCCTCCTCATGCTCTGTCTCTCAAAAATAAATAAATGTTAAAAAATTTAAAAACAAAAAGAAGCCATGCATGTAAAGTGTTTAGAACCATGCCTGGCATATAGTGAGCACCCCATTACTAATTAGTCTATGGTAAGCATTCCGTAATAAATATCTATCATAGTTACTGTCTGGAAAGGAAATGCAGACTGTGAACAGTAGTTGTATCTAGAAGGTGGGATTAAATTTTTACAGTCTTCCTGTTGCTCGTGTCTGTTTTTCTTTTTTCTACCATTAACATATATTCCTCGGGGCACTTTAAAAATTTTTAAAGAAAACAAGACAAATGAATAAAGGGAGTTTTCATGGTATAATGAGAAAATAATTTTGATTTGGGGCTAAAAGTTTCAGGTGCTCGGGGTGCCTGGGTGGCTCAGTTGGTTAAGCGTCCAACATGAGTTCAGGTCATGATCTCATGGTTTGTGAGTTTGAACCCCGCTTCAGGCTCTATGCTGACAGCTCAGAGTTTGGAGCCTGCTTTGGATTCTGTGTCTCCCTCTCTCTCTGCTCTTCCCCTGCTCATGCTGTCCCTCTCTCTCTCAAAAATAAAAATAAAATATTAGAAAACATTTTTTCAGGTGTTCCTCTCAGCACGTCTGCTATCACAAATTGATCTTTGGCAAGTTACCTTACCTCTCTGCATTTGTTTTCCTCATCAGCCATATGAGGGGAGATGAACTGTATATTTTGCGAGCTCCATCCGGTTCTTTGTGTATAAAGAACGCCTACAAAATCAGTAAGAAAAAAAAGCCCTACAGGGGGGAAAAATGGATACAAAGGAAAAGCAGGCATCTCACGGAAAAAAACAAATGGCAAATAAGCATAGGTAAATATGTTAAGCCTCATTAGTAACGAGGAAATGCAATTTAAGTGAGATATTCAGTGAGATACCATTTTATAGCCATTAGATGAGCAAAAATTCAAAAGTCTGACAACATAAGCAATTGGTGATGATATAAATGAATTGCAATGTTTACACAGTGCTGCTGGGAGTATAAATTGGTACAACTACTTTGGAAAACAATTTGGCGTTACCTTGTATCGCTTATCATGTAAAGGTGAACATTCACATGCCTGGTGTCCAGTGTTTCCACCCAGAGAAACTCTTGTACATATGTGCCTCCTGGTGTGTCAGAGAATGATCATAGCACCGCTCATAGCATGGAAACACTGAAAATAGCCACAGCAGAATGGAAAAATTGTGGTCTATTCTCACGATGGATTATTCTAGCCATTAAAATGAATGAACTACAGTTCCTCACATGGCTATGAATGAAGCTTAGAAACATGTTAAGTAGGAAAAAAACAAATTCCAGGGGAGTACAAGCATTATGAGGTCATTTTTATAAATCAAGTACAAGCAAAATCAAACAATGTGCTTTTTCACAGATTCATAATAAGTGATAAAAAAAAAAAAAGCAAGGAAATGGTAAACAGTTCAGGACAGTGATTACTGGTGAGGGGGGCAGAGGGAAGGAGGGTAGGAGGATGTATCTGGTAATGCTCTAGTTCTTAAATTGGACAATGGGCTCCTAAGTGTTCATCTTATTATGCTTCGTAACTTGTACACACGTGAGATATGTATGTTTTGTATGTATTAGATTAAAATGATTTTTGGGGGACGCCCGGGTGGCTCAGTCAGTAAAGTGTTTGACTTCGGCTTAGGCCGTGATCTCACGGTTTGTGAGTTCAAGCCCCACATGGGGCTCACTGTTGTCAGCACAGAGCCTGCTTCGGATCCTCTGTCCACCCCTCCACCCCTGCCCCTCCTCTGCTAGCTCGCGTGCGTAATCTCTTTCTCAAAAATTAAATAAACATTAAAAATAATAATAATTCGTGGTTGGTGCTACCACTTAGCTTAGATTTCCTTTCAAGCTCTTAAAAGCAAACTCTGTTGCAGATTGGCTATTTGCAATCCTGCTGGTTAAACAGACTTCTTCACAGCCACCTGTATCTGGGTTTGTGCAATAGTTGTTTTCAGTTTACGCTCCAAATGAACCTCATATTCTTAGAGACCCATACCCCAGCGGGGATTTCATGCCAGCAGAAGCAGTGCCTCCAGAAATTTCTTGGAGCTTGCCTTCGGTGTGCCCCGGGAGCCGGCCATATTTTGTGTACCTCCTGCGACAGGAGCTGAGATAGACAGTCTGTAAATTTCTAGTCCAGCCCCGGTGAATTTGTTACTGCCCTGACTCATTACACTTTTGATTTCGATGTTGAAGAATCACATTCCCTGTTCCCTTGACCTGCCTCCCATCATTTCATAAGGTTGGTCCATCTAGTCATGGTCTAAAGGGGCTTGGTCTCACCATCCTACAACAATCCTGGCATTGCTGTTATTTTTGACTTCCATCTTTGATGCCACAGCCCCTAAAAGAATAAACCAGCTTTGTTGATTTGTTTTTCTGTTTCCTTGAATGAAGCACTGACAAGCACTTATCAGAACTCAGGGGACCTTCAATGTCAGTGTTTCCAATGAGAAGATTGGCTTGCATAGGGTCTGCCGAGTGAAGCTGGTACCAAGTGTGGGTAGGAGGATGGATGTGAGTGGGGCAGCTGTCTTTGGGGCAGCAGTGATACCTGGCATCCAGATGTCAACACTTCCATCCATCTTTGGGTGTTGGACACCACAGACACATCCGTTGGGTGGAGTACTGGCTTTTAAGATGCACTACCTAAAGTGAAGGGGCCCCTGAGTCTTTACATACTACTTTGTGTGAGAGCTTCAGTTTGGGAGGCAAAGATTTTTTTTTTTTTTTGCTTTTTATCATGAAAAATCTCCAAAAATATACAAATGGGAAAAGAATATAAATATACTCTATAGAATAGATATAAACATTGTATAAAGAGCATAACGAAATCTATTACCCGTCACCAGTTTCAATAATTATTAACTCATGAATACTCTTGTGACATTTGCTCCTCCCACCCCCTTCACGATTATTTTGAAGCAAATCCCTAATATCATGGAGTGTAGATGCTGTGAATGCATCATCATGATAAGCAACCTCAAAGATCCCCAGAGAGTATTATTAATGGTAATAATGAGTTCCATCCTTTTTGTAACATTATCATAAGCTATGTCTTTTAATCAGTTAAATCATGAGAGGCCAAAGTCCTTCACGCTCAAGACCACCTTTAACTTCCCGGGGAGGGCTCTCTCGGATAAATTCGACATATGGAAAATCACTTTATAGTTGGGACATGGAGGGTGATAGAACAACTTAACTCGGTTAAGATTTCTATTTTTTCAGTCTCACCAGCGTACCAAAAGAGTCAATGAAATAACATCAGGTCTATTAACAGTAGTCTTAGCTGACCTCTGTAATCCATGCTACATAAAGTTATCTTTCTAAAGGCCACCTTTGCCTATACTTTTAGTAAATTTGAGTGCCCATTGTGTGCAAATTATTAGGCACAGGAGGGGATTCAAAGACAAATCAGATATGGCTCCTGTTCTATAATGAAGAATTTGTCCGGTCTTTGTCTTTGGGCTCCTGGGAGGGGGTTTCTAAGTCCTTGGAATTTGCCAAGCGATAGGGGTAACTTTGTTATCCACGGTGGGTCTCAAGATGAGAGACACTTGAGTTTATGATAAACAAGATGACTCAGGGTGGCTGGCTGGCCATGATGGAAAGACCAACCGTGTAATTAGAGGGTTGGGTCTTTGATCCGGATGGTATCAACCTGATCTCCAGGGAAGAAAGAAGGACTTGAGATCGAGTTCAATCATGTGATCAATGATTCAATTAATCACACCTGAATAATGAAACCCTAGTAAAAATTTTGGACCCCCAAAACTCGGGTGAAATTTATGGTTGGTGAACCCATTAGTGTGCCCAGGACTTAGTGTCCTGAGTCCACACTAAGAAGACACGGAATCTCTGCGTTTGGGACCCTTACCCTATGTGTCTCTTCATTTGGCTAGTCATGATTTATATCTTTTTTGAAGCTGTGATCATAAGGACAGCACTTTCCTGGTTTTGTGAGTCCTTCTAGTGAATTATCAAACCTCACGGGGGTCATGAGAACCTCTGAATTTGTAGCCAGTTGGTCAGGAGTGCAGGTGGCCTGGGGACCTCTGGCAGGGCTGCTGGTGTCTGAACCTAAAATGGGAATAGTTTTGTTGAGGATTGTGCCCTTCACCTGTGACATCGATGGTAGCTCAGGACTGCACTGCAGTATTGCAGCTCCTACCTTCAAACATTCACAGATTAGTAGAGAAGAGAAGACATAGATGCAAATAAGATTGCAAGTGCCATGCAACAGTTACAGATGTGCTCTGAGAAACAAGAGACAGGAAAAAGAACTCAGAACTGGGGATACTGGAGGAGGCCTTGGGGAAGAGGATAGCCCTTGCCTGGAGCCTTGAAAGATGAGTCCGATTTAGACGTGCAGAAATTGTAATAAACACTTCTTGAGCACTTACTCTGCATCAAGCTCTGTTCTGCTGCTTCACATATAATAAATTATATAACATACATAGTCCTGTAAAGTTGCACTAATATTATCTTTCTCTTACAGCACAGTACACTGAAGCACCCGGAGATCAAACACAGAGGTTGCATAGCTAATAAGTGGAGACCTGAGATTTGAACCCAGACAATGAGAGTCTTGAACAATTACTCTTGACTGCCTTTCAAGCAAGAGGAAAGAACATTCCAGGAGGAAGGAATAGCAGAAACAGAGGGGAAAACAGAGGTATGAGCAAAAAAGGAAAAGGAATAATGTCAGATAGGTACTTTGAATGCTGGACTCAGGGCTCTGAACTTGACTCGGAAGCGTTGGGACATCAAAGGTTGTTTTTCATGGGATTCTGTGGACTTTTAGGCACTGCAATCATGTAGGGAATTACCATTGAAAGCATGTTGTGCTCCTCCAAAGCAGGAAGCTGCTCTTCCCCTCCTAAAGAACAAATCACTCTCTCCCTGCTGATACTCCAGTTGTGATGTATAGAGTGGAGGCTCCAAGGAAGAGCTATACTATACTATATTCATAGTATATTCATAGTATATATTCATACAATATATTCATGGTATAGTGCGTATATATATATACACATAAGTACCTATATACACATAAGTACTATATATACTATGAATATACACACACTATATAAAAGTATGTATATATATATACACACACACATAAGTACGTAAGTACATAAGCACATATACATATATACATACATATATATAGTGTATATATATACATAAGTACAAATATACATATATGTATGGATATTATACATATATGAACATATCATAGAATATATGCATGTGTGTATATATATAGTGAGAGGGAGACACACACACATAGGAAGGCCTATCCACAGATTATTTCTACAAGGATTGTTATTCATGCAATCTGATCTTTAAATTTTTTTTTTTCAATGTTTTATTTTATTTTTGGGACAGAGAGAGACAGAGCATGAACGGGGTAGGGGCAGAGAGAGAGGGAGACACAGAATCGGAAACAGGCTCCAGGCTCTGAGCCATCATCCCAGAGCCCGACGCGGGGCTCGAACTCACGGACCGCGAGATCGTGACCTGGCTGAAGTCGGACGCTCAACCGACTGCGCCACCCAGGCGCCCCTCTTGCAATCTGATCTTGATGTCAGATCAGAAGGGGAAATTCCACTCAAATCAGATTTATAAACGTGAGGTGAAACTCAGTACAGTAGATCAAAAATGAAGTGGGAGAAAGAGAAACAAGAAAATTAGATAAACTTTATCCAATAGTCGATGTTGGATACAGTGTTTCAGAGACAATTCTTTCTCAGTGGGCACGAAGAGGTCATTTTTAGCTGCCTTCCACCAAGAAGTTCGGAAATTTTAAAAGTCAGGTATATATCATGTTGGAGATGATGCCATCAATCAAAGGGGAGAGATGAGCTGGTGTCAGTGACCCTCCTAAAGCAACAGAGACCTGCCCACCTGTGAACCGTCTCACTGAGCTCATGACTGTTTCCGCAGAGGGTCCAGTATGAAAGCTAAACCCCCAAGGGTGGCCTTCGTCTGTGCAGCTTAACCAACAGAAGTGAACTAATGACCCAGATGGCATAAGTAAAGTCTGGATGCAATCCAGGCTTTGCAGCCACCCCCAAACTTCCAGTGAGGTATACGAGAACCACAATTCAAGGAAAAGGGGAATTAAAGTAGATTTAAAGTAGAATTAAAGTAGAAACCCAAGTCAAGATCCTGCCCAGCAAGTCTGTCTGTATTCAGCGTGTTTGTTTAATTGAACGGGAGATTGTAGAAGGCCATTTATTCCTGAAAGCAGGTCAGTCCTGCTTGTTGCTTGCTGACTCTCCTAAAACAAATCTACCGGTGGGAAAGATTTTTCCTAAAGATTCTCTGCAAAACAAAGTGCTCTAAACTAAATATTCAATAGAGATCATTATGTCCAAGCTAGCGGAAGTAGAAAAGCTGGGCTAGGTATGTAATCATCTGACTTTCGATTTGCACACAAAGGTGCTTGCTCATAGCATCTGAAAGTATGGCCAAATTGAAGTGCAAATGTCCCCCTCCCCCCAATTAAAAAATATTGATCAAATGGCATCAGGTGAATCTCACATTTACAAATCACTGGGAAATTCTGTCTCAAATCTCAAGCTATTTAATTTCTCAAACACCATAGTCAGAAAAAACCCAGCTTCTAATCTTTTTTTTTTTTTTTTTAATTTTTTAAATGTCTATTCACTTTTGAGAGAGACAGAGACAGAGCATGAGCGGGCAAGGGGCAGAGAGGGAGAGGGACACAAAGAATCCGAAGCAGGCTCCAGGCTCTGAGCTGTCAGCACAGAGCCCGATGCGGGGCTCAAACCCATGAACCGTGAGATCATGACCTGAGCTGAAGTTGGACGCTTAACTAACTGAGCCACCCAGGTTCCCCCCAGCTTCTAAACTTTAAATTTCGTAATCAGTACTGATTTTGCCCCTCAGATGTTGATCGTATAAAGTGAAGTCTATCGGGTAGCTTCCTAATACTCTGCTAACGATGTAGAAGCCCCTTTAATAGCACCTTTTGCAAATCAACCCCCACCCCCAAGAGAACCATGCATACAGGTACCCTCAACCTCTCTTGAAATCCCTCAACTTTGTGTCCCATGAAAACAACAGTACGTTCCCATAGAACTGCTCTTCCTTTTCTCCAGGCTCTCAGTTTTCTTTATGAGGGAGGAGAGATGGGGGGAATCAGTTCTCCAAGCTGGGGTGTCTTGCAGAGTGAACAGCCTGCCCAACACCCCAGCTGCTCAACCTTGTTTTGTTCTTTCCCCTCCCTTTTGTTCCCCTGCTCTAACATGAGGGAAGAGCCTGTTTTCCCAGAAGCCCCTCTTGCCAGGAGACTTCAGAAAACCCAAGGACTCGGGAAAGCCATATAGCACAGACTTCTAGAAAGAGAGTCTCGTACTAAATTCTCAGAACCTTCTCCCCCAATTTTCAGTCTGCTTAGTACCTCATTCCCATTGAAGCTAAAAGGTCTGGACAAGTATTTGTTTCCCTGGCCTTTATAGCCTCCCTCCCCTCTTTCTTGTCTCTGCTCTACAGCACTTTAGTGATAAAATAATGACATGGCTACCCTTCTGGAACTGTGCCTGGAACTATATGAAATAACACAGCTCCCCTCTCCCCCTCCCCCACACCCTCAGGGCTTCCGACCATCCCTTACCCTTCTTCTGACCATCTAACATGCTTACGCAATGATCTTTCTCCCCCTCTCCCAGAAGCTATAAGCTCCCCGAGGGCAGACACTTGGTCTTTCACCCCTGTCTCCAGAGGCCAGCACACATCTTAGGCATTCTATAAATAGTTGTCAAATGAACGAATCAGTGTGCTTAGATTAGATGATATAAACAAAGACAGTGAAGGACAAACTTGCATAAAATAAATTTTCCAATACTTCCTCACATAACAGTCTGTTGAATATCCAGTAAAGGGTTATAAAATTACCCAACAGGTATTCATTAAAGCTATCCAGGACATTCTAAACCTGCCCCTCAATAATAGAGGAAAAATGACTTTTGCTTTCAGAAATAACACTGTAGCCTGACATTCTTTGTGGGATTGTTTTTTTTTTTTTTTTTTTGAGAGAGGGAGAGCACGAGCAAGCGTGGGGGAGGGGAAGAAAGAGAGGAAGAGAGAGAATCCCAAGCAGCTGCAGCCAACAGCCCAGAACCTGACTTGGGGCCTGATCTCACGAACAGTAAGATCATGACCCGAGCCAAAATCAAGAGTCAGAAGCTTAACCGACTTGAGTGTGAGACAGACAGAGAGTGAGTGGGGAAGGGGCAGAGAGAGAGGGAGACACAGAACCCAAAGCAGGCTCCAGGCTCTGAGCTGTCAGCACGGAGCCCAATGCAGGGCTCGAACCCATGAACCGTGAGATCATGACCCGAGCTTAAGTCAGATGCTTAACCGACTAAGCCACCCAGGCACCCCAAACACCTTTTTATTATTTAAAGCATGTAAAATACAGAGTCTATCATGAATTCAGTGAGTTTTTTTTTCTTTGTATGTCCCAACCACCAACAACCTAGAATACCTCTTAAAGTAATTGTATTATTTTTGGAGAAAAGTCACCTTCACCAGATATCCTATGAATGGCGCAAATGGCTTTTTAAGCAATATCTTAATATCTTTTTAAAATGTTGGCTGCAAAATCAGATGGTACTTTGTTAAAGCCTCCAAACTAGTCAGAAAGTTTGTTTCTTTTAAAAAAAAAATGAGGGGCGCCTGGGTGGCGCAGTCGGTTACGCGTCCGACTTCAGCCAGGTCACGATCTCACGGTCCGTGAGTTCGAGCCCCGCGTCAGGCTCTGGGCTGATGGCTCGGAGCCTGGAGCCTGTTTCCGATTCTGTGTCTCCCTCTCTCTCTGCCCCTCCCCCGTTCATGCTCTGTCTCTCTCTGTCTCAAAAATAAATAAATGTTAAAAAAAAATTTTTTTTTTTAAAAATGAAAGAAGAGAGAAAGAGACTCTGCTGGGACCTCATTTAATCTTTCAGAATGATTCACTTTTTATAATTTTATTTCTCCATGTATTCTCCATGTCACAATACAGTGTTGGATTCACTCAGGATCAAGGAATCTCTTGTTGAATCAAAAGCTGACGTGTGCATTGTAAATGCAGCTCAGTTCAAATTTATTAACCTTGGCATCGGGGATCACCCTGCTCTGGATTCAGTTTTGTCTGTTTCATGTGAGTCGTGCTATTGGAACGGGTACCGATCCTCAGGCTTACTTCTCCTCACTGATGGGATTTTGATGGCAAGATCCAATGGCACCAGTGGAGGACAGCCTTTGGCACGATGCAGAGCCCCACGTGTTCCAGTGTTCTGTTCCCTTCGCTTGGAGTTCTGACTTTCTTTTGGCTGACCAGGCACCACTCGGTCGCTTTCCCCTTTACACTTCAGGAACACTTCCAACAAATCTCCCTACAGCACCTAACACAGAGTTTTGGGACCGATAACTCACACCCAGGACGGCTGCCAGTCCATACAGCACCTTGGTGTCACTTAGAAAAAGGCACCCTTCCTCTGGGTGAGTCAGGGAGAGATGGGCTAGTACCAGCCATGCATTTTCAAAAAGTTCAGGGAGAATAAATAACAGGGCAGAGGACACTCACCTTCCTTCCTCTTCAGCCCGCACCTCCACCATGGAACAGGGGAGAGAGAGGTCAACAACATTTTTTTGCGAGATAGATCTTGTTAACAATAGTGAGGGTTTTCCTGTAAAGACCAAATCTCTTTCAGAGTAAATGAAACCAGGGCAACATTGTGCGTGAGAAACATTTTTTTTTTTTTTTTTAGAGACAAGGCACTTGATTTTCAAGTGCAGGCTTTGTGGGCTGTCAGCCATTCGATGATCTCTTCCTTTTTAAGAGTTGGTCTTGGACATTAGTCTTTCAAAGAGAATCAGAGGAAAAATGCCACGGTGCTTTCTTCAAGTGCCCGAGACCATCCCCAAAATAACCTGATCGTTTCTCCCTCCTGCACACTCTTTTGGAGAAGGAGGGAGACTGGGCGTTGGGGGATGGGGATTGAAGTGTGAGGAGGTGAAGAGAGACAGGTGCCACAGGAATCATCACAATATCCTGGTGAACAGTCTGGATGAGCTGGAGCACTGGATGTTTCTCTCCGTGGTCTTGGCCACCAGGGTGTCCTCTCTCTGGAGAGTCCCTTTCTCAGTAAGCTAGAGGCTCATCCTGACAAGGGGGAGCTCCACATGCCTTTCCACTCCCATTTTCTTAACCACACTCTCAGTTCTTTGATGATATGTGCTACTACATGAACTGGTTGACTATGGGTGCCTGTTTCAGGGAGTCTTAGGTTTGAACCCCAAGAGATCATCTGTCTCAGTGTTTTCAAGCCTCTTTGACAATCACCTTTAGTAAGAAAAACATTTCGCATCGCAACCCTGTACACAGATAACTATGTAAACCTGGACTTAACCGAAACAGACATGTTTGGAAACAATATTTAGTCATACCACGTGTAATGCACTCTAATATTTTCTATTCTATTCTGTTCTTTTTAAAAAGTGCTGATCACAACTCACCAGATTGATTTCGTGATTCACTAATAGGCTGAGGCCCAGAGGTTGGGAATCACTGATCTATTTTAATCCTCTTAGGTTATAGAACAGGAAACCCAAGTCAAAAAAGGTTAAGTGATCTGGACAAGGTTACACAGCTACTGCCTGGTGGCAGAGCCAGGATGAAAATCCAGGTAGTGAAATCGTCTAACTCAGCTCATAGTTACTAATAAGCACTCTTGCAGAACAATGAGCAGATGCTGTGCTAGTTGTGTGAAGGGTGTGTGCTGTGAAAGAAACACGTAGATTTTGTTTTGATGGTGGAAAATCAAAGTCACTCAGGGGAGAACTAAATAGAATGTCATCCCCAAATCCTCACACACAAACCATTTTCAGTTGCAAACTCAAGTGTCTAAAGGGCTGTCTTTCTGTATATACAAATACAGAGAGACAAATGTAAATATTATATATATGCTATATAACACATTTATTATAAGCCTAGAAATATAAATTTTATATATATATATATATATATATATATATATATATATATATATATGCTTGTTTTACAAATGTTTTAAATTACGTCTACAACTTGGCTCCAATTTGCTGGCTCATATAAGCTTCCCTGCACTGACTTCTATAATGCAAGAGAAAAAAAAAAAAAAAAAACACAAAAAACCTGAGCAACCAGTCCTTCCAGCGATCTCTAGTTAAGCCTGGTCAAATAAGGGCTAGTGGGCATCTTTGTGATCAAAGAGGGCCTCTCAGAGATGAAGGGACTCTACTGAGGTATGCACATGAGGGTGAGGTCCATCCAAGACTAAGAGCCACCTAGCAACAGTGCAAGACTGGAACAGCCTGAGCAAAGCTCAGCAACCTCACAGCCCGTCATTCTTGGGTGGTTCACTCACAGCTGCACCCATAGTAACCGCCGTTGGCTCTGACCTTATTACCCCTCCAAGAGTACTATTTCCATTAAGATGAATTAGTCATCAAAAACGAAGCTCTAAATTTTAGCAACCAGCATGCTTTCCTTCCATAAATGCATGTATGCCTTCCTGTTCCACCTAATTTTATTCTGTTTAAAAAAAAAAAAAAGTCCTCTCAGCCAAAGCAAATCCTCTCTCTTCCTCCTCACACACCACCCCCCTCCCCATGACCCCACCCCCAGCCAGCAGCAAGGCTGATCTCCAACCTGCACAGGACACAAAACTGAAGATGCAACATGCTGACTTTGCTCATGGCTTTTTTTTTTTTTTTCATTGATAAGTTACCTGTTCATTGGTTCCTGTGTCAGCTGATGAAAGCAGCAATGACCTTTTCCAACAGTCGGCCTCTGTCTTTACATTGGCTTTCTGCACTTGACTGGGAGCCATGAAGATCACCTTTAGGGCACCTTTCAACCTATTGCTGTGAAATGGCAACAGAACAGAAAATGAACCAGCAGTAAACGGACATTTGTGGATACACTGAGGAATAGATACGGGCACTTTTAGCTTGTGCATGTGAAAATGTCACAGGTTGTTTCTGAACATGTTCCAGCTGGAGGCAAAAAATGCTTTGGGGTAAACATCTGGGGCACATGTGCAGAAGCACTGAAAATTAGGTATGAAAGTTATATATGCAAAATTACCACAGAAATTCCTGCTGTGATCATTAGGAAACTGCCTGCGAGTGTGGGTTTCTGGCTCACCTTCCAAGCTATCCAATTCCTTGCATAAAACCCTGAGGCAACATTATCCCCACTCCCTTTAGTCTTCTTTACCTCAGCACAGCACAGTAAATGGCATGCCCGTTCCAACCCCTATCTGCTAGGACAACCGTGTAAGAAATGATTCCTTTCCGGGGGGGGACAGGGAGAATGAATCAGAGGATTTGATTATAACCTTTAAAGATCAATTTTTAAAAATTGGTACATTTCAGTGCTTTCTAAAGACAGGCATCTTTAATAGTAACTATGTTTGCTTTGGCAGCACGTGGTGACTTTTGCAACAGGCAGCTTCCTTCCGTATCCGTATTTATGGCAAATATGTCAGAATGTAATCCATTCCTGTGTCCATGGAGAGGTCAACAATTACAGGTTCTTGTTTCCCTCTCATTATATTCCTTTACTTCTTTTCAAAGCATGACACAGAAATTGCCATGAGATGGAGAATAATCAGTCGTCAGAAGAAAATAGAAGACCAACTCTTACAGCTGAGTAGAAGGGAGGCATATGTAAGGTTTGTTTCATTTCTCATTTCCTCTTTGAGTGATGCAATGTAACACCACAATTCAATGTTATCAAGGGGGTGGCATTTCACAGGAAGGACTCCTAGCGTGGCGGATAGAAGGTTCCATAAGCCAGATTTGCTACTGATGACGCTAGCAATTCAGTGACATTAGAAAAAAAAGTCAAGTATTATTTCCAAAAGGGATAGGCACCTTTGAGGAAATAATATTGCCTTTTCTTTGACTTTCATGCTCCAGTTCGTCCCCAACAGATAGACGCAGTGAAGAACCTGTATCCGTACCCAGAGCAACATGTTTCCTTTAATGTCAGTCCCAGGTGAAATGAAACTAGCCAGGAGGAACATGGCAGTCTCTCTGATTTTAGTAATCAGTCGTTCTCAAAAAACCAGACCTGTATTGTTGTTATTCCAGCAAGTTGGCCGTTTACAAATAGATCATCTCCAAAATTTTCATTTGTATATCTGGAATAGAGAGTGTCAGGTATAGGTGCCCATATATGTATTATAAAAATGATAGGCTCCCAGACCAGCCATACACATCTCTTTCATTCATATTATGCCAATGGTGTTGGGAGATTCAAAGAAGTATGAAGGGTTCAAAGAGTAGTAGTCTGCTTTGGGAAGATAATCTGTGGCATAAAATCCAAAAACAATCACCTTATGAGTTCTGCTACTTTCAGGAAAGAAGGAAGGAAGGAAGGAGAAAGGGAAGGAAGGAGGGAAGGAAGGAAGGAAGAGAGGGAGGGAGGGGGAAAGGAAGGAAGGAAGGAAGGGAGGGAGGTAAGAAAAGGGAAGAGAGAGGGAGGGAGGGAAAGAAGGAGGAAGGAATAATCATATCAGCCATGGTCCAGCCAAGAAACAGAAACCACTCTGAGTATTTTGGTTTCTCGGGACACAACAAAGCTGAGTGGCTGCTAGGAGGTGGCAAGGCAACCCAGAAATTAGAACAGCAGAAACTCACTGCCACCCTTAGAGTAGAGGGTCAAAAGGAGAAGATGATGTTACCAGAATCCAGAAGCCAGATCACCCTGTGGAAGTTGGAACCACAGTGTGCTGGTCCAGGGGGGGGGGCTGGATCCATGAAGGAGCTGCCGTAGATGCTATCGGGGAGGCATTTATGGATTCAGGAAAGGACAAGGAGAAATACCATGGCTTCTCCCTTCCTCCCACCATCCAGTTCCCATTAGTGCCTCCCACTGACCAAACTCCGCCAGCAACCAGCTGACACAAGGGTCCTAGGACACTCAGCCTGCAGGGGTCAGTCTCCTGCAATATAGAGCAGAGCGAGGAAGGGCAAGACATGGATCCGAGGGCTCAAAGACCAGGCCTGGCGCACTAGCCAACTAATTAAAAAAAGCGGGGGGCCAATCTACCCTCAATTCCAGCATATCCAACAGGAGGAGGTTGCTTATTAGCTCTGAGAACAAGGATTAGCTCTGAGAACAAGAACGATCCACATGAAAAGTCAGATGACGATATGACAAAAATAACACTACCAGGCATCGATATGAAAGATGCTACAAGAGGAATCTGTGACACCTGCGAGATGAATGAGCGTGAAATGGGAGGGACCATGTTGGCCTGGAATTGACTGGGTTCTAGTTCAGAGAGAAGGAAGATCAGGATGAAATCAAGGTACCGAGACCAACAGGTGTTTTACTGGGTCGAACACTGCATAGTCACCGTCAAAAGATAAGTGAAACCCGACGAAAGGCATTGGACTCCTCAGTGGGCACAGGGGCAGGTGTGACCCGTGGTCTTACCAGAGGGCTGGCGTGGAGGCAAGAAGCCACACTGCAGGGCATTTAAGGACTAAGTGTATTCCCGTTGTAAAGTTTGACAATGAATGGAAAGACAGGCTTGCAGGGTGGCAGGTTTCCCCAGAGGATCTGGTTTGAAAACAGACGGAAGAGAAAGTAGAGACTAACACCAACCTCCCAGAAGCCTGCCAGTCTCCCCCGCAGCCTCTAAGCTGCTCAGAGACAGATTTGCACCTCATCTGTCTTAGAATTCCCAGAGCCTTGAGCAGTGTCTGGCACACAGTAGGTGCTGATCGCACAGCGGTGAAATGAATGAGTGGGCAGACATGAAACCCAAGTAAATTGGGATTGCAGAAGGCCCTAGAACGTGTTGAAAATTGTCTGAAGTGATGTGGCAGCGTGGGGGCTTGCTGGAAAACCCCAGCGGCAGCCAGACCAGTGTGGGCAGCTGCAGTCAGAAAATGAGATGGTTCTTTCTGAGAAAGTACAAAGTGTCGTAAATAGCGTCGACGGATGCAAATGGCCACAGCTGCACAGCAAAGCAAGGAGTGTGCGCTCAGCACGGAACACGTACCTGCCCACCAAGTTCTTCCCAGCTGTAGCCTCAGCTCAGAGCGGGTGGGGGCTGCCACCCAGAGTGGGGACCCACCGAGTGAGCGCAGGATAGTCCCCGTGCTCTTAAGGCTTTGTAAAGCTGTGCCTGAGGAGTGTCCCTGAAGAGCCTGTGCTTCCAACATTACCTGGCTGTTAAAGTGTCCCAAGCACGGAGCTGGTTTCAAAAATAAATTAAAATTAGGGGCGCCTGGGTGGTTCAGTAGGTAAAGCGTCCGACTTTGGCTCAGGTCATGATCTCATGGTGTGTGGGTTTGAGCCCCGCGTCGGGCTCTGTGCTGACAGCCCAGAGCCTGGAGCCTGCTTTGGATTCTGTGTCTCCCTCTCTCTCTCTCTGCCCCTCCCCCACTCGTGCTCTGTCTCTCTCAAAAATAAAAAAAAAAAAAAAAACTTTTTTAATGATGTCAAGAATAAATTAAGAAATGACCGATATGGAAAGTCATCACCTAATGTACAGCATCTTTAATGTAGGAATTTTTAGTGTGACTGTCTATCTCCAAGTGTACCAGGCTTTCTCCGTTAGAGAAATGCTTTAGCTTTAACAGGGGTAACAGCAACCTGCGAGTGCTTTCCGATTTGTATTGCCTCCTAAAACCTCTCACCAGGGCCAGGATGAGGGTGAGGCTCCTAACAAAACCAAGAAGAAGACAGTCGTAATTACTAGTGTTTTGAGAGAGAGAACCACACCCTATTAGTGTTGGTTTCAAGTTCCCTGTCCCATAGGCAAGAATCTAGCCTTGTGCCTGCTTGACGCACAGACTCACATATTTCTTTTTTTTTTATTAAAAAAATTTTTTTAAGTTTATTTTTGAGAGAGAAACAGAGCAAGTGGGGGAGGGGCAGAGAGAGGGAGAGAGAGAGAATCCCAAACAGGCTCCGCACCGTCAGCACAGAGCTTGAAGTGGGGCTTGAACTCACAAACCGCAAGATCATGACCTGAGCTGAAACCAAGAGTCAGATGCTTAACTGACTGAGCCACCCAGGTGCTCCAGATTCAAATATTTCTTTATTTTTTTTTTAAATTTTTTAATGTTTTATTTAGTTTCGAGAGAGAGAGAGAGACAGAGTACAAGTGGGGGAGGGGCAGAGAGAGAAGGAGACACAGAATCCAAAACAGGCTCCAGGCTCTGAGCTGGCAGCACAGAGCCCAACGCAGAGCTCGAACTAGTGAACCACAAGTTCATGGCCTGAGCCAAAGTCAGACGCTTAACTGACTGAGCCACCCAGGCGCCCCCAGACTCAAATATTTCTTAAGTGAAATAATCCCATCAGAGAAGTTATAAAAATTCTCCAAATTCAATTTTGAATGAAATTAAAGACTACCAAATACATTTAGTTATAATAATAATACTACCAACAATTAAAATGTATCGAACATAAACTAAGCTCCTGGATCCATGCTACAAAACAGTCGACACACTACCTCGCACACCAACAATTCACAGTCCACATTTAGGACGCTGCTGCTGGATGTAACCAAAGCCTCAGTCTTATTTTTATTTATTTATTCTCCACTTTCTTCCATAAAAGATTTGAGGCGACCTGCAAGAATACACACGTCAAAAGAAGACTTTGAAAGCGTTTTCGTTTCCTGGGGCCAGCATAACAAAGTACCACAAGATGGGTGGCTTAGACAATGGAAATGTATTGTCTCACAGTTCTGGAGGCCAGAAGTACAAGACTGGGTTTTGGCAAGGTTGGTTGCTTCTGGAAAAGCTAGGGAAAGATCTGTTCCAGGCCTTCTCCTTACTTCTGGAAGTCTCTTGGCTTTTAACAGCATAACTACTGTCTTCACATGGCATTCTTCCTGTGTGCATGTCAGTGTCCAAATTTCACCTTTTTATAAGGACACCAGTCATATTGGATGTGGGTCCCACTTTAGTCCAATGTGACCTCATCTGCAATGACCCTGTTTCCAAATAGGATCATATTCTGAGGTACTGGGGCTAGAACTTCAACACATGAATTTTGAAGGGATACGATCCAACTCCTCACAAGAAATAAAAATGAAGAAAGCATGGAGAAATTTTCAGGAAACAGAATACACACATTCATCTCTTCACCATCCTAAAAACCTCAGCAAATTAATAATAAATAATGGAAATAATAAAAAGTTATCAGTCCACAAGCAGAAAGTGGCTCCAGGAAAGACCCGAGTATGTAGGTGATGGAGGACGGTTAGCAGAGAGACAGGAGAGGGAACTGACTTGGCAGGAAAGGATGAACAAATTCTAAATAAGTACAAATTATAAATACAGTGAGGAAATGGTGAGATGAATTTGTAAAACACGGTCTACCCATAGAGCAAGCATCAATTACATTCTGCAGACAAACTATCTGTATTTTTATAGGCAATTGTTTGCACTGCTATCAGTTTTCTGTATTTTAAGGAGTTGTAAAATAAGTCTAGTCAAAGATAAACAGGGGTGCGCATTCCTAGAACATCACATAATCCCAGACTCTTGAACATTCCTTTGCCAAGATGTCTGGTAATTGCTTTTGCCCATTTGAAAGTCTTAATATTTTTCCTTATTTGTAGCTGGGGGCTCACCAGCGTCTGGAATCCCATGTCATATGGTCTTGGGTGATTATTCAGTAGTGGGTACAGATTTGGTTTGAGTCCATGGGAGCCAAAGCAAAAGGGGAAACTGGTTATATACCTTTATTGGAGTGCCCAGTGGGGCTTAAAATATTTGAAACTGAAGAAGTTTCATTTCATTTTTAATTACTGGCCACTTTTTTTATTTGAAGAAAAGAAGGGATCAATTTGCTTCTGTAGTCAGCTTCCTTTGTTTGTGAGAAAATTATCAAGACGATTCTTTTATTTATACAAAAGTAAAGCAATACCCACCCATTGTTTTAAAATACCCTGTGAGATAGCCATTAACTCTGAAAGCGGTTAGGTTAAGCAATGTGTCTATAAAGAGAACTCGAGTGGCACCTGGGTGGCTCAGTTGGTTAAGCTAAGCCTGACATTGGCTTGGGTCATAATCTCCCCGCTCGTGGGCTCGAGCCCTGAGTCAGGCTCTGTGCTAAAATAAAAAAAAAAAAAGATATTTTCATTGTGAGAGAAAAAATTGCGGTAAGTCAAGGATCTCACTTGTGCTAACAAGTGTTTTTCGTAGTAGAGCTACAAATACAATCTAATTAATGAATGTATCAACTGTTTCTTCCTTCTTTTGAATCATTAACATTTATCCTAGCCTGTAGCAGGAAGAGTTTTTCGAAGCTGACATTCAGAAAAAGAAAAAAAAAAAAATCAACCTTGTGTTTTGATTTATTCCTCTACACTTTTCTTGTGTCTCGTCTCCCAAATTTACAAAGACTCAGGTTTGTGGTCAGCCTTATTAAGTGCATAAAGGGAAACAAGAATGTCGGGTGGGAGTGCGGGAAGAGAGAAACCGGTCTCAGGTGTGCAGGCTCAGGACACAAATTTAGACGAGTTGAGAAAATGGGGACTGCAAGCTGGAAAGTATTTCCTTTCCCTCCTAAATGATGAGTGGGCAGAGGAGGAGAAAGGAAGGGTGGTGCCATCTTGATTAGGAGAGGAAGGCGATCATGAGATGGGTTTGTAGGCATTGCCAGATGCTTGCCGATGACACCTGTGTCTCTCAGCATCAAGAGGCGGGGATGGTGTGATGTTGCACCCACAACATCGTGATTTCACTTTCTTCTTTCTGCTATATCTGTTTTAATTTGCTAGCCCCGTTTTAATGGTCAGGGGATGCATAAATGAGTATGGCAAGCTTGTAGCACCTGAAATGATACCTCATCAGATTGAAAATGGAAAGTCCTCAGTCACTGTTCAGAGAAAAATGTTTCTGGTTTATTTCTTGCAAAAGTTTCACCCCCTTAAGTAGATTCTGAATTTCGTCATTGTAACCATAATATATGAGAAGTTAACAAACCTAGTACTCCAATTTTATCAGTCAGAAAATGTCACCCAGAGAAATGACATGTAAGTGATTGTAAAAGACTGGAATTTCTCATAGAATTCTAATGGTTGATTCCTCTTATAGTGAAATTTCACACTGAGAACTAGGATCTGGGAGTGCCTGGGTGGCCCAGTCGGTTAAGTATCCAACTCTTGATTTCGGCTCAGGCCATGATCTCACAGTTTGTGTGATCGAGCCCCGCGTTGGGCTCTGCACTGACAGCACAGAGCCTGCTTCGGATTCTCTCTCCCTCGCTGTCTGCCCCTCTCCCATTCGTGGTCTTCCTCTCTCTCTCTCAAAGTAAATAAATAAAACAGAAAAAACAAAAAAAAAACAGAACTAGGATCTGAGTCCTAGCACAGATTTCCAGAGATCTTATGCCCAGAGCCTGAGAAAAGTCAGCCGTCACACGATACTCTTGCCTGTTCTTCATGTCCCTTACCTTCTCGGTATCAGTGACTTCAGTCACCTGTGTGATAACTACATGTAAGCCAAAAATGCAAAGTGCTCTCAAAAAATTCCAGTGTCACGAACGTCCTTGTGGAAATTATGACTTCTGACTCTTGCTTCTTGCCTTCATTTTTCTAAAATAAAGCATTTATCTATGTTCACAGACACTTAGACTACTGAGTGATTTGGCTGACAGCATTCTTAAATATTGCCAAATTTGAGTGGACAGAGGCAGAACAAGCCAGGAAAATTGAGGCTGGATAGAATTAGTATTAAAGGTGTCTCACTGTAGAGAACCATTTGAATGTCCCCAATGCCAGCTAAGAAATATCTAACTACAAACTAATCCCGTTTGCCTTGTAAGTTGTTTATACCTTTGAATATTGATTGATTATTCAATCAGTAATTTGATTGAATGGGTTAACCATTCATGAAAGATAGACCTGTCATAAGGAAAGACTGGGGAAAAGAGAATTACAGAGAAAAATGCTAGCAGTGTCTACATTAATCCTGTGAGAAGCACCATTTCAAAGGCAGCCAGTCAATCCTAACAGTGAAGTGTGTGGGTTTTGCCATCAAGCAGTCTTTTGGGGTCAGAAATTTGAACCTCATGTCTCTTAGCTGCTCCCTCAGTGTGACTTTGGGACATTCCATTGGCCCCTCTGGACCTCAGTATCATCATATGTAAAATGGGAATAATAATAGTCCCTATCACATAGGTCAGTTGTGATTAAATGAGATACCATACACTGTGTTGTGTTAGAATGGTACTTGGCACACAGTCAGCCCTTGATATCAGCGATGGTGATGATAATGATGTCCGTATAGCCATTTCAATGTCAAATATTGTTTACTAATAAATGTTATTTAAATGTCGCATGTAAAAACATCATGATTTAATAAATAATATTTGCTATCAATATTGATTTAATTTGGGGCACCTGGGTGGCTCAGTCGGTTAAGCGTCCAACTTCAGCTCAGGTCATGATCTCACGGTTCATGGGTTCGAGCCCCGCGTCAGGCTCTGTGCTGACAGCTCAGAGCCTGGAGCCTGTTTCGGATTCTGTGTCTCCCTCTCTCTCTGACCCTCCCCCATTCATGCTCTGCCTCTCTCTGTTTCAAAAATAAATAAACGTTAAAAAAATTAAAAATGTATATTGATTTAATTTTAATTTAATATTAAAGTCAATTTAATTCAAGTTTACTTTTTTAAATTATGCTCTCTTGAGGCCACTGGACTCTCTTGAGTCCTTCCCCTTCCCCACATTCCTTAGCAGATTTTGTGGAATCTGAGACTGAAACAGAACAAGGTTGCTATGGGCAAGTTGGGAGACCAAAAAAACCCACACCTACTGTGTCAGATAACCTTAAGGTGACCCCAATAGGTCACCTCCCTTGTCTAATCTCCTGTGACTTGCTTGTGACCAATAGAATATGGCCACAGACTATGCCCCTCCCATAACTAGAGAAAGAAGCCGTCTGGAGCCACAGAGAGAGACTCTCCCCTACAAGCCTTGAAGGAACAAACGTCTACACTGTGAACTGCCTACAGGGAAGACCACACGGCAGGAGACTGCAGGCGGCCCCCAGCTGGCAGCCAGTAGGAGGCAAGGGCCCTCAGTGGACAGGAATTGTGCCAACAACCTGAATGAGCTCGAGGCAGACTCTTTGCCCAAGCCTCCAAATAAAAACGCATTCTGGCCAACACCTTGATTAGAGCCTTGTGCGAGTGAACAGGAGATCCAGCTAAGCCGTGCCTGGACTCTGACCTATGGAAACTATGAGATAATAAGCGTGTGTTGTTTTAAGTTGCTAAATTTGTGGTAATTTGTCACACAGCAATAGAAAATAAATACACCAGACCTTAGCTTGAGTCTTGTTATAGGTTAAATTGTGTTCACCCCAAAGATGTTGAGGTCCTAAGTCCCAGTACCTGCGAATGTGACCTCACTTGGAAAGAGAGCCTTTGCAGATTATCTAGCTAAGATAAAGTCACTGGGGTGGGCTTTAATCCAATCTGACTGATGTCCTTTTAAGCAGGAGAAACACAAACACACCTACAGAGGGCAGCCACAGGGAGAAGGAATGCCTGAGTCTACCAGAAGCTACAGGGTAATGGCACGGAGCAGATTATCTTTCGCAGGCCTCAGAAGGAACCAACCCTACCAGCCCCTTGATTTTTGGCTTCTGTCCTGCAAAACTGAAAGACAAAACATTTCTGTTGTTTCAGCCACTCAGTTTGTGATACTTTGTGATGGCAGCCTGAGAAAATAATAGGTTTCAAAGGCAGGAAGCTGGGAAGGGCTGCTTTCCCATCACGGATGGGAAAAGACTAGGAAGGAGAATAGAATTCATCCATCCACCCATTCAGTAGACATGGAGCCTCTACGTTGCCGGCTGTTGTGCCACGTGGGCCCTGCGTGCTATGCAGTGGGGTTCTGAGATCAAAGCACAGCCACTACCCTCAAGATGCCCATCATCTAACGGGGAGGGTATAGAAAGCACAGTTCGGTTTGACATGTGCTAGAGCAGAATATGAACGTAGCTTTATGGTGCTTAATCCTATCTGGAAAGAGGGAGAAGGAAGGCTCCCTGGAAGAGGGACATAAAAGGGGAAAAGGAAGAAGAGGAAGAAAGAGGGTACTCTAAAGACAAGGAATCACACATAAACACATATGAAGACGTGAGAGAGCACAGACATTCCAAGTACCGCTCCCCAGGTCAGAGCAGAGAGTGCTTGTGGGCACAAAACCAACCGTGCTGCTATGTGCTGTGCCAAAGGATCTGAACTGCATCCTGCAAGTTTGGGGAGCCACGGACGAGCCTCACAGAAGTCAGAGTCGGGTGGGATTGTGACATAGAGTCCCGAACCATGACCGTGGCAGGGGGATGAAGAGGAGAAGGCCCCTTTGAGAGAGATGTGGGAGCCAGAATTGACGAAACTTGATGAGTTGTTGTGTTAGAGAAAGGAGGAAAAGAAAGGAGTCCAGAATGATTCCGCATTTCTCTTGCCGACCAGGCAGGTGCTGGTAACTTCCCTAACCCAAGGAATATGAGAAAGAGATGAAATTAGTTGCCACCCCAGTGACCACTGCCCTCCTCTTTGCTAAGAGAACCCCAGCTTTGTTCACCCTCCTCTAAGGGACCATGAATTCAAGGGAGGCTGGACCCCTTCCCAGTGCACAGGCAATAAATCTTGTTACACTTAGACCCACACTGTCCAATACAGTACCATTGGCCACATGGAGCTGTAGCTCACTTGGAATGTAGCTAACCCGAAGTGAGATGGTCTGTGAATGTAAAATATACACTCGATTTCAAAGACTTGGTATTTAAAACAATGTAATATAGGGGTGCCTGGGTGACTCAGTCGGTTAAGCGTCCGACTTCAGCTCAGGTCATGATCTCACGGTTCATGGGTTCGAGCCCCGCGTCAGGCTCCGTGCTGACAGCTCAGCCTGGAGCCTGTTTCGGATTCTGTGTCTCCCTCTCTCTGACCCTCCCCTGTTCATGCTCTGTCTCTTCCTGTCTCAAAAATAAATAAAATGTTAAAAAATTTTTTAAAAATTAAAAAAAAAAATAAAACAATGTAATATCAATAATATGTTGTATTGGGTAAATGTTGAAATAATATTTTAGATATGTTGGAGGGCAATATAAAATATAGCATTAGAATTAATATCACCTTTTCTTATTGTTGTTTAATTTTTTTTTTTTTTTTTTAGTATTTATTTATTTTTGACAGAGAGAGACAGAGTGCATGGGGGGGAGGAACAGAGAGAGAGAGAGAGGGAGACACAGGATCTGAAGCAGGCTTCAGGCTCTGAGCTGTCAGCACAGAACCCATGAACCTTGAGATCACGACCCGAACCGTAGTCGGACCCTTAACCGACTGAGCCACCCAGGCGGTCCTTCTTGTTGTTTTTAATGTGACTGACTGCTAGAAAGCTTAAAATTCTATATGTGACTCACATTATATTTCTACCAGACAGTGCAGGTTTAAGCCAATCATGGTGGTCTCATTCCCTCACCAGGTGAAGAATTGAAGATGGTATATGAATGTAATGCATTTATGATCAATGAAAACGGGGGGTGGGTGGTTGATGACAAGGCTTCTAGAAGGTTCTCCACTCTCTTCAGATGGAACATAAAACAGGGAGAAACATTCCTTTTTCTGCCATGGATGTTGATATCAGTGTGCTGCCTGGAACAATGGCAGCCATTTGGGGACCCTGAGGATAGCTGGCTTAAGTAAATAAATCAGAGTCTAAAGATAGAGAAAAACTATATCCTTGATGACATAAATGAGCCTCTCATTAACCCACAGAATTTTTATGTTAAAATTCTATTTTTTTATGTAAAATATATTGTTAAAGTCAAATTTAAATGGGTTTCCTGTTGTTTGTGGTCAAAAGCATTCCATCTAGTGACAACAGTGTCAGAGGCTGTTCTCTGTGTATGTTATCCCTCTTCTTCCTGTATATTCGAGTTTTTCCTCTGAAAAATAAGGAGAAAATCAGATTACTATTTGGATAGTTTTGTCTTACGTTTATTTATTTATTTTTGAGAGACACAGAGAGAGAAAGGGAGCGGAGGAGGGGCAGAGAGGGACAGAGAATCCAAAGCAGGCTCCGAGCCATCAGCGGGGAGCCCAGTGTGGAGCTCGATCCCACGAACTGCGAGATCGTGACCTGAGCCAATATCAAGAGTTGCACACCTAATCGACTGAGCCACTCAGGCATTCCTGGAAAATTCTTTTGTGTTCTATTTCACTATGCCATCATCTTTTGTGTCTGTGGCTGAAATGGTCTTGATGGGATAACACTTTTTCTGAGTAATACTCCACTTTTTTTTCTTTTTCCCTTTCTTTTTTTTTTTTTTTTTTTCCCCCGATATGTAAATAAGGAGTAGACCCAGGTCAGGCAATGGAGGATAGATTTGTTTCTGCAGTAATTCCGGTGCAGGTACCGTGAGCTCTGCACGTGGTGGGGAAGGAGCCACTTTTCTGGACAGCTGCCAGACTCCAGACCTTTCAGAACGTGGTAGCTATTGTCTCTGGAAGCAGCTTGATATGGTTTCAAAGAGAGGGGGGCTGTGATCACCACAGCCTGCTGCGTTTAGGGAACCAGTATTAAAAACCTAAATTTCACAGATCTCTTCTCTGGCACTTGATTATGTATCGATATGAAGATTTTAGTGTTCATGACTCTGACCCACCATGCCATCTCTTCAGCTGTCCTCCCCAAGGTCCAAATATAATAAGCACCCAACATCAGAAGGGGGAAACTGCTGGGAATTCTGGTCAGTGCCTGAAGCGAGTAAGAGAGACAAGGAAAAGAAAGAAAGTGTTTTAAACAGTTGTTGGCAGCAGAGACATTTGTGAGCGTGAAGCAGCAGAGAGAAAACCGAAGAGGTGTGGGGACGGAGCGGTGTGGAAGCTGAAAGGGACCTTTGAGCTTTCAGTTCAGCTCCTTCCCTTAAACATGAGGTAATGGGGCCCAGGGAGGTGCTCTTGGCTGCTTCCTTCTGCCTTCTACATGCACAGAATTCTGGCCACGACCCGTCCTCTAGGAAACATAGGGCTGTGGGCATGGGAGACACCGCAGCCCTGCCCTCCAGGGGCTGGTCCCGACACCAGCTGTGACAGAGTCAAGATCAAACCCATGTTAGGGCGATTTTGTTTTTGTTCTTACTTTGCTTTGTTTTGTTTTCCTAAGTCCCTGCCTCCCTCTATTCCAGATATGAATCAGCACTGGCTCTCAGACTACTTCTGCTTTATGTCTGTGCTGGTGGGGTTTGGTGACCATTAGATTAAGAAAATAAAGCAGTAAATTCTTGCTCATATGTTATTCTGGGGAAGCATGCTGTTACCCTGTCTCTCTTTCCCTCCTTCCTTTCTTCTTTCCTGTCTTCTTCTTTCCTTCCTTGCTTGTTTCCTTCCTTCCAATATACATTATTTCCTTGAGCAGATTTATTTACCATTTTTACCGTATTTACTATTCTTCCTAACCTTGGGAATGACCAAGAAACATCTTGGTTGGAATCATGAATCCAAACAGAACTACCACAAGCATAAAAGTCAAGGGACAAGTGCCATCCACTGACCCTTCTCACACTCCTGTCGGGAATTTTTACTTCAAATACAGCTATTCTCTGGAGACATAACAAAACTAGACAAGTTTGCATCTTGTGTCTGTTCCTGGAGCCTGGGAGGGTAGATTGAAGTCAGAAGAGCAGAAGGGAAGGAAGACCCAATACATTTGGAAGGACATCCGAAAAAGATGAGCCAAGAAGAAGGTCGGCTCTGGTGGAGGACGCCTTCCCTACCCTTAGAATCCAAAGCCCCCCCTCCCAGCCTCAGCCCCAGGCAGCAACAAAAGGCGGGTCTAGAACTCACTGAAAACCTGTCCTGCACACCAGCAGAAGAGCAGGATCCGGAGGGCTGACTGAGCAGGGCAGGGACCGGGCCAGTGAATAAGGGAGAATGGAAAGGATAAAGGCGACAGGGAAGGAGAGAGAAAGGGTTTTCTCTTGAGAAGCTGCAGGGAATCCTCTGGATCCTCTGTGCCTCCCTCACCATGTGGCTCTCCAGCAAGGTTCTCCAACATGTTCCAAAGCCATCAGCCCCTCCCCCACCCTCGTCCAGTGCACCACCATCAGGCAGGAGGGCAGAGCCTCCTAGAAGGCCTCTGAGCCTCCACCCCTTCCTGCTTAAAATGCGTTCTCCCTGGAGCAGCTAGAGGGACCATTTAAAACCAAAAATCAGATTGTGAGGTCACAATTCCGCAGCCCCAGCAGTGCTCCGGGGGCATCCAGCCCAAGTTCCTCCCTAACTTTCTCCATTACCACTAGCTCCCTCCCTCACCCATCCAGTCCTTGCTGGCCTTCTTTCGGGTCTTTGCAGATCCAGTTGCATTCTCCCCTGAAGGCCTCTCCGCTTGCTCATCCCTCCTGCCTGGAACACCATCCCTTCAGCACCTGCCATGGCTCTCTCCTCCTCATCCTTTGAGCCTCAGCTCAGTCAGTGCTCCCAGGGGTCCTTCTCTGACCACCAGCCTCACTCTTCATTATGCGCTCCATCATCACCACCTGAAGTTATCCTGCTGATTCTTTTCTTTCTTTCTTTTGTAATACCTATTTTTTTGGTCTGTTTTTCCAACAAGGTTAAAACTATCTTGTCTGGGGCTGTCCCTTCTGCCTAGAACAGAGCCTGGCACAGAATAAATGCTCCATAAGGGCTTGTTGAATGAATCAGTGAGTGGATGAAGAGATGTGGGGTGGTCTCAAAAATCCAGAAGGGACACCCCAGGCTAGGGTCGCCTAGATTTTGTAAATACAAACCCAAAGAGCCCCTGTACATTTGAATTCCAGATAAATAATGAATGCATGTAATACTAAATGAGTAGATGTCCCAGATATCGCACGCGTTCACTGTTTATCTGAAATCCAAATGTAATTGGGGGCCCTATATTGTACGTGGCAGCTGCTCACCAGAGCCATCGAAGGGCTCATGAGAATGGAGTGGAACAAAGTAGACCCTCTCAACTCTCTTCCTTGTAGACCCTCATGTGTTATAATAGGCATGAAGTGATGTTCAACGCTGTTTTGTTCTTTCTTCTGGACTGTGTGTGTGTGTGCTATTTGGCTAATAGTAAGGTGGTTTTGGTAATGGATTTACCACCAAACCCTCCCACCCTAAAGGGTACAGGACAGAATATGGAGCACTGAACGAAAGAGCTACAGAGCAGATACCGCCACAGGAAGTTGTGGCTTCTTTCATGTTGACACAACAACCCCAGGCACATCTTCTCCTAGAGGAGGGCTGTCCTTGCTGGAATTCTTTCTCTTCTCACAGAGAAAAGGAGTTCTGAGGTCATTTTTTTTTTTTTTTTTTGCAAAAATGGAATAATTCAACAAATCAAATGTTTTCTTGGATTTTGTGATTAAAAGAAAAGCTCACATTTCTCTCAGAAACATTTCAGTTCTTTTAGTCTCAAAAATACCAAACTTTATGAGGAAACCAAATTATGTACATTCCAGTATTATCCTCTTGTGTCCATAAAATGGTTTCAGATGTGGAAAGTGCATTTAAAAACTTGCATATATTTCAATTTCCTCCAAAAGTTCCTGTCCAAAGAATGACTTTCGCCCTCATGGCTTCAAAATGGCTAGAAATCGTGTGGATCAGAAGGGGCCGGGTTGCATGACCTCCAGGAGGCTGTGGAAAGGCCCTCAGGGTAAAAGGACAAGAGACATTTTTGCATATAAAACAGGTTGGGTCAAGTCCCTTAACACGTTAAAGCAAAGCAAAGCCTGAGATGCTCTGCCTTGCACTGTTTAAAGGGTTACAATACATTCAGTTCACTCCTAGAGCCAAGAGCACTTAATCTGGGGCAGCCCAGAGTTTTTGTGTGTCTTAACAAATCTCACCCAACTTGGGCCCCTGGGTGGCTCCGTTGATTAAGCATCCAACTCTTGGTTTTGGCTCAGATCATGACCTCACGGTCCTAACAGCGAGCCCTGCATGGGGCTCTTGCACTAAGTGTGAAGCCTGCTTGGGTTCTCTCCTTCTCTCTCTGCTCCTTCCCTGCTCATGGTCTCTCTCCAAAAAAAACAAACAAACAACAACAACAAAAAAAAAACAAAAAAAACCTCACATAACTGAAAAATACCTTTACTTCATGAAAAATAGAATATTGTTAAATATATACCGGTGGGGGCGCCTGGGTGGCGCAGTCGGTTAAGCGTCCGACTTCAGCCAGGTCATGATCTGGCGGTCCGTGAGTTCGAGCCCCGCGTCGGGCTCTGGGCTGATGGCTCAGAGCCTGGAGCCTATTTCCGATTCTGTGTCTCCCTCTCTCTCTGCCCCTCCCCCGTTCATGCTCTGTCTCTCTCTGTCCCAAAAATAAATAAACGTTGAAAAAAAAATTAAAAAAAAAAAATATATATATATATATACCGGTGGGTGTTTTGTTTTGATTTGGTTTGGGGGCCAATAAGGCAGCTAAGTAACAAGTGTTCCTTGGACTGACGCAGCCATTGCCAAGGCCTTCAGAATAACGGGTACATTTTATCTCATATACTTCACAGTAATTTTTGCTTTTAGTATTGACATCCCCTCCTTGCAACTTTGTGGATGGGGCAGATGCCTGATAAATTTAGCGAGCTGCAATAAATTCAAAGCAAAGTGATCTAGCAATAAGTTCCTCCTCCCCACAATCACCTGTTAGATGGAAGCCAATTCAGTATTTTAGTTCAGCTGGAAATTGAGGGAGATACAAAGGTGATGGCCCTCATTCTGTTTACCCATTGACCATATCAAACATCTGCCCTGTCTCCATGAACATCATTATGCATTTCATATTCGTTTTTCTTAACACACCCCATTTCTAAAAGAATCTATGGTGGTTGTAACACAATGAAAATATATAGACCTTTTTAATGTAAGTATATAAAATACACAAAGATATTTTTAAAAAGCACTTAATCATTTTTTTGTTCTTGGACACAAATACATAGAACTCTCTAGAACACAGTCTTAGTGATGGGTTACTCTATAAAAGACCGGATTAGCACACTGGTTAGTATTGACAGTAGGGGGACCTCCAAAATCCAGCCTTCAGATGCTAGATGAATGATACAAGCAGAGAATGGACACATCTTTAAAAAATAAGACTTTACAAACACATGCAAACATGTACCGTTTTTTCACTGCAAGAATGATATGCAGGGTTTCTGCTCCACAGTTTCATAGATAATAGAGTCTGCACTTTTGTATTCTTGGCAAAGCCATTTGTTACCATTAACTCATCTCAGTTTTCTCATAATAGCTAACATTTTCCCCAGCAAGCCCAAATCTACTTCTGGCTAACTCCCCTGGGTAAACTGTGTAAGTATACCACAGGGCAAAGTACATTCCTAGAAAAAGTCACTTCAAGTTTTGTGAATTGAAATATAGCTTTACATGTGTGTGCTGAATTGAGGAAGAAGATTGGTAGGGAGTCTACTATTTAAAGAAGCCCGTCGGTGAAGGTTTTTTTAATCTGCCTGTCATACAATTTTCTATATTTTATTTGACATTAATTTTTTTCTTCATTTCATAAGTAATGCCCACTGTTGTAATAAGTCAGAACATCCAGAGAGGTACAAACAAAAAGCAAATAATGTTCCCACCAGCTCCCATGTCACCCCAGGTGATGAATAACTGACAGTTCAAGGTGGATCATCCCACACTTTGCTCATAAAAATATATACAAATACATGCCTGCACTTACTGAGGGGTGGAGGAATTTTCATTCTTGCTTTCACTCTTTTTTTTTAATGTGTATTTATTTACTTTGAGAGAGGAAGAGAGCACGTGTATGCATGGGGGAGGGTCAGAGAGAGAGGGAGAGAGAGAATCCCAAGCAGGATCCACAATGCCAGCACAGAGTCTGACGTGGGGCTCGATCTCACGAACTGTGAGTGAGATCATGACCTGAGCTGAAATCAAGAGTCAGGCATTTAACCAGCTGAGCCACCCAGGCGCCCCATTGTTTCTATTCTTTTTATTGAAACAAATTCTATTGTATACATTATCCTTTCTTTTTTTTCCATTTAGCTATATGGCACAACAGTGCTCCCAGTTAAGTGCTCATGGTTCTAGCTAATTATGTTTGATAACAGCCATAGTTACCAAATATTCCACATATAAATATATAATGCCCCTTTAGATGGACATTCCATTTTTTTATTTTCCGTTGCCTTTTTTTTTTTTTTTAACTGTCACAAACCATGCTACAAGAGGCAATCTGGTACAGCATTTCCTATAGGACTAGCAACTCTTGTACTTACTTTCCAAGTTCATTTTGCCTATCAGTTTTCCTTAACATAATCAGAACTAACTTAACAGAGCATAGAAATATCTTGGAGCAAACTACTATCTCTCCTTAAAATGCGTGTTTTTACGTCGATCGAGCCGAGCGCCCACAAACTGCCAGCCGCTTTCTGTCTCGAACTGGTAGGTAGAGCAGCTGCTCCTTGCTGGAGCCAGAAGTGTTTGTCCTGCCAGGCTTTGACCATCCCCTGGCCTTTCCACACTGGGAACAGTTTTTCCCCATGCACAGGCTCTGTGACCTGTTAGTGAACTTCCACTCTTCCGGAAACTTACGGAGATGCACGAGAAGTCTGAACACTCAGCCTCAGGACCATGTTAGTAATTGAGTCCTTTGTAAAACTACAGCCTATTTATTCAGATAGGAAGGTGAGGCTCCAGCAATGGTTTGTATGTTTCTTGTGTGCAAACATGTAGGGTGGTAGGTGGCAAGAGAGAGCTACATGGCTCCAAAACACCTGACTCTGAACCTCTATCACCCCAGAGAGTAATCCTATTTCTTATTATTCTGGCTGTGATAGCAGAGTTGCAAGGTTGAGGAAATAAAAACAAAGGGTGACCATTTAAATTTGAATTTGATAAACCACAAATAAGTTTTTGTTATTTTCTTATATATGTAGCTCTATAACAGTTTACAATAGTACACAAGACATGCTTACGCTGAAGAATTATTTGTGGTCGATCTGAAATTCAAACTTACTGGGTGTCCTGCATTTTACCTAGCAACACTGTATGATAGAAGAAATTTTCTCCCTGCTCCCCACCTGGAACTTTCTTTGTTTTTTTTCCCCCGAGTCAGAACCACATAGCAGAAGGATTCACCTTTCTTTCCTTGGCCTCTCGGTTTCCCTGCAGATTTGGGGGTGTTCACACCTTGAAGCCAGCTCCTGTCAGTATAGGGCAAGAATCTAGTCCCAAAAATCTTTACCAAGCACTGAGCGTGCTGGTGTTTACCTTACAGCAACCAGCCTTACTTTCTGGGTTGAGAGATCTCTGTATTCCCAAGCTCCTCTCTGACTTTGACCATGAAAAATGGCCACTCCCTGACATCTGTCTGAACTTGCTGGATAGCATACTTTTTGTATTCTCTTATGTCTTCTGCATTTCTGGTGTCTGCAGGACCTTCATCTTCTAAAACTTCTGAAGCAGCTAAGATTGTGTAGTCAGAAGATCCAGTTTTGTTACCTACATTATATAAACGGGGAAAATCCCCATCTGAGCCTGTAAACTGTATGTAAATGGGGGTTGGGTACAATTAGGAGATACTCAAGGTATTTCTGGCTCTGACACTCTGTGGTTCTAGGGTCTTCTTCCCTCCAGATCCAGTTTTGCTGGCCACAGTCCATATCTGAGCATTCCTCTGAGCCCAAAGCCTGCCTGCGTCCCAGCTGGACACTCAGTTTTACTGATAAGAACCATTTCACATGGCTGTTACGGTAGGGTGGACAATCCCCGTTCTTCTGAACATTTGGCCCAGCTAACATCATAAATTGCCAGCTTTTAAAACCAGTAGAGTGTTTGACCAAGGAAAACACACAACTGTTTGTCAGAGATGGTCAGCGCAAAACTTCTTGATGGCATAAATCACTGTGCTGTTTCCAATCACGCTATTTACATATGAACACAACTGAATACCACACAGCTGCAACAGCTCTAAACTAGGTCAGTTTTCACTATGTGGAAATCTTTGTAAGAAAATGTTGTGACCCTGAACATAAATGCGTGCTCTTTTAAATAACGAGGTAAGATGTGTAAATCCACATGAACAACGACTGGAAGAGAATTCAAAAGAAAGTAAACCTGTTTAAAATTCAGAAATTGTTAAAAAATAAAATTGCTCACATTTGTAGTGGTTTTAATCACCCCAAATACTTAAAAATAGAAGTCTTGTGGTGAATATCTAGAGAGGTCAGCCTGCTGAGGCATTTCAATTCCTCACACCCTGAACCTTCCAAATCACAGGACTATCTGTCTTTTCTACTGACATGCGGAACATTGTTCAGAAACGTGTAGAAGTTTATACTCTGCAATAAGCATGTGAAACACGTTCATCCTGGGAACTGGAGAATCAAACAAATGAATGGCCCTTAAAGATGATCTGGTCCAGTGTTTTGTAAACTTGTTTCTCCTGACCTGCCATGAATACTTTTCACAAGAGAATACTTACCCTTGCTATGTGAGCCCATCTGATATTTATGTCCTATTCTAGCCCATATTTTAAAAGTGGCTGTGACCCACCTTATTGATCTCACTGTCCACTAATGGATCACAACCCAGTTTGAAAAATACTAAAAATAATCCCAGCTCCCTCATCTTAAAAATGGGAAAATCAGAGGACATTGTGGTAAATGACTTGACCAAGGTGAGTTCAAGGTAATCATACAACCATGAGAAGCCTCTTCTGTTTCCCACTTAAGCCAGAAAACAGTTCACTCCAACCAGCTTGTCTCCCATTATCTGCCAAGTAGAACAACTTTATTTTTTTTGTTTATTTTTTTTTTTTGAGAGAGAGAGAGAGAGTGGGAGAGAGAGAATCCCAAGCAGGCTCCACGCCATCAAATGCAGAAGCCCAATGAAAGACTCGAACCCACAAACCATGAGATCATGACCTGAACTGAAACCAAGAATGGGATGCTCAACTGACTGAGCCACCCAGGTGCCTCCAAGTAGAGCTACTTTAGATATGACATGGGCCTCTCGAGGGGGAATAGGGGTTATATTAGTGGAGGAACGTTGTCCTTACATCCACACAGAATTCTCTGAGATCTCAAAACAAAAACATAAAATTAGGTGATTTGGCTAATACCCTCATATCTGGCTCTCAGGGCTCTCTAGACAAAGAACAAGTCTGTTCTCCTGATTTCATTTGGGCACTCTTGGCTCCTGGCACAGAAGTGTACTAAAAACTCTGAATGTAATCTTTCTTTTAGTGTTTGTCTATGTTGCAATGTTTACATGTGTGATCTCTAGAAACTTTGCTGCTGCTGTGCAGCCACTGTCTCAGCAGATGAGCTCACAAACGATCGCCCAGCAATAAGAAGAAGACCTGGCATCTGTACAGGTTGAAATAACCACCCCCAGAAACCGGGTGTGCAATCCGGACTCAAGCAGCGGTGGAGATCTGGATTGACAGGACCCCGGAAGGCAATGGTCTGTCCTCCAGCTTGGGCTGAAGAATGACCACAGTGGGCACTACATTGCCAGTCAGACACCTGAAGCCCCACGGCTTAATTGTCAGGCCTTTGTGTCAGCATGACTTTATTGTTCGTTTGGTGGAATTATGGCGCAGAAAGATAAGGTCTTAAACCAATAAGATCTTCCAATACTCATTAATCTGAACAACAGACTGCTCAGCCAGCTGTCTTCCTAGGACAATAGGTGATTCATCTGGGCAAACAGCCTACCTCTCAGGACAGTAGGCCACTCAGTGGGCCAAAGCTGCTTGCCTCTCAAATCACCATTTATACACAGTCTCATTACGAAACTCTCTCCTGTCTGTTGCAATTTTATCACAGATTGCGCCCGATTCTAATTTGATTCCCGAATTTAAAGACCCACCTTAAACCACTGAACTCAGACCCAAAACTATGAGTATTCTCCCTCTGAGATACTACTAACACCTCACTAGGGTGATGCTTTTCCTCGTCATAGTAAATGATAAACTCAGCTCTGTTTCATCAGTCGGTGATTCTGGTGGTTTCACGGGAGAGTCAGCAGTTGGTAACCTATATGGTTTCAATGAAAACAATTTAATGGAGGGACTCTGCACAAGTGAGGGCAGGATTACTGGAATAAACAAGGGATGGTGAGGCACCCAGGGTCCAGCAAGAGTGGGAAGCCATTGTCATCCCTAGGTCTCAAGGGACAAGGAGAGAAAATGGTGTCACTGGAAGCCAGTGACAGCGGGCACTCTAGAGCAGTGGACTACCCAACACAAACTGGAGTCCTGGAAACACACATCCACCGTCAGAAGCGAGGTGCATGTAGAAAGGGAGCAAAGAGGAAACGCTGCCACGCCTCACTTCTCTTACCCTTCAGTCGACTGCTGGTTCGTCCCACTGACCAAACCCAAATGGAAGCCAGCAAGTGGGGGGGGGGGAGCTGATAATGCAAGAGTCAGAGCAGAGAAGGGAGTAGAATGGGTCTGTGTGAACAGGGGGAGGAGCTGGAGGGGTGAGCGAATGGACAATAACCAGTACATAGCACAATGGATGTGTGCTTATCGAATAAATGAATCCAGCAAGTTACCTAGGTTTAATGTTTGTTAATGAATGAATAAATGAGTTATACTGAATATACATGCTTCCTACTTAGGCCTTTGTTTTGTGGCTGGGGAGTGGGGGGGCCGTCATAATCAGTAAGTGTCAATTTCGTTCCTTTGCTTGTAACTTCATCCTAAGCCAAGATCAATAAGGAACTCAAAGAAGAAGGAAAATTGGACCTGTTTTAGAGATTTCATAGATACTGTCTGTGCAGTAATTTGACTTTAAGCATGGACTTAGGAGCTGCAGCATAAATAATTCTTCACCCCACCCCCTAAAATATCGCCAAACCAAGATTTTGTACCTAGGAAGCTAACCGTAATTGCAAGAGCTACCCAGATCACATTTTCTGGAAGGAGTTGAAAAGGTTAGCAAATTTGGAAATACCACCAAATAAGTTGCCAAAATAATCCTTTTGTAACGGTCTGTTTTGAATTATATAGCCTAAAAGAATGTGAGCTGATGAGAGTTAAAGCCAAGGAAGCAAATTAAGTTTTGGAGCTATATGCCATGTGATAGCTACTTCCCAGTACAATTGCTAAGAACCTCTAGTTCTGAAACCAGATCGACCTGGTTTTGAATCTTTGGGGAAGGTACTGACCTCCAGGCCTCAGTTTTCTCATTTATAAAATGGGAGTGATATTCCATACTTCTTTTGGCAACCAGCATTCGTTCCCCGCCCCCCTCCGCCAGCTTTCAACGTTCACCCATATATCCGAGGACTGAAAGATGGGTAATTACATGTCCCAGACTCCTCTGCTTTCATGGTTCTTGATTAGACATCAATTCCGACAATGATCTATATGACCTCGTGCAAGATTTGGAAGTTCAGGCTTTAGCGGATGTGATGTTTTGCAGCAACTTGTAGGTTTTCCCTTTCTAGTTACCAGCCTGAGTGCTACAGGATGGCTGTGACCATGGGCAGCAGTTTCCTGTAATCTTTCTGACCTGGGAAGTAGCAACTTCTTGTAATGAGCCTGCAGTGGCAAACCTTGAAGCTACCAGGTGCCACCGGCGACTTGATTTGCAGCCTCAGACTTTTCAACTTCTTTCTACAAACCTCAAATTCCTTCTGTTAAATCCTTTCCTACTTGAAATACCCAAGGTGGTTTCTGTTTTTCTAACTGAACTCCGAGTGATATCTACTTGAGTGTAAGTTTCATGCTCAAGAGGTGCCTTTTGCAGAAATGATCCTTGAATGAATCACTGCAGGGGCCGTCCTTTGGCTTGCGCGTAACTGTTTGTGGGAAAAGTTAGCAAAATTTGTTGGTGATCCTGTTGGCCCTTTAATTGAAATCATTTATTTGGTTAATATAACCATTTCTAACACCTTAATTATAGAATCATATTATGTAAAAATACAAGCTGAACTGGGTTTCTTGGTAAGAAAAGTACGATTTATAAAATTCAAACATATATTTAGAAATCAAATGAAGGTTTTACTTACCAAGAGCCACTAATAGCCATTCCTTCAGACAAAACCTTTTACTTTGAACGATTAGTCTGCTCAGTGGGAACATGAATACTTTACATGTTTACTGTTCTGCCATCTAGTTTGATGTGTTGTACTTATTAGTAATTTTTATATTATTTTCATTAAAAACAGACGAAAGTTGGACGATTTGTTACAAACACTGCCATTCTTTGCCAGTTCTACTAAAATGTAGTAAACAGAAGACGGCCTCTCTTATGCCACATCCCTCCTTCCCATCCCAGCACCTCCTTTAAGTACTACCTAGTATATATATTTGAAAATACTCCATACTGTATCAGTGAGGCACCCCCACCCCTCCTGGATGAGATTGTAATCTTCTTGAAGGCAGGTTTATCGCTTTTGGGAAATTCCTGGTACGGTGTTCTGCGTGCTAAAAATAGTACTGAGGAGGCCACACGTGAGATTTCAAAGAGAACCAGCAGCTGAGCCTCCAGCAGCGCTCCCTTTAGTGCCTGTGTTTTTCAAAGCTAAGTCCAGTCCTCACTTGCCTCAAAAAATCTAATTAATCTTATCTCCTAACTAATGAAACTGACTGCATGGCACTTTGTAAATATCCAGGGTACTCCCCAGAAGGTAAACAGCGCAATAGTCAAGATCAAAGCCTCGAGGTGCTGCTATTATGGTTTGAGGGTCATGCCTGCCTGGGAAGAACAATAAACACAGGGTGGCTTTGATTGTGTCCCTCTCAACACAGAACCTTCAGTGGCTCCCCGTTGCCTTCACAAGCCCACCCTCTTCTGTTGGATTCACCCTCCTTGCCCCTGCCCTCTGGTCCCAGCCCACTCTCCCAGCCTTACCTCCCACTGCTTCCCACCCCCATGAACAAATCCACCAAGCATGCCACACACAGCTTGTGGCCTCAACACATCCTCCCTTCTCCTTCCTCTCCACTCACCATCGTGTGCATTCCACATTCCCCAACGTGGGTCCCTCCTCTTCTCCACCCACACAGCACAGGAAGAGCAAATAATGTCTCTTACCTACTCACTAAGCATTTTACATATGTTATCTCACTTAAATCCTCTGAACAACTCTACAAGGTAAGCTTATTCCCTCCATTTTATGGATGAAGAAATTAAGGCAAACACCATGGTATTTTCGGGCTGCATGACTCAACTCTCAGATAGTGTTTACAGCTCACTTGGTCTCCAGAAGAAAATTTGGCTCATTTACTCCTAAGATAGACAAAGGAAATCTGTAAGATTTCTTGAGCAAAGTAGTCGGTATATTCAAACTTCAGTATCATGATCTCAAAATTACAACAATGTACGTGATATCAAATACTTCAGAGCCCATAAGCACATGAAAAGATATTCACCATCACTAATAACTGGGCAGTGCAAATCACAACCCTAATGAGGTAACACTTCACACTCATTAGGATGGCTATTACATTAAAAAGAAAAAGAGAAAGGAAATAACAAGTGTTGATGAAAATGTAGAGAAGTGGAGATCCTTGGGAAGTGCTGGTGGGAATGTAAAAGGTGCAGCCGCTGTGGAAAATAATATGGCAGGTCGCCCCCAAAATTAAACACAGAATTACCATATGATCCAGTTACGCCACCTACAGGCATATACCCCCCCCAAAATAAAAAACAGGGAGTCAAAAGATATTTGTACCCCTGCCCCCCGTATTCATAGCAGCATCATTCACAATAGCCGAAGTTAGAGCTCAAAGGTCCACTGGCAGATACATGAATAAGCAAAATGTGGCATACACGTACAATGGTCTGTTATTCAGCCTTAAAGAGGAATGAAATTCTGACACCTGCTACTACACAGACGAACATTGAGGACATTATGCGAGGTGAAATCAGCCAGTCACAAAAGGGTAAACATTGTGAGATTCTACTCACGTGAGGTATCGAGAATGGTCAAACTCATAGAGACAGAAAATAGAATGGTGGTTGCCAGGACCTGGAGGGCGGGGATTGGGGGGTGGGGAGAGAACGGGGATTTATTTTCTAAAGGGCACAGAGTTTCAGTTTAGGATGGCAAAGAGTTTAGAGATGGATAGTTGTGATGGTTGCATAACAATATGAATGTTCTTAATGCCATTGAACTGTACCCTTAGAAACGGTTAAAATGATTGATTTTATGTTAGGCATATTTTACCACAATAAGAAATACTTTATGAAAAATGCTACATACCATGCGTTTGGTCCTTTAATACCCTGTGAGGAAGTAGAGGAGATTTTAGGATCTTTTGTTGCAAAGACATGGAAACAAGACTCAGAGGAAGCCACTGACTTGCTTTAGATGTGCCTAGGATCCTCTGGGGACTCTGTCAATGCAGAAGTCAGAGTCAGTGGTCTGGGAAGGGCCTGAGACTCTGTTTCTAACCTGCAATGCTAGGGATCTACAGACCACAACCCTGGGTCAGAACCAGGAAGCAGCAGGGCTGACATTCAAAACCCGATTCTTTAGGCACATGATAGAGAATTCTTTTAACTCTCAAAAAGTCTCTCAGAAATCACTCCACCCTCACAAGGAGCAAAAGAAGAAAAGTCCCACTGAGAATACAGATCCTCATCATTTCAATGGATTAATTAACTCAGATATTTCCAGAAGACCATAATCAGATTCACCTGTTTTTGTGAATGCTCTGGACACACAGAGAAAGCCTAAGTTACACCCTCCTTTCAATCTTACACACATTAATTTGTTAAAAACACTACTTGTATGTTAGCTAAAACTATAATAGAAAATAATTTGATTGCAAACTAGTTAAATTACTTAATGAGATTATTTGTCAGAGATATTTCATATAGGGCAGAAGTTCTAATCCCCAGAAGCACATTAAAAATATCTTGTATATACATTTGTTACTGTTGATGCCCAGGACCAATCTAGAGAAATGATTCGGTTGGTCTGGTGGTGCTGTTTTATTTTTTCAAGTTCTACAGGTGACTCTAATATGAGTCAGGGCTGGAAACCATTGACCTAGGATGAAATAGCAACCCCAATTCAAGATCTTTAGTAAATTACATTAGTCTCTATTCTTGGTTGAGATTACAAGGCATTAGAAGAAAAGTCTGGTATATTTTGTTTACTACCTGCAAATGCAAACAATATATTTCAGACATTTTACTGCGTCTAAATTTGTTTAAGGAGCAAACTTTATGCAAAATAAGGCAAGACTGTTAGCGATTGTGTGTCCCCAGGAACACCAAGGTTAGTTTGAGCATTATTAAACTCCCAATTGGACCCACTAGTCTATTTGAAATCATGGCTGGGCTTACCAAACCTAAATTCAAATCCATGGCGACTTTACTTTCCCTGTTGACGTAAAACTTACCACCATGGCCATATTGATGGCCCCCTTCTTGCTGATTACCATCATTCATATTCAGCCATAATTTGGGTATTGCCAACCAACATTTCCAGCCAGGACCCTTCAGAATAATGTATATAAATTGTGCCTTGTTGATTACAGAAGATCCGTTGGCCCTTTAGGATGCTGACATATAAACGTGAACACAAGTTTGCACGTTTGTATTTCTGATACTCATAAAATTATAATTTATAACAATGAACAGTTAATGCTTTTTTAAATCACCTTCATAACGATGAAGCAATAGAAGCAGGAGTTTTAAATGGTGAAAACCATTAAAAGAATGCAAAATCCTAACGTTTTTCTTTAAATGATTTCTAGAGGGAAAACATTACTTTTCTTTTATACCTGATACCATTTCATTGCATTTTTGCCACTTGTATGATGAAAAATGAAACTGCCAAACTGTAATTATGAAATCAGAAATTATAATGTAATGAAGCAGTGTTTTCTTAAGATATACGCTATTATTATATTACATATATACTTATATATCTTTTCTTACTTTAAGATTTCAGGAGTCCACTAAGATTAGCACAGTTGATTTCTTGGGACACGTTTCTCGAAGATAAGGTGGCATTCACAGAGTAGAACACAGTTGTTAAATAAAGCACAGGGTCAAAGTCTCAACCCCTGTCATGAGGTGACTGTAGTTAATACTCTTTATTATGAGTAAGAAGCTGCAACTTTTCCCATGGAAAACAAGATAAACCAGGCAAACAGTGCACAGGTGTTGACCTGCCCTACTCTCGCTCAAAATCTAGGAACGAGGCAGGTGACTTCATCAGAAGGCACCTTCCTCACGCAGGGAAGTGAAGGTTGAGTTTCCAGGACATCTCCAAGACCGATTCATTACCAGGCATGTGTCACGAAGCTGCTGTCCTATCAGTTCCTTTGTTCCTACAGCGAGGGGAAAGCTAACAGTCATGGAAGGTGGGGGCTACAAGATGGTCTAGGCCTATCCTAAGAGGTCCAGAAGAATATAGGCCACATATGCTATATAACAAGAATAATATTTTGAAAATATTAATGGTGTGGGTTTTTATTCCACTCCCACCTCACATTCCCTGTGGACAGTCCATAGCTCCAGGAAAGGGGGAGAGAAAAATGCCATTCGGGAAAAAAGCAAGAATGCAATCCCGGGAGGTGGATGTGCCAAACAAGATGGGGAAGTTAAAAAAAAAGGCTTCCGGTTCTCAAAGAAAGTCAATGGAACAGAAGTGTAGGGAGCAGGCCCGTGGGTTCTGCCCCTCCTCGCACTCTGGACAGAAATCCTGGCATGGGACAGAGCTGGGCTTTAGAAATACTGGGAGGAAACTGGGCTGGAAGGCTTTATTACTCCACTCTTCATGGGGAACTCCAGGAAGTGACTCCCATCCCCGGTATCACCGTGCCAGTATAGCATAGGCACAGCAAAGCAAAAATAGCAGCCCAGCAAAGCTAGGCCGAGAAGCATCCTGAGTGAGTGTTTCTGCCCCTCCCTTGGTTCCTGTGTGGTGCTGAGGAGTAGACAGTACACACCTGCCAATGAGCTGAGGTGTTAAGGGATGAGTCAACTCCATGAGAGAGGTCAACTTGAGATCAAAGTTGAAATTGAGACAAGTATGTAGAGCCAGTGAGAGCCAAGACGGAGAGCTCAAAAGGCAGCAGGCCCAGCCAGCTAGGATTGGGATTGATGTTAGGGTTAGGGTTGGTACTGGGGTTGGAGTTGGAGTTAGGGTTAGGGTTGCTGTTGGGGTTGGGGCTGGGGTTAAGTTTAGGATTGGGTTAGAGTTGAGATTGGGGTTAGGTTTGCATAGGGTTAGAGTTAGCATTATGCTTGTGGTTGGCTGGGGTTGGGGTTAGGGTTTGGGCTGCACCTGTTGTTAACGGTTCGGCTTGTGCTGTCGTTGCATTTATTTTTGTCAGGGGAAGGGTTAGGTTTAGGGTTAGGCTTAGTGTTTGAGTGGGGTAGTGTGTGGTTTGGTTCAAGGATAGGGTGTGGGTTGGGGTTCTGGTTGGTTCAGCGGTAGTTTTGGGATTAGGGTTAAAGTTGTGATTAGTGTTAGCATTAGCTTTAGGATTCAGTTTGGCCTTAGGTTTAGGGTTCGCGTTAAGGTTGAGGTCGGGGTTCGAGTAGAGCTTCGAATAGCTGCATTGTTTCTGCAGCGACAGAATCAGCAAGTTCATTCCATGACGTAACATATGGTACTCTGTCTCCTAGGCCGGAGTTGGAACCCAGAAATATTGCCACTAGGTCTGATAATTTTTTATCAAGGAAGTCTATTCTATGCGTTTGAGAGTAATTAGCAGTATCACTGACCTCTACCCACTTAGATAGATGCCGGTAGCTCCCTCATATGTTGTGGTAATCAAAAATGTCTGCAGACATCAGCAACTGTTTTTGGAAGACAAGATCACTAAAGAATTAGAAACACTGCACTAGGCCTGGACACTCCCAGGTGTCAGGGAGGAGACCCTGACAAACTGAACATCCATCCCAGAGACAGCTCTTTCACATTTAGACCTGGCGTAGGAAGAAACGAGGACACTGTCATTGTCAAGTTTAAGGAACCTGCTCTTCCACCTCACCCACCCATCCGTGGGCTAACCAGCAGAGTTGAAGCCCAGACCAATAGGAAGTAAAGGAAAATAGAAAATATTGACTCTGGGAAGTGTAGGTTAGTGCTCCATTTTATAGATTAGGAAACTGAGTCTCAAAGAGGTTAAGCAACCTGCCCAAGGTTGTACACCAATTAGTAGCCAAGCCTGTATTTGAACCCCACGGAGGCTGCATCCAAAGCTATATCCATCCTGATAAGCCAAGCTACAATTCCGTCTTGCCCACAGTGCTGGATTATAACTTAGTACGTATCAGCGTCAACTCCATAAGCGATGAACTCCTATGGGGAAGAAGTGATATATGCCTGGTTCTATACCAAGCATTTCATTTGTGCTCTATAAATATTTGTTGAATGAATGAATGAAACCCTGCCCTCCACCCTTGAGTTAAGTAGAGTTATTTTCCAAGGCCAGGCTGCACCTGGGAAAACAAGAATGGAGATAAAGTCTCCGCGAAAGTTGACAATTGCAGGACCAATGTCCTTTCTCAGAAGGTCCTTGAAAGAGGCAAGAAAATATATGGCTGGCTTCCAATCAACAGCACTCCTGTGTATGCCAAGAGATAAGCTCCATAAACCTGCAGAGATGGGAGAGATGGGATGACGTGGGAAGAGCCGCACAGGAGATGATGGAGCGTCAGCAGGGTTTGGGTTCAACTTGGAAGGACTGAGAATGAATGGAGAAGAAACTCTAGGGTTGAGCTGGTACAATAAGTAAGAAGAACAAGGAAAAGGCAAGAGTGAACAGGACAAGAAGTCCAGGCTGGGGGAGGAGAGACGGGTCTGGCATAACGAAGAGCTGATACTGAGACATAAGATTGGGAGTGAGGGTGAGCGGATGGGGAACCAGGCAAAGATGTTCGAGGTTATACAGGTTTCTGAGTAACAACAGCAATGATCATTGACACCGACCGGGGCGGGGGTGGGGGTGGGGGGGGTTGCCACAGGTAAGCATCACTCTGAGCACTTTACAGAGATGACCTTATACAAGAGAGGTTGATTTCCCACCTGAGGACACCTGGAGGAACTCAGACCCTGACACCTTATGTTAGGAGCTCCGGTCACATAATTTATAAGTGATGTGGGCAGGATGTGAATCCAGCTTGAGGCCTCAAGACCCATGCCCTCAGCCACCGGGCTACCGCACTTCCTGGTATGTGATGTGATGAAGGCAATTAGCCCTTCACTAAAGAGACGATGGGTGCGTCAGGGTCCCTCCTTCGTGTCCTTAATTTGGGTGATAGTCATTCATTCCATGGGGATGGGGCCTGGGCCATGGCAGGAAGAAAGATTCAGGATACACTAGCGAAAGCTAGGGCTTAAAAGCTATTTGCTAGATGACTCCCTCTGATGTGTGTAAGATACAATTACTTCACAGGCCATTATATACGAAGCCTCTTCGTTCCTTGCTTTTCTGCCTGACTTTCGAATGTTCCACTTAGATTTAACACCACCAAGGGGATGGGGAACGTGCCTGTATTATCCCCCTCCTTTCTGCAACCTCAGCCTGGCACCACCCTCAGTGAGCATCTTAATGATGGAATCGTGTGGCCACTGATTGTAAAATGTAGAGCCAGCGTGATTCTGGTCCTTAGCAATGCCACCAGCTTTGTGGCTGGTGAAAACAAGTGATCTGTGTGTATGTGTGGTGGGGCAGGGGGCGGTTGGAGGGTTATTTGTGTGTTTTATTCATTCATTTATTCTTCACTCATCGATGTCTGTCGAGTGAGTACCTGCTATGCACCAGGCACTGCTCTAAGGGGTTGGGACACATCGTGGAGAAAACAGAGACCTCTGCCCTCATAGTCCTGGCATCTCCAAGCAAAGACGGATGATAAACATAATAAATAAGTAAATTGTATCGTGTGTTAGAGGGCAGTAAGTGTCTTGGGAAAAAATAGAACGTAAAGGAAGGTAAGAGAGACCAGAATGGGAGTAAGTGAGCCTGGTAGGATTGGGGAAAGAAGGAGCAAGTCTGTTGTACTCAATGCTCAGCAAGGAGGCCAGTGTGGTTGGAGCGGAGGGAGCATGAAGCCTGAATGTGATAGGAGACAGGTCAGGTGGAAGATGGGGCGAGGGGAGAGGGTACGTTACAAGGGGCCTTGCAAGCCTTTACTCTGAGTGAAATGGGGAGCCCCTGCCAGGTCAAAAAGCATGGGAGGAAGATGATCTTTCTTAGACATAAGGATAGCTCATGGCCAGCAAGGGTAAGCTGTTAGAATAATCCAGGGGAGCGATGGTGGAGGCGAACGCCATAGTAGTCATCTTTTCCCCAGGATAGCGCCTGTCCAACGTCGTTCCAAAAATAACTGATGGGGTCAGAGTCAACCAAAGCAAATTCTTCATGATGAGTCAGCATGGGGGAAACCAGTACTGGGGGAGACATGACACACTGTCCTGCACTGTGCAAATAGCGACAGAACGAAGAATCACACGCTCGATTCCACCCGGTTATGAAAAACAGCACTCCACCACCCAGACCACAGATCAGGCAGGCAAAGCATTAACACCTGCATTATTGAAACTTCTGTCTCTTTGGCCCTGCTGAAGACTGTGTAGGCGATCAGCGTTGTCTCTCCACTATCCTGGAATCTTTCCATTGGATACGACTCCAATCCCTCCCCAGATGATTCCTCCCCTTGTGTGAAATGTCTTGGTTCCCAGCGAACTGTCTTACTCTGGGGAAATTCACTTGATTCTAACCAGGTTGCTTTAACTAAACACCTAAGGTACAGTTTCGCTTAAACCACATGGGAACTATTTTGCATTTGTATTGTATTTTTTGCCAAGGAGTCATTGCAAATGCTTCTTTGCATTTTCTTGTTTCCTGCAGCAATTTCTTCGGCTCTGGGGTCTTAGTTACAAAACATTTTATTAATTGTAAAACTGGGTTCTTTTGTGAGATCGGGGTGACCTTGTGTTAAAATACTGACTGGTGATGGGAACATATTTCTTAGTTTTAAACGAAAAGTCCACTCGATTCTGGCTCCCATGGAGCACCTGTGACCTACAGAGCTGAGCATGTAGAGCGTACATGGAAACACACTTTTTATTTCCCACCCGTTTTTGTGCTCAATAATTCTTTGATTCTTCAAAATTCTTCCAATTTGGCTGCTCCTCTGGAGTTAAAGAGCCTACGGTCTTCTTCCTCTTAGCTTCCGAGGAAGAGGAGGGAGGACTTTTAGCACCTCTGCTCTAGTTCTGTACCCAGCTTCCTATGCAGGTGAAGCTGGCCGTTGGACGAGAGTGTGGCTCTGATTGTTTGGGAATTCACTCCTCCTGTGCCAACCTGGCTCTGCAATGCCATCTTTGAGCGCCTCAGCTTATCAGTGAAGGCTCCAGAGAGCACCCTATGACTCCCTCATGAGCCCGCCAGTAGCCCCCGTTTCCAACAATGGAGTTTGAGGGACCAGTGAGGATTCGTGTGTTGAAAGAGCAGCTCTGGCATTTGAACAATGTGTATTAATCATCTACTATATGCCTGGACCCTGCCTTCAAGGATTTACTATCCAGTGGTTCTGGCAAGCTACACCAGATCACCCTTACCTACTGGGCAGGACATCAAAAGACTCTTTCTACAAATGGAGCTATGGAGCCTCCCTGGACACACAGACCCATCCCTGCAGGGCTGCCTTACATATCAGAAATGTCCAACATGGACTGCACGGGGGACATTGCCTTCCATTCCATCAATCATGCAATGAGTAGGAAACTTAGCTTCATAGCCATGGTCCAGAATACGAAGTCTGGAGTCAGTCAGGTTGAATTCAAGCTACTGCTTTGCCATGTGCTTGTTAGAAAGCTTCAGGGAATCCCCACACTTTGTTCAGGGCCTGGCACATAACAAACGCTCAGGTAACACTCTTTATGTTGGGTATCAATTCTATTTTACTGCACAGTAGGGAGCAGCATCTGTGGTTGCTTGATAGTTGGGGTGGGCAGAACATGGTCCTCATGATGTTTTAAGACATGAAATTCACAAAATCCTCCAGTGGCCAGATTTGCTCTGTCTACCCCCAACGGTACCAACCTCAGTAGCAGGTAAGGCACGAACGTCTGAATGGAGAGCTGAGGCCACATATAGAACAGCTGGAATGTCATTGTTGTTGCTGCTGCTGCTGTTATTTTGAATTGAACTTGAGTGTTGTAAGGCAAGACCCACCTGTTCTCTGAGCCCCACACTCCCTGTAGCCCCACCCAGAAGCTTCAACATTAACTTTCGCACCTTGCTCAGAAGATTTTGGAAGTCTGGCCACCCCTCACTTCACTGAACATTCAGATGTGCCCATTTAGTGGTGAAGAATTTCTACACGTCAGACTGTAACACAGCCAGGGCCCTTTAAAAGTCCCACCGCTTTGGCCACAAATGAGGATTCACTTGCCTGCCTTCTTGGCTCTTAATGAAGACTTTGGTTTGGTTCTAAAGTGTGAGTGACATTTGGACTGCGGATGTAACACCAAGAAGGGTAGGGGAGGGTCTCCTACCTACCGATAAGGTATTTTCTCTGTGGTGCGCGGTGGACCTGAAATCCTGTTAGTGATTTTTCTCCAGACCTGGATAAGAGGCCATTCTTTTTGTTCATTCTCCTGTAGAGGCCGGTTGATGTCTTGCCAATGTAGCAGGATGCTTCCCCGCTCCAGATGGGCAGGAAGCCAAGAAATGCAGTTTTGTGTTTGTCCAGGCACAGATAGTTGAGGAAAAGCCCTGAAGCAAATGTACAGTTTCTATCTCTCCAACGCCTGGTGCAGATAGAAAGTCTCTTATTTCTTAGCAACAGGACAAGCCCAAGGCAACATTCAGTTCAACACAAGAACCATGCTTTTCCAAATCTACAAGGTCCTACTATGCATCGGGTTCATTCAGCCAATAATGTCGGTGATCCTCACTAGGCAGTGCTGCTTTCTTGAGCTGTCCCCTATGTCCCTTCTCCTGCTTGTGATCTGGGCGACTCTGGGAGAGCAAAGTGATTTTAACACCAGCTTATGTCCAACCTGATCTGGAGGGGAAAACTGCTGCTAACCACAACAGAATAGCAGGTCACTTGACAACTGCCAAAGTCAAACAGAAAGAACCTTTGCATCATCGGAGCTCTCTTCTGCACAAGCCCACACACAGAAGAACGTGCTTTCTAGTTCATAAAATAAGACTTCAGTGAGTCAATGGGAAAGAAGAACTCACTTGTGAATTCAGATTGTACCTAGTGATTGTTTTTTTTTCACCAAGCCCCTAAGTTTGAATTGGATAAAGAGTGTGACTCATGAAAAAGGTTTCATTTAAGGGATTTGGGATTTTGATTTTAAATGTATGCTTATGGGTATGGGAACGCTATGGGGGGATAAAAACGTATAATCACGGGTAAATATTCAGATCAGAAACCCAGAATGCATTCCAGCTGTACGGTTCTTGTTGTTGTTGGCTGGTTTTGTTCTGGGGGTAGGGGGAGTGGTGCAGTCTATCCAAACTAGCCCCATGTAAGTACACTTCCCTCAGGATTTGTGTTTTTAGCATAACAAATGCCCATACATTTAGAAGTGAGAGTTAAAGGCCGTGTCTTTATTTTGTTTAGCCAGGTGTTAGTTTAATCCTCCGTTTTTTCCACTCTGGTCTCCTAACCTCACCAGCGGTGAGCGTCAAAGAGAAACCCTTCGTTTTTGCTGGGAAACTCATCACAACATCCGGTTCAGCAATGCTCACGAGTTTCTTCTGACAGAGGCATCGATAGTTTCCATTCCTTGCCCAGCCCTCCAGGACACGCAGGTTTGGTTGGTTTCCATTCGTTGGCCTGATGGAGAAATGGGAAAATCAGTTAGGAATTAATGTAGATTGTCGGGCTTGGATGAAGACAGCAGGCAAGGGCTATGTTTGAGTCCACCTTAGTCCTCGATGTCTGATGGAAATTTCCAAGCTACCAGCCTCTTTGGCACAGGTCTGACACCGCTCCCCGTGAACACTGCCTTCTGACTGCCATAACGTCAACTCGAAGGCAGGGAGGAGAAGCCAAAGAGAGAGAGACCCAGGGCATCCAAAGGGGTTTTCTGGAAGTGTCTCCTCTCAGTCCCTGATTTGAGACCTTGGCCTCCAAGTCTTCATTTGAAGGCAGGTAAATGAGACCATCCTTCATGTTCCTTCATTCAAGATTGATTCCCTCTTATGGACTCTAAGACCTCAGAGGCCAGGCAGGGTAAATAACAGTATCTGTGCTTTGGGGTTCAGGGGTCAGGAACCCTGGGAAGGAGGTCTGGAGGCTGAAGGGTGCACTTGCCAAGGAGGACACAGAAATGTGACTTTTCTTCAACTATAAAATTATAGACTGGGAAAATGAATACCTACTCTGGATTGGGGTGCCGGTGAAGTAAAATAACGCATAAAGTATATAGCACTGTGCCCATATGCAACAGGTTCTCAATGGTAGACGATTGAAATAACAAATAAGTGAATAAAACTTTCGAGGGAACAACTTAGCCCAGGGCCTCACAACTCACAAGGAGCAGATCCAGGCTATTCAATTCTCTGCGTTCCCTGATTTCAAGTCCAGTGATCATCCTGTTGATGATCACACCTACTCCTTAGTCCCCCAAGCTGGGTTGCCTGCCAGTTAACTGTGGTCATTCTGTAGTAGAAGTTCCACTTAGACATTCATTGCAAATTACTTGATTCAAGGCAAGGAATTTAGTCTTAATGGTGGATTCACTCAGGTGGTAGGCAAAAGTGTATGATGTCCAAATTGCATTCAAACCACCTACACCTTCCTCCTGTATTAGGCCCAGCATCCATACCTTCACTATTGCCATTGAGTATTTCCTGAGAGCTGACTTTGAGTCTAGAGCCATGCCCAAGGATATTAAATCTTGCATCAGGGTTCATTAAAGCAATGTAAGGCAAGGGTCCATAGGCAGTGGGTGGGATGCGACAGGCAGACACATTAAAGAGAAAAGAAGCATTGCAAACATTACACAAAGGGCCAAGGAGAATTTGACAAGTCAGTACTGTGCTAACACCAAGAAGAGAGAGTTCCATGGGGACTGAGAGATAAGCTACAGCTGTATCTTGAAGAAAGTTACTGGAAGGAAGAGGAGAGAAGGACATGTTAAAGCAGGAAGAAGCTTACATCAAAGACAATTCTCTGCTCGCCAAAAGTGTGTTGATACTTGGAGTTTTCAAGCATTACCAACATTTTCTTACATACTGGTTCTCATCATAAGGGCAACTGCATCAGAATCATTTGGGGAAGTTGTGGTATAATAAAAAATACATTTGGTCTTTGTCCCTGGTTCTTGGCACAGAGCTCCTAAAACTCTTGGAATTTCCTGAGTGATGGGAGCATCTTTTGTTATTCATTAAAAAACCCTTTCAAAAATCCTTTGAACCATATTTGAGTTGATGCTAGCAAAGCAGCTCTTGGTGCACCCTGAGTTTCAAGGGAAGGGCTGAACACAAGAGGAAGAGCAAGCACATGATTAGAGGGTTGGACTTGCAGCCAGGGAGGGCGGGGTGGGGCTTGGAGTTCCAGTCCGATCACAAATGGCCAATGATTTAATCAGTTGTGACTGCTAATGAAGCCTGGATTAAAAAGTCTTGAATGGTGAGGTTCTGGGATCTTGGAGGTTTGTGAGCGCATTCATGTGCTGGGAGGGTGGCACACCCAGCAAGGTGATGGAAGCTGTGTGCCCCCCGCTCCTTACCTTACCCTATAGATCTCTTGCTAAGTTGTTCCTGAGTTGTGTTCTTTATAATATAGCTGTAATTGTAAGTGTAGGGCTTTCCTTTACTGAATTATCAGAACTGAGAAGGTGGCGGGACGACATAGAAAACTTTGAATTTGTAGCCAAGTCAGACAGAATTTGGGTGGCCTAGAGACCCTGCAACTGGCCTCGGAGATGAGGGCAGTTTTGTGGGATTGAGCCTTTAAACCTGTGCATTCTGATGCTAGCTCCCAGTAGTGCATGCAGAATACGGGGATTGGTTGGGGAACTGGTGCTGATAGATAGCACAAGGGTATTTATTAAAATTCCAATTCCCAGGCCCAGAGTAGGAACTGTTGAATCAGACTGTGGGCGGGGCCAGGAAAGCTCCCTGGGTGATTCTGAGGCACGCCAGCTTTTGAGGACTACAATCACAGCTTCTGCTTTGGCAGCCTCCATATCAAACCAAGAGTTTGTCCTGCCAAAGGCACTAGGCTCCAGACTCTGGCAATTAACTGGCTTGCCAACTCTACTGCTTACCTGGAATTGGAAAGGCTGAACAACAGACGCTTGTACAGTTTTGGGCCCTGCCATGTCAAGAATCACCTGAGTCAGGTCAGCCCACATGGTCCCCTTCTATGTGACTTCTTTGGCAGTGGGCGGGTGGGGGGAGGGTATATTCTATGACGCCAACAGGAAAAAGGGTGGATCCTTCAATTTAGTCCCTTCTCAAACGCTCTCTGGGTTAGAAAGACCCTCACCAGCCCTGACCTAGCAGAACTTCCATATCTCTGAAGTGGGGGCTTGTGTCAAGAGCCTGAAAGTGGCTGCCCCTCCCTGGAGGAATGCCCAGGGGCAAATCCCTTGTTTGGGGAGCCCATGAACACAGACTCTCACCTCCACATGGCAGGCGAGGGTTTCCTCGGGCTCAGGAGCCTCCCTGGGCCTGGAGAGCAGGGACATAAAGACATCAATGCCATCAACCTGGACGCACATTTTCTTTTCTTTTTTTTAAACATTTATTTATTGTCAGAGCGTGAGTGGGGGAGGGGCAGAGAGAGAGGGAGACGGAGCATCCGAAGCAGGCTCCAGGCTCCCAGCAGTCAGCCCAGAGCCCGTTGCAGGGCTGGAACCTACGAACCACGAGATCACAACCTGAGCCGAAGTCGGCCACTCAACCAACTGAGCCATCCAGGCGCCCCCGCACATTTTCAACATACAAAACTATCAAAACAAAAGTAAAATACACAACAGAAATTATCTGTAATCCCACCACAAGACAATGAGTATGGTGGGTCCTGTATTTATATCTCCTTCCAGTCTACCAGCGCACATTTAAAAGCCACGGCTGAGATCTGCGTTCATGTTCATAACTCGTTGCCTGGGCAGTAAATAGAAAAGCGTAGTTTCTTCCTCGGCTTTCCTCAGGGAAGAACGTGCCGTGTTCAGTGTCCAACAGCCTTTGTTCCTTCTGCCATGGAAAACTCACTCTGTCAAGGAAGGTTTTTTTAGTTTTTCTTGGCTTCTTAATCATTTTATCACCAAGGCAATACCTGTTCATTTAAAAAAAAAAAAAATGCAAGCAATGTGAAGATGTTTGAAGTCTCTCCCCATCCCCTAATTGATGTGTATGGTCCCAGATTCTTTCTTTTTCATATAAAAACATATATGCCCTGTACCTATATTATTTTTAATCTGCAAAAATGGAATAATGATGTGGATTCTGTCCAATGACTTGCTTTTTTAACCTCCCAATCTACTGTGGATACCATACATGTTTTTAGCAAGAAAAGAGAAAGCAGAAATAAAAACTGGGCTAGAATGCAAAAGCAGCCTCTTCAATCTGGACGCCAGGAAGAAAGTCTGTACTGGGTTTGCTATGTTAATTGAAACCACAACCCAAGACTATTATATACTTTGTCCTAAGCATGGGATTGAGAAATGTAACTATGTGGGTTGCTATTTCTTAAAGCACCCAGAACAAATAATAAATGTATGGAAAAGAGGCCTAAGAAAAGGTTTACATAAGTCTTAATCACATACCATGCTTCAATATGGCATCAGCCTGAAACTTTACTTTCTTTGTAACAGAAAGTGCTGCTAGAAAATAGGAAATGGCCTAAAACACAGATTTACCTTTTCCTTTATAAAAAAAATACAAAAAGAATTAGTTAGTTCCACAAATATATACTGAGCATCTATGTGTCAGACACGGTGAGAGGAGATGGGATATATCAGTGACTAACGGCCAAAGATTTATTCCTCCACGCCCCAAGGTCAGGGGAGAGCCGTGTGATTGATACTGACAGTTAACTCTTGGCATCATTAATAGATAAATTATGTAGTGTGCTAATGTGCGCTCTAGCAGGGGGAAGGACAGCCGGAAAGGTATTGGCAGTTGGTGGGGGGGAGTGGGGCAGACTGGGGCATTAGATGGCGCCATCAGACTCGGCTGCGTTGAGAGGATAGTGGTCAAGCAAAGCCCTGCAGAAGGTGAGGGAGGGGGCCAAGCAGACACCTGCGGGGAGACGAAGCTGCCTGGGTGTTCCCTAGGAGTTGAATTGTGTCCCCCACTGCCCTCTGAGAAACAGTGCATTGAAGCCCTAACCCCCAGCACGTGGCAATGTGACCCATCTGGAAGTAGGTTGTTAACTTGATTGTTAAGATGAGGCCCTAACCCGATGACTGATGGGTCACTCAGACCCACCCTCGCATGCTGAAGAGCTCTGACGAAAGTTAAAAGGCATCTGCACGATATTGCAGACCACCCTGAACGTAGAAGAATGCTGAACCCTCCCCTAACTCCAAATCTAGCTAGGTAACTGCCGGAACCAACTCTAGGATGTCTGTGTGCACAGACACCCCCCTGGGGCTTTGTGCTCATGTTTTCTAGATGGTCTGAAAAAGAAGACCAGGAAATTCTACCATTGCTAAGTGTTTGATGAGATATGTATGAAGATGATGAAAAATGAAGATGACACAATGGTTATGATGACAACTCCTTCCTTCCCATCTCCCAGCGATTCCCTCTGCAGGCACCGGGGTCACATGTGGGACGCCTGGTTCACAGAGTCTGCTGCGGAGCACAGACACGCGCATTGATGGCTTTGGCGTCGCACCTGCACGGCGTGTCTCCCGGAGGTCTGCAGCTAATGCTGGGTACTAGACTGCAGACGTTGTCGCTGGCCGTACTTGGAGCGACCAGCTGTCACCCTGCAAGTGCACCCTGCAAGTGTACTTGCACCCTGCACCCTGCAAGTACACAAAGCACCATGGAAGAAGCACCTGAGCAGAGAGGAGAGCCAGGCTGAAAAGAAGAGGTGAGCCTGTCAGATACCGGAGACACGGTGAGGAAGGTGCTGAAGAGGCAGCCCAGACCCTGACGAACTTCTACTCCAGGATCTGCTGGAGATGCTTTCCTGGAAAGCCCTCCTCTTCCGCCTCCATGGGATGGGGACCCTCCAGTGCGCCCTCAGCCCCTGCCACCCCGTTCACTCGAGGACCAGACCGTGGACCTTTCTTGCTCACTCTTGTATTCCAGCACCTGGGGACGGTGTCAGGCACTGAGCAGGTGCTCAGCAGCAGGGTGCCGGAGAGCAAATGAGGGGCTGAACGAGGTGATAACAATGGGCGCAAGACAACGAAGCCAAGAGCCCAAAGAGAGGCCTGCAGCAGTGATGAGAGACTGACTCCTAAATCTTAATTTTGCATATGTCTCAGCAGGAAAAGCAAAGCAATAATGTAAGAGATACTTCCCAGGATAGGGCTTCAGAAGACTTCTAAAAGAGAGCTCTCTGGGTTGCTTGTCTGTCTGTTTGTTTGTTTGTTTGCTTGTTTGTTTGTTTGTTTTTACCCCTGGCATCCCCAAACTCACGTATTAAATCTCGGGGCCTCAGAGCATGCTTGCTTCCTGCTTCCTTTCTTTCCATCCTTTCTTCTTTTCTTTCTTCCTTCCTTCTTTTTTTTTTTTTAATTTTTTTTCAATGTTTATTTATTTTTGGGACAGAGAGAGACAGAGCATGAACGGGGGAAGGGCAGAGAGAGAGGGAGACACAGAATCGGAAACAGGCTCCAGGCTCTGAGCCATTAGCCCAGAGCCTGACGCGGGGCTCGAACTCACGGACCGCGAGATCGTGACCTGAGCTGAAGTCGGACGCTCAACCGACTGCGCCACCCAGGCGCCCCTCTTCCTTCCTTCTTTTTATCTTCCCTTCTTTTTTGCCAAACGTTTCTCAAGAACCTACTACGTGCCGAGCGTGAAGAATGGAACCAAGGATACAGTGGTGGGGAATACAGCCCCTGACTGAGAAGAACTCGAGGTCTAGTTTGTGTTCGTGAGGAGACCCCATCCGATGCTGAAATAACAAGTGACTACAAGTTAGCACGGCACAGCTTAGTTTCTCACTTCTCCAGAGTCCTACGTAGGCCAATAACACTCTCGCTCATCCAGGAACTCAAGGATGCGGGCCTCCTCCACATTGGAATGTCACCATCTCACACGGCTTCCAGAGCCATGAGGACGCAGGAACAAGCATGGAGGTGACACAATGGTCTTTTTCTGGGCCTGGGACCAGAAGTGATGTGTTAGTCCCGCTCACAGGTCACCGGCCTGAGGTAGTCACGTGGCTCCAACCTAACTGCAAGGGAGGCTGGGAAATGTGGGGGCCACATGGATATTTCCTGGGCGGCAAATGTCAGTGCCACACTGGCAAAGGACACAGAAGAGGAAACCATAATCTCTATACAATGTGTTGAGGGCAGGGGGCGAGGTATACACAGGGCACTAAGGAGGCACAAAGGGCCTTCATCTCGACCTGGGAAGGGGCAGGCGAAGGCTTTTCTGAGGAGGTGAAACTTTTTCTTCTCCTTAGTACGTTTCCGGACCGACAGCGTTAGAGCTACTACACGAAGACCTAAAATTCAAAGTGTGTGCCATTTCTTTTTAGAGATACATCCTGAAATATTTGCGGACGAAATGACATGGTGTCTGGAGTTTGCTTCTAAAATTACTGGGGGGTTGAGTAGGTGGGGGAAGAGCTAAAACAAAACAGGCAGTTGCAGTTTATTAAAAATTGGTGAGGCTCGGGGATGAGCACATCAGATTCTTTATTCTATGCCTTCCACTCTTATTTATGCCTCAAATTTTCCATAATAATTTGTTTCATTACATAGCCATTGGGTTGCCGACAAGTATAGAGTGTCTTCTTACAAACCACACTGATGTCACCTAAATTTTTAAACACGCCATTGTGCCAGTTCCACTCCCACCCTTAATCTCAGACCTCGGCTTCTCACCCCTTCTTTGCTGACTCGCTTTTACTCCCATCTGTCTTGCGCTCTGCGGTCACTTCCACGTATGTGGCTCGAGCCGGTTTTTTGGGTTTTTTCCAGCCAAGGGAACATCACCCACTGAGGAGCACTGACCCCTCGCCCCCCATGCTTCCCTTCCAAGCAAAAAGCCCCCTCGAACTTCTGACGGCGTCTGCCTAGATTCGCTCTCCATTATTTATGTGGATACAACCTACTCGAACAAGAGGAGCTCTACAGTTTCTGTACCAGCCCGAAATTTCAAAAGCAGGCCACTTCCTGTTTAGGAAGGCGAAGACATGGCCCCAGACACAACGAACTCTAAGCCTTCTTGCACTGAGACAAAAACCTGATTCATCACGGGGCCCCTCACACCCAGGGCTGCACAAAGGCTGCCACTGACCAGGGGCTGAGGCAGCTCTTGCTGAGGGCACGTGCCTGGTCCCCTCCAGCCTCCACTTGCTCTGTGATGCTCCAGGACACGAGGGAGCTCACAGGCGCAGCCTCTGGCTGGAAGCACACTCGTCAGCTCACACTCATCTAGAAGTTTCAGCCGCCGCCAGACACAGAATCCCCGTGTTCGCTCCGCCACCCACATTCCTGAACCCCCGCGTGGCCAAAATGTCACTCAGAGACACTCCCCAGTGGGTGCCACATTGTCTCCAGCTTTTTACTCCACAAAAGGGCTTCTCTTTTTTCATAGGTCATTATTTTAACATCTTCCTATTTTAGGAGGCTTCTGTGTTAAAAATAGCCAACAGCCAGCCTCCTCCTGCTGAAGCCCCAGCGTCTACTGCTAACGTCTTCATATTCCAGTGGCTCCCTGGGAAGGGGGAGGCTGAGAAGTTTCCTACACGGAGGACGAGTCTCTGCTCTGCACTTTCGGTGGCATTTCACATCTAGAAAGACATCTGGAATGAGTCCAGTGCCTTAAAGAAAGAGCTTTAGTCCTTACTCGTAACTTAGCTCTTCCCTCCTCCTGGCCCATAAAACCTTGGGCCACCCTGCCTCAATCCATTGCATTTTACCAATGAACAGGAATAAACATTTCGCTTCTAAGTTTTGCCGGGAATGAGGAGGAATCCAGATTATTCTTAATAGACCTTTAAGAAAAAAATGTTTTAACCTCAGCAGAAAATGTACTTTCCTGGGATTTCGAGAGGTTTGCGTTCTTCTTTGGAGCTTGTCTGCATTTTCAATTTTTTCCACATGGATCATACATTATGTTTATCATATGCTTCAAAGGAGTTATCTTCTTTCCTTCTTTCAAACCAAGGTTTCTCCAGCTTAGCACCGTCAACATCTGAGGCTTGGTGACTGTCGCGGCCGCGGGGCGGGGGCAGGGAGTGTTGTAGGACACTTAGCAGCATCCCCGGCCTCTACCCACTAGATGCCAGCAGCGGCCACACAGTTGCAATGATAAAAAATGTCTCCAGACATTGCCAAATGTCCCCTGTGGGGGAAGAAGGCAAAAGCACTTATTTAAATTCCATTATTTTAAACTGTAAAGCTTAGGGGTCTTGGAAGGGTTTTGGAAGCTATTTAGATAAATGAGTACTATAACAGCTAGAAAAAAAAGTCATCAAGCTGCTGAGATTAAATATGCTAAAGACAGACCAGGCATTTCTTTTTCTTTCTTTCTTTCTTTCTTTCTTTCTTTCTTTCTTTCTTCTTTCTTTCTTTCTTTCTTTCTTTCTTTCTTTCTTTCTTTCTTCTTTCTTTCTTTCTTTCTTCTTTCTTCTTTCTTTCTTTCTTTCTTTCTTTCTTTCTTTCTTTCTTTCTTTCTTTTATGTTTATTTATTTTTGAGACAGACAGCAAGCGGGGGAGGAGCAGAGAGAGGGAGACAGAGGGTCCAAAGCAGGCTCTGCACTGTCAGCACAGAGTCCGACATGGGGCTGGAACTCACAAACCTTGAGATCATGACCTGAGCCGAAGTCGGTAACTGACGGAGCCACCCAGGCGCCCCAGGACCAGGCATTTCTAAACAATGAATTGTCAATCGGCACACACGGAGGTCGCCATAACCCTGCAGGGCGATCAGGGTTTAAGGGAATGACGCACAGGAGAGGACAAGCAGGAGAGGCTGAGAGGCACAGCCAGGTCTGAGTGCTCCTGCAGAAGTCAGGAAAAAAAACCTCACAAGGGATGGAACTGGACGCCCATGCTCACCCTGGGAAGCCATCGCTTGCCAGAGAATGATGATCAGGACAGAAGAGGGGGTAGCTTCAAGTGAGGGAAGCGACTAAGCCACAACATCCCCAAACTCCTTCTCGGAATGCACCAGGACGGCGTGCTCTGCTCTTAACCCGAGACCACCGGAAAGCCCCTCTTGCGTTTCAACATCAGCCTTTCTCAGACTCGCAGGTCTTTTCCGCAGCCTCCAAGGGCAGCACAGCTGTGGATTCAGAATCTTCCCGTGGCAAAGGTGCATCACGGTTGTCCTGCACAGGAGTGGGGAGTATACGTGGCGAGGGTGAGTTAGAAAGAGACACGCCCCCACCTCCTTTCACTCCAGGGGAGAGAGACCCAGAGATTTGCCAGGGAAGGAAGAGAGACAAATGCGTGAAGGGTTTGGAAGGCAGAGAGGGCAGTGGGCGCCCCTGAGACCGAGGCGGGGGTGGAATTCGGCCACTTCCGCAGGAGGAGACGCTAACCTTGCCCTTGAAACGCCCTTGGGTGGGCCCCCCCCCAGGTGGGCCCCCCCCCACCTCAAAAGTGTGCACCTGGCTACCTGGCAACCTTCAAGCAACCCCAGGAATTCAGCCTCTGTACCCAGCCTCTGGACCCAGCCTCTGGACCCAGCCTCCTCTGTACCCAGCCTCTGTACCCAGCCTCCTCTGTACCCAGCCTCTGTACCCAGCCTCTGGACCCAGCCTCCTCTGTACCCAGCCTCCTCTGTACCCAGCCTCTGTACCCAGCCTCTGTACCCAGCCTCCTCTGTACCCAGCCTCCTCTGTACCCAGCCTCTGTACCCAGCCTCTGTACCCAGCCTCCTCTGTACAGCCTCTGTACCCAGCCTCTGTACCCAGCCTCCTCTGGACCCAGCCTCTGGACCCAGCCTCTGGACCCAGCCTCCTCTGGACCCAGCCTCTGGACCCAGCCTCCTCTGGACCCAGCCTCTGTACCCAGCCTCTGGACCCAGCCTCCTCTGTACCCAGCCTCTGGACCCAGCCTCTGGACCCAGCCTCCTCTGGACCCAGCCTCTGTACCCAGCCTCTGGACCCAGCCTCCTCTGTACCCAGCCTCTGGACCCAGCCTCTGGACCCAGCCTCCTCTGGACCCAGCCTCTGTACCCAGCCTCCTCTGTACCCAGCCTGCCCTGAAATAGGAAAGCTTCTTGCTTTTTAAGCAGGCATGACAGTGGTGGCCATGTAGACTAAAGATCCCCTAATTTGGAGGCGACCCTAGGAAGGGTGTTAGGAAAAATTATAAAAGACTGGATGGGCCAAAAAAAAAAAAAAAAAAAAAAAAGGTTACTGGGTGTCGTGTCTTGCCTTTGAGCTATTTCATAATTGTGTCGTTGCAGAAAATGGGTAGTGTTATGGGTTGAATTGTGTATATCAAAAGATATTTTGAGGTCCTAACCCCCAGTACCTTAGAATGTGACCTTTCTTGGAAATAGAGTCATTGCGAATGCAATTAGTTAAGATGAGGTCATACTGGGGGACAGTGGGCCCTTAATCCAGTATGGCTGGTGTCCTTATAAGAACAGACACAGAGCGGCAGGTGGGGGGGTGGGGGGCGCGCTTGAGTGGCTCAGTCGGTTAAACGTCCGGCTTTGGCTCAGGTCATGATCTCACGGTTTGTGGGTTCGGGCCCCACGTCAGACTCTGTACTGACAACCCAGAGCGGAGCCTGTTTCAGATTCTGTCTGCCCCTCCCCTTCTCTCTCTCTTTCTCTGTCTCACTCTCTCAAAAATAAAGTTAAAAAAAAAAAAACCATGAAAGAAAAAAAAAAGAACAGACACAGAGAGACAGACACACAAAGGGAGACCGGCATGTGATGACAGACGCAGAGAATGAAACGGCTGCCAAGGGATGTCAGAGATTGCTGTGAACTGGCAGGAGTTAGGGATTCTCCCCTACAGGTATCACAGAGAGCTTGCTCCCACCGACACCTTGATTTTACAGTTGTAGCTTCCAGTGGCGCCGGGGTGGCTCAGTTGGTTAAGCGTCCGACATCAGCTCAGGTTGTGATCTCGCAGTTTGTGAGTTCAAGCCCCGCGTTGGGCTCTGTGCTGACAGCTCGGAGACTGGAGCCTGCTTCGGATTCTGTGTCTCCCTCTCTACCCCTTGCTCGTTCGCACTCCCCCCCCCCCCCCGCTCTCTCAAAAATAAATAAGCACACAAAAAAATTTAGAATTGTAGCTTCCAGAACTGTGAGAGAATAAATTTCGGTTGTTTCAAGCCACCCAGTCTGTGGGACTTTCTTACGGCAGCACCAGCACAGTAACACAGGTAGTAAAGCAGATGATTCTTGTTCACTGAAACGCAAATGAATTGTGTCCAGTGGAACAAGATTTCTTATTGTCCTGTGGATTCCTGACCAGTTTTGCACCTAACTGTGAATGCATTTTAGCGTTCCTGATATCCTATGTATGTGCGTGATTTCTAAATTCTCCTTTTTTTTTTTTAATTTTTTTTTTCAACGTTTATTTATTTTTGGGACAGAGAGAGACAGAGCATGAACGAGGGAGGGGCAGAGAGAGAGGGAGACACAGAATCAGAAACAGGCTCCAGGCTCTGAGCCATCAGCCCAGAGCCTGACGCGGGGCTCGAACTCACGGACCGCGAGATCGTGACCTGGCTGAAGTCGGACGCTTAACCGACTGCGCCACCCAGGCGCCCCTCTGAATTCTCCTTTGACACAACACCTAGTTACATTTTCCTTGTTTCCTCAGGAGTCAATGAGTTAAATAAAATCTCTTCACCTTGTTCATTTTGTATTTACTTGACAATCACGATTGCACCTTTATTTACAAGCTGTCTTTTTCAACAAAGGGCAGGACCCCTCAAAACATCCCCAAGATTAAACTCCTCCTTACCATGGTAACAGGGACGGAATTCGATTTAATTCCACTTGGAAAATCGAAGCAACGTAACAATGGTTGCACAGTCCTGTTAGTTATTATTGGCCTTTTTGCAAATCTGCCTTTCTATCCAAAGCTTCATTAGGTCTCCACTGGGCCAGCCCCAGAGTCTTCGAGATAAAGCCCCATTGCTGTCCTCAAGGAACCCAGAACTGAGTGCTAAACACACCATCTGTCACTGAGTGAGTGTTCAGTGCTTAGAAAAGATGGTTTCCTCAAAAATCGAGATGGTAACATACAGCACTAGCTCATGGAGAACTAGTTAGTCGGGTTTTAATTGTAATACTATACAACGGGATTCTCAAGGAAGCAAAGCATTTTATGAATCTCTGTAGGTAGAAATTCTATATGTTACCAAAAAAAAAAAATCATAATGCAACTATGCAATAGAACAGCTTACTAGAATAAAAAAAAATCAACTGGAAATGTTAGATAAAATTAGTTGGTTTTTTTTAACAAGGCAGACAGCAATTATATATTTTAAAAAGACTACTTTGACTGAAAATGAAGGAATGGTAACAGCCCTAGGCAAAATTAACATTTCTATAATTTGTGGGTTTTGCCTTTTTTTTTTTTAGCAGCCTTCCTTCCCTCCCTTCTGAGGATACCCACAAGGCTCAGCCTATACCTTCAAAGGAGTCTAGTGCTCCCAAAGTCTTTTTTAGCATCTCCTTTTTCAGCAGTAGCTTTCAAATCATTGTTATAAAATGAACATGTAAATTCATACTAAGGTGTTAATGACTAACAACACACAATGAGTTATCACTTTGGGGGCATATTTACATTTTAATGAGGACAATTTAATCCATTAAGCACTTAAGAAGTATCTTCTTTCGTTCAAGCATTGTGTTACAGCTATGAGCTTTATATGATAGAGCCCAGCTCCTGGTACGTGTGACATACACTGAGTCTGAGTTCCAGACCCACAGCCTCCTTGATCCTTCTGACCTAAACAAAATTTAATCTTTTCCCCACAACCAGTTCCTTGTCTTCCATCTCAGTAAATAACATCCAGCATCCATTCAGGTATCAAACTAAAAATGTAGGTGGTGTTCAAGATCCTTTTCCTAATTCACCCTGTATGTCTAACCCACCACCAAGTCTGTCTGCTCTGCCTTCAGAATATATTGCAAACCCATACACTTCTCTCCATCTCCTAGTCTAAGCCATCATCATATTACATCTGGACTGGAAATGTCCTCCCAACTAGTCCTTGATCCCTTGCTTGCCTCTCCATAATCTATTCCCTACACAGCAGCCGGAACGGCCTCTTAAAAACATAAATTAGATGATACTCTCCTTTAATGGCTTCCCATTGCACTGGACATAAAATCCAAACTTCTTATATTGACCTCAAGGCCCTACCTGATCTGGCCTCACCACCTGTCTGTTCTCATCTCCCGTCTTTCCAGCCCTCACGACCTCTGCTCTAGCCACTGCTTTCCTTTCAGTTCTCTGCATAGTCCAAAGTGGTCCTGCCTCAGGGCCTTTGCACTTGCTTTGCCCTTTGCCTGGAGCGACCTTACCTGGGCTTGCCATGTGGCTAGCTTCTTTGTATCACTTTGTATCACTTATCTGTTAACCCAAATATCATCTCCTGATGTAAAATACCCTCCCAATCACGCTCTGCCACAGTACCCTTTTTAGTACTTCCATCAGGCTGGTACCATTTAGACCCCCCAGGCTTGCATATCCATCTCCCCTCCTGCTCCATCTCCCAAAAAACACCCACTAGAGTGCAAGCTCTATGCAAGCAAGGATTTGGCCTGTCTTGTTCATTGCTACATCTCAGTTTATATTAAGCACATAGAAAATGCTTAATACTGGGCGCCTGGGTGGCTCAATTGATTAAGTATCCGACTTAGGCTCAGGTCATGATCTCGCGGTTCATGAGTCGAGCCCCATGTAGGGCTCTGTGCTGACAGCTCAGAGCCTAGAGCCTGCCTTGGATTCTATGTCACCCTCTCTCTCTGCCCCTCCCCCACTCATGCTCTGTCTCTCTCTCTCTCTCTCTCTCTCTCAAACATAAATATTAAAAAAATTTTTAAGTGCTTAATATTTATTAAATGAATGAAGGTACAAGGTAGGTTTGGAAGGAAATCCTCCCAGTATCTTCTCAATTACACCTGTCGCTGCAGTCAGTTCCCTCAGTGGGTAAGCTCAGCCAGCGTCACATGGGAGAGAGATTGAAATGATAACTTCCAAGTACAGGTAGTTTCAGAAGCTACAAGGAAAGAGGAATCACTAGACACAGTTCTAAGTAACAAACAGGAAGGCACGCAGGAAGTACAGTGTGAAAGGGTGATCAGAGACAGTCACTGTTCTGGATAGAGAAGGAAGGAAAAAATCACCAGGACCTCACTCCACTCAAGAGAAATGTCAAGAACATCCAGGTACTTCTTTGGATACTCCAAAAGGAAGAGTTTAGAAAATAATCCTCAGGAAGTTTGGAGCTCGTTTTAACATTACTTACGAAAAGGTTTAGGAAAGAGAGTGGGACAGGCCCAAACCCTCCATCAAAATTTAAGTATGCCTTCCTTCCACCAGCAGCTCCTGTCCTAGGGGTATATAGAAATCATCACTCAAGTATGTACAAATGTCATAACACAATGCTGTTAGTTGAAGCTTTGTTTCAAAAAGGAAAAACTGGAAAGAGGCTAAAAGAAAAACTTGGAACCAAGCTAACATGGCCACCGCTATGAAATGGATTAACCAATTTATGGGGCACCCATGCAATTGGGATCCCACTGAGGCATGAGAAAGAATGTGGTAGCTCTCTGCCCACTGACCTGGGCACAGGTCACAATGTAGCAAATGAAGAAAATGTCACAATGTAGCAAATGAATGAAACAAGAGAAAATACACTAGTAGAATGGTCTCCTCTTTGCAATTGTATTACGTGTTATTAGCCAGAGAAGAGGTAGGAGAAATCTACCAGGGAGTATAATCAAGCCCCAGTCATTAATGCTAGGAATTTTGCTTCTCATAACATATTCCTTTTATACCTTTTTTTCCCCCAGTGAACATACATTAATTTTTAAATCAGAAAAAAATAGATTTCCTTATGCTTGCCTATACGTGGTCTCATTTCATCCTGTGATACATTGGGAGAGGTATTAGCTGGCATTAGCTCTCCCTGACTTTATACAAAGCCATAATGCATCATCACCTGGAAAAACTGCAAAGATTTCTGTGGTTAGACCTCAAGGAAGATGCCGAAGAGCTGGAGAGGAAACAGAGAGAAGAAACCAAAGCAGTCAGGGGGTGGTGTGAGTCCTATACATCAGACAAACAGAGGGCTTGAATGTTAAAGCCAAGAATGTGTAAGACCAAAGTTCAAAAACCATGGAAGAGACAGTTATGTGGATCAAAGATCTGTTCTCTAAATCCCAAGACTCTAAAATGTGAGGAGGTGATTTAAAACTTGAAAACCCTAGCTTTTGCTTCAATACAAGGTGAGTATTACCCATGGAACGCATTACACCAAAGCGGACACAAAGTGAAAAACGAAGTAGACGTTTATATCCATTCATAGATGATAGTTCGATAACTAGGTAATGTGGGAGCCCAGAGCCAACCCTGACCTGCCACAAAACACCCCACAGAGTCACTGCACCGACAGAATTTTGGGCCGACAGACCGTGGACCACTGGTCTGGCTCAATGTCACGTTTATGATGATCTTTGTATTTGTCTTCCATTCCCCGAGAGCGATGACTTTTTTTCCAATATTTTAAACCAGGTACTTTGGGTTTAGATTTCTTTTTTCAACATAGATTGTTTTCAGCTACTTGAACTTGCTTCTGTGTCATCGCTTCAGACAGCATCTTATTTTACACATCGGAATGCCAGTCGCATTCCTATTTGGCATTCAGCAAACCTTGTAACCTTCATTGTTCTTCTTGTGGATGATATTATTTATTCATTGAATTTTCAAAACTTACTCGGAAATTAAGCATATCAGAGCTAACAATATCATTGTCCTAAAGATTCAGACTCTACTTGATATTCAGCTTTTGTCTATTTAGACATAATCTAGTCTTAGTTCAATCCACATATCCAAAGCCACGCCTGGAATTGTCACCGACTAAATGATTACATCCTGGAATTACTAATATAGTTAATCATACATTCAAGTGCTTTTGTACAGTATATAAGTACAATTGTCTTAGTAAACTCTATAGCAATATGGAGATACCACTGGTGAGGTCACAACCTTCACAACCTGAAGAGAGCACAACCCATCACTAACCTCTCTTCCCACAGCCCCTCAAAATGTTCCTCTGTCTTTTTCCATGGTGGAAAATAGAGCAAAACACTATGCGTCTTAAGACTTCTTTTCCTGTCGATCTTGATTCTGTCCAATTTCTTACACTGAATTGGCTGTAGCGTCCAACATGGGGCAACACCTCTCCGTGGTGGGTTCAAGCTACTCTTTCCTTCCACACCCTCCCTAAGCCACGTCTGCCACAGTCGAGGCAGAGTGAGCAGAGCGCTCACACACTCCACTTTACCATGTATTCAAGTTGACTCCATCGGTGGATGCCTGCGTGAACAAAATGTGGTATATGCATGCAATGATATATTGGCAGCCTTAAAAAGGAAGGAAAGACTGTCACATGCTACAACGTAAAATAACCTCAAGGATGTTACTCTAAGTGAAGTAAGCCCATCATAAAAAGACAAACGCTGTAAGATCCCATTTACATGAGGTACCTAGAGTAGCCAGGTTCATAGAGATAGAAAGTAGAATGGAGGGGCGCCTGGGTGGCTCAGTCGGTTAAGCCTCCGACTTCAGCTCAGGTCATGATCTCACGGTCTGTGAGTTCGAGCCCCGTGTCGGGCTCTGGGCTGATGGCTCGGAGTGTGGAGCCTGTTTCCGATTCTGTGTCTCCCTCTCTCTCTGCCTCTCCCCTGCTCATGCTCTGTCTCTCTCTGTCTTAAAAGTAAATAAAAACATTTAAAAAAATTAAAAACAAAAAAAGTAGAATGGAAGTTGCCAGGGGCCGGGGGAGAGGAGAGTGGAAGTTTGCCCTTCAATGAGTGTAAAGTTTCAGTTCTGCAAGATGCAAATAGCTCCAGAGATTTGTTGCACAACAGTATGAACGCATTTAATGTTATTAATGGTTCACAAAAATGGTTAGGATGGTGAGTTTTATGTTATGTGCATTTTACCACAATTAAAAATCTTAAAAAATTCTTTTTAATGTGCTAACCTTGTACGAAAGCATTATCTCCACTATAGACCATAGAATCTACGTTTTTTAAAAAGTTTATTTATTTATTTTGAGAGAAAGAGAGAACACACAAACGGGGAGAGAGAGAGAACCCCAAGCAGGCTCCACACTGTCAGTGCAGAGCCTGATGCACGGCTCGAACCTATGAACTGTGAGATCATGACCTGAGCTGAAATCAAGAGTCAGATGCTTAACTGACTGAGTCACCCAGGCACCCCTGGAATCTACATTTTTTTAAGCGTTTATTGTTGAGAGGGGGGGAGAGAGAGAGAGAGAGAGAGAGAGAGAGACGGAGTGTGCGTGGGGGAGGGGGAAGCGGGGGAGGCAGAGAAAGAGGGAGACACGGAATCCAAAGCAGGCTCCAGGCTCCATGCTCTAAGAGCCCGACGCAGGGCTCAAACTCACAAACTGCAAGATCATGACCTGAGCCAAAGTCAGACACTTAACCAACTGAGCCACCCAGGTGCCCCAAGAATTGACATTTTTAAAGCAGTGACACTGACCATGTAACTTCCAGAAGAAAATGTTCCCTAGGATGCCACAAATGTGAAAATGCAAAAGGTATATAAAAGCCTCCTGTGAAAAGAGACCAGGTATCTCTAATTAGAAAATTTACATTTAAAATTATTTTCAGATTTTGAGGATATCAACAAACTGATTCTAAACTTTATATGGAGAAAGGCAAAAGGTCCAGAATAGCCACCATGATATTGAAGAACATGGTATTGAAGGACTGACAGTTACGAACTTCAAGACTTACGATAAAGTTACAGGAATCAGACAGTGTGGTGTTGGCGAAAGAACAGACAACTGGATCCATGGCAGAGAATATAGAGAATCCAGAAATAGTCCCACACTGATCTCTGACGAAGGAGCAGAGGCAATACAATGGAGGAAAGGTAGTCTTTTCAGCAAATGGTGCTGAACAGCTAGACATCCATATGCAAAAAAAAAAAAAAAACAACCCTAATCTAGACACAGACCTCATACTCTTCACAAAAAACTAACTCAAATGGGTTATAGACCCTAAATGGGTTATAGACCCTAAATGTAAAATGCAAAACTCCTAGAAGATAATACAGGAGAAAATATAGACGACCTTGGGTATGGTGATGCCTCTTTGGGTACAACACCAAAGGCACGATCCATGAACATAGGAGTTGATAAGCTGAGCTTGATTAAAATTTAAAACGTCTGCTCTGTGAAAGATGGCATCAGGAGAAAAGAAGAAGACAAGCCACAGACTTAGAGAAAAGATTTGCAAAAGACATAGCTGATAAAGGACTATTATCCAAAATACACACAGAACTCTCACAGGTAAGAAAATAAACGACCTACTTTCAAAGTGGGTTGAACATTACCAAAAAAGATATACAAATGATAAATAAGCATATAAGAAAATGCTCAACATCATATATCGTGGGAGAATTGCAACTTACAACAATGAGATACCACACGAATGGCAAAAATGCGAAACACTGACAACACCAAAAGCTGGCCCAGAAGCGGAGCGTCAGAACGCAAATGCACTGTTGGTGGGCACGCTATATGGTACAGCCACTTTGGAAGACAGGTTGGCACCTTCATACCAAATTAGACTCCTTAGCCCTTACCCAAAGGAGTTGGAAACTTATGTCCCCACAAAAACCTGCACACGGATGTTCATAGCAGTTCTCTTCATGACTGTCAAAACTTGGAAGCAATCGAGATGTCCTTCAGCAGATGAGTGGATAAATAAGCTGTGACACATCCAGACAATGGAATACTGTTTAGGATTACAAAAAAAAAAAAAAAAAGAAGCCATCAAGTCATAAAAAATACCTGAAGGATATTTAAGTGCATATCACTAAGTGAAAGAAGCAGATGTGAAAAGGCTACATCCTGTGTGATTCCAACCATACGACATTCTGGAAAAAACAATTCTGTGGAGACGGTAAAAAGATCACTGGTGACCAGGGGTTAGAGGGAGGCAGGAGTGAATAGGGTGAGCACAGAAGATTTTTAGGGTAGTAAAACTATTCAGTAAGACCCTGAAATGGTGGGTACAAGCCATTAGCTTTCTGGCCAAACCCACAGAACCGTACAGCAGAGAACCTTCCCGTAAACCCGTGGGCTTAGTAATAAAGGTAACAATATTGGTTCATTAACTGTAACAAATGTTGCAAACGTACTACACTAATGAAGACGTTAATAATAGAGGAAACTGGCAGTGGAGGGGTGGTGATATGGGATTTCTGCACTCTCTGCCCGATTTTTCCTTGAATCCAAAACAGCTCTAAAACAAATAAGATCTAGGAATAAAAAATATATTTTTGTTTTGAAGCGTCCTTCTGTTATGAAGCTGTTGCTGTCAGCCTGCTGCCGGAGCTCCTAGCCCTCCGTCTGAAAGTCTGTATTGCTTGGTTTGTCTGGTTTCGACCTGTCGATGAGAACTCAGGTTGCCTTTTCTCTCTCGTGCTGTGGCTTTCCTTGTCTTCACTCAACAGTGTGTTTTGGGGGTGCATCCACATTGACCTGTGTAACTGGAGCCCATTAATTTCATTTCACTGCTGAATGGTACACTGTTGAATGCGCATACCACAACTCATTTATTTATCCACCCTCATGTTGATGGTCATTTGAATCGTTTCCAGATCTTTGCTGTGAACATCCTTCTGCATGGGTTCTGGTGCACAGGTGCAAGAATTTCTCAGGACCCACCTAGGAGTGAAATTGCTGGAGTGCACATATTCAACTTTACCTAGGTAATGCCAAGTTGCTTTCTTTTCTTTTCTTTTTTTAATTTTATTTTTTTAATTTACATCCAAATTAGTTAGCATAGAGTGCAACAATGATTTCAGGAGTAGATTCCTTAGTGCCCCTTACCCATTTAGCCCATCCCCCCTCCCACAACCCCTCCAGTAACCCTCTGTTTGTTCTCCATATTTAAGAGTCTCTTACCTTTTGTCCCCCTGCTTGTTTATATTATTTTTGTTTCCCTTCCCTTATGTTCATCTGTTTTGTCTCTTAAAGTCCTCATGTGAGTGAAGTCATATGATATTGGTCTTTCTCTGACTGACTCATTTCACTTAGCAAAATACCCTCCAGTTCCATCCACATAGTTGCAAATGGCAAGATTTCATTCTTTTTGATTGCCGAGCAATACTCCATTGTATATACATACCACACTTCTTTTTTTTTTTTTAATTTTTTTAATGTTTATTTATTTTTGAGAGAGACAGAGACAGAATGCGAGTGGGTTGGGGCGGAGAGAGAGGGAGACACAGAATCCGAAGCAGGCTCCAGGCTCTGAGCTGTCAGGACAGAGCCCAATGCAGGGCTTGAACTCACAAGTTGCAAATTCATGACCTGAGCAGAAGTCGGATGCTCAACCAACTGAGCCACCCAGGCACCCCCATACCACACTTCTTTATCTATCAGTCGATGGACACTTGGGCTTTTTCCATACTTTGGCTATTGTTGATAGTGCTGCTGTAAACATTGGGGTGCATGTGCCCTTTTGAAACAGCACACCCATATCCCTTGGATAAATACCTAGTAGTGCAATTGCTGGGTCGTAGGGTAGTTCTATTTTTAATATTTTGAGGAACCTCCATACTGTTTTCCAGAGTGGCTGCACCAGCTTGGGTTCCCACCAGCAGTGCAAAAGAGATCCTCTTTCTCCGCATCCTCGCCAACATCTGTTGTTGCCTGAGTTGTTAATGTTAGCCATTCTGACTGGTGTAAGGTGGTATCTCATTGTGGTTTTGATTTGTATTTCCCTGATGAGGAGTGATGTTGAGCATTTTTTCATGTGTTGGTCGGCCATCTGGATGTCTTCTTTGGAGAACTGTCTATTTGTGTCTTTTGCCCATTTCTTCACTGGATTATTTGTTTTTTGGGTGTTGAGTTTGATAAGTTCTTTATAGATTTTGGATACTAACCCTTTATCTGATATGTCCTTTGCAAATATCTTCTCCCATTCTGTTGGTTGCCTTTTAGTTTTGCTGATTGTTTCCTTCTCTGTGCAGAAGCTTTTTATTTTGATGAGATCCCAATAGTTCATTTTTGCTTTGGTTTCCCTTGCCTCCAGAGACGTGTTGAGTAAGAAGTTGCTGTGGCCAAGATCAAAGAGGTTTTTGCCTGCTTTCTCCTCGGGTATTTTGATGGCTTCCTGTTTTACACTGAGGTCTTTCATCCATTTTGAGTTTATTTTTGTGTATGGTGTAAGAAAGTGGTCTAGGTTCATTCTTCTGCATGTCGCTGTCCAGTTTTCCCAGCACCACCTGCTGAAGAGACTGTCTTTTTCCATTGGATATTCTTTCCTGCTTTGTCAAAGATTAGTTGGCCATATGTTTGTAGGTCCATTTCCGAGTTCTCTATTCTGTTCCACTGATCTGAGTGTCTGTTTTTGTGCCAGTACCATACTGCCTTGATGATTATAGCTTTGTAGTATAGTTTGAAGACCAGGATTGTGATGCCTCCTGCTTTGGTTTTCTTTTTCAAGATTGCTTTGGCTATTCAGGGTCTTTACTGGTTCTATACAAATTTTAGGATTATTTGTTCTAGCTCTGTGAAGAATGCTGGTGTTCAGGGCACCTGGGTGGCTCAGTCGGTTGAGCGTCCGACTTCGGCTCAGGTCATGATCTCGCGGTCTGTGAGTTCAAGCCCTGCGTCAGGCTCTGTGCTGACAGCTCAGAGCCTGGAGCCTGCTTTGGATTCTGTGTCTCCCTCTCTCTCTCTGCCCCTCTCCCGTTCATGCTCTGTCTCTCTGTCAAAAATAAAATAAAACATTTAAAAAAAAAGAATGCTGGTGTTATTTTGATAGGGATTGCATTGAATATGTAGATTGCTTTGGGTAGTATCGACATTTTAACAATGTTTGTTCTTTCTATCCAGGAGCATGGAATCTTTTCCCATTTTTTAGTGTCTTCTTCAATTTCTTTCATAAGCTTTCTGTAGTTTTCAGTGTATAGATTTCTCACCTCTTTGGTTATATTTATTCCTAGGTATTTTATGGGTTTTGGTGCAATTGTAAATGGGATCGATTCCTTGATTTCTCTTTCTGTTGCTTCATTGTTGGTGTATAGGAATGCAACCGATTTCTGTGCATTGATTTTATATCCTGCAACTTTGCTGAATTCATGAATCAGTTCTAGCAGTTTTTTGTAGAATCTTTTGGGTTTTCCGTATAGAGTATCATGTCATCTGCAAAGAGTGAAAGTTTGACCTCCTCCTGGCCAATTTGGATGCCTTTTATTTCTTTGTGTTGTCTGATTGCAGAGGTTAAGACTTCCAATACTATGTTGAATAACAGTGGTGAGAGTAGACATCTCTGTCTTGTTCCTGACCTTAGGGGGAAAGCTCTCAGTGTTTCCCCATTGAGGATGATATTAGCATTGGGTCTTTCATATATGGCTTTTATGATCTTGAGGTATGATCCTTCTATCCCTACTTTCTTGAGGGTTTTTATAAAGAAAGGATGCTGTCTTTTGTCAAATGCTTTCTCTGCATCTATTGAGAGGATCATATGGTTCTTGTCCTTCGTTTTATTGATGTGATAAATTGTATTGATCATTTTGAGGATATTGAACCAGCCTCGCATCCCAGGTATAAATCCCACTTGGTCGTGGCACATAATTTTTTTAATGTATTTTTGGGTCCAGTTGGCTAATATCTTGTTGAGGATTTTGCATCCATGTTCATCAGGGAAATTGGTCTATAGTTCTCATTTTTAGTGGGGTCTCTGTCTGGTTTTGGAATCAAGGTAATGCTGGCTTCATAGAAGGAGTTTGGAGGTTTTCCTTTCATTTCCATTTTTTGGAACAGCTTCAAGAGAATAGCTGTTAACTCTTCCTTAAATGTTTGGTAGAATTCCCCTGGAAAGCCATCTGGCCCTAGACTCTTGTTTTTTGGCAGATTTTTGATTACTAATTCAATTTCTTCACTGGTTATGGGTCTGTTCAAATTTTCTACTTCTTCCTGTTTCAGTGTTTGTAGTGTATATGTGTCTAGGAATTTGTCCATTTCTTCCATATTGCCCATTTTATTGGCATATAATTGCTCATAAAATTCTCTTATTATTGTTTTTATTTCTGCTGTGTTGGTTGTGATCTCTCCTCTTTCATTCTTGATTTTATTTATTCGGGTCCTTTCCTTTTTCTTTTTGATCAAACTGGCTAGTGGTTTATCAATTTTGTTAATTCTTTCAAAGAACCAGCTTCTGGTTTCATTGATCTGTTCTACTGGTTTTTTGTTGTTGTTGTTGTTGTTTTGTTTTTGTTTGTTTGGTTTTTTTTGGTTTCGATAGCATTAATTTCTGCTCTAATCTTTATTATTTCCTGTCTTCTGCTGGTTTGGGGTTTTATTTGCTGTTTTTTTTCCAGCTTTTTAAGGTGTAAGGTTAGGTTGTGTATCTGAGATCTTTCTTCATTCTTTAGGAAGGCCTGGATTGCTACATACTTTCCTCTTATGACCACCTTTGCTGCATCCCAGAGGTTATGGGTTGTGGTGTTATCATTTTCATTGGCTTCCATATACTTTTTCATTTCCTCTTTAACTTCTTGGTTAGCCCATTCATTCTTTAGTAGGATATTCTTTAGTCTCCAAGTATTCATTACCTTTCCAAATTTTTTCTTGTGATTGATTTCGAGTTTCATAGTGTTGTGGTCTGAAAATATGCATGGTATGATCTCGATCCTTTTGTACTTGCTGAGGGCTGATTTGTGGTCCAGTATGTGGTCTATTCTGGAGAACGTTCCATGTGCACTAGAGAAGAATGTATATTCCGCTGCTTTAGGATGAAATGTTCTGAATATATCTGTTAAATCCATCAGGTCCAGTGTGTCATTCAAAGCCATTGTTTCTTTGTTGATTTTTTGATTAGATGAACTGTCCATTGCTGTGAGTGGGATGTTGAAGTCTCCTACTATTAGGTATTACTATCAATGAGTTTCTTTATGTTTGTGATTAATTGATTTATATATTTGGGTGCTTCTACATTTGGCGCATGAATGTTTACAATTGTTAGGTCTTCTTGGTGAATAGACCCCTTAATTATGATATAATGCCCTTCTTCATCTCTTGATACAGTCTATTTTAAAGTCTAGATTGTCTGATATAAGTATGGCTACTCTGGCTTTCTTTTGTTGACCATTAGCATGATAGATGATTCTCCATCCCCTTACTTTGAATCTGAAGGTGTCTTTAGGTCTAACTTGGGTCTCTTGTAAATAGCATATAGATGGATCTTGTTTTCTTATCCATTCTGTTACCCTATGTCTTTTAATTAGGCCATTGAGTCCATTGACGTTTAGAGTGAGTACTGAAAGATACGGATTTATTGCCATTATGATGCTTACAGAATTGGAGTTTCTGGTGGTGTTCTCTGGTGCTTTCCAATCTTTGTTGCTTTTGGTATTTATTTATTTATTTATTTATTTAATCTTTTCTCCCCTCAGAGAGTCCCCCTTAAGATTTCTTGCAGGGCTGGTTTAGTGGTCACAAACTCCTTTAATTTTTGTTTGTCTGGGAAACTTTTTATCTCTTCTTCTATTTTGAATGACAGCCTTGCTGGATAAAGAATTCTTGGCTGCATATTTTTCTGATTCAGCACACTGAATGTATCCTGACACTCCTTTCTGGGCTGCCAAGTTTCTGTGGATAGGTCTGCTGCAAACCTGATCTGTCTTCCCTTGTAGGTTAAGGCCTTTTTTTCCCTTGCTGCTTTCATGATTCTCTCTTCGCCTGAGTATTTTGTGAATTTGACTCTGATATGCCTTGTTGATGGTCAGTTTTTGTTGACTCTAATGGGAGTCCTCTGTTCTTCCTGGATTTTGATGTCTGTGTCTTTCCCCAGGTTAGGAAAGTTTTCTGCTATGATTTGTTCACATAGCCCTTCTACCCCTGTTTCTCTCTCTTCCTTTTCTGGGACCCCTATGATTCTGATGTTCCTTTTTAATGAGTCACTGATTTCTCTAATTCTTAAATCATGCTCTTTTGCCTTTATCTCCCTCTTTTTTTCTGTTTCATTATTCTCCATAAGTTTGTCCTCTATATTGCTGATTCTCTGTTCTGCCTCATACATCCTTGCCGCCATGGCCTCCATTCGAGATTGGAACTCAGTGGTTGCACTGAGCATTTTTCATTTCATCCTGACTAGATTTTACTTCTTTTAGCTCCACAGAAAGGGATTCTAATGTATTTTCGACTCCAGCTAGTATTCTTATTATCGTGATTCTATATTCTGGTTCAGACATCTTGCTTGTATCTGTGTTGGTTAAGTCTCTGGTTGTCGTTTCTTCCTACTCTTTCTTTTGGGGTGAATTCCTTCATTTTGTCATTTTGAAGGGAGACAAAGAATTAATGAGGTAAAAAAATTAAAATTAAAAATATTAAAATTAAAAAATTAAACACACACACACACACACACAAATCAAATAAATGATGCTAGATCCTAGGTGTGTTTTGGTCTGGGTGTTGAAAGGGGCTTGATAGGTTAGAGAAAAAAGGGGAAAGGAAAAAAAAAGGAAATCATTTGAAAATTTGAAAAAATGAATACACTGAAGTAGACTAAAATGAAATGGTGGAAGTAAAATAGAATTTGAAAAACTTTACACAACAGTAAATAATATAGTAGAAAAAATTTAAAGAAAAATATCTTTAATAAAAATGGAAAATAAAAATGAATTTTTTCTCTTTCTGTATTCAAGAAAAAGAAAGAAATGAAAAAGAGAAAAAAAAAGAAAGAGAATTAAATAGATGGACGGGCAAACAGACTGAAATACGACTGAAATTACTTCGTTTTCCCCTAGAAGTCAAACTATGAAGCACTTAATAGTCCATAAACTAAGCAGGCGGAGAGACTTGTGTTCCTGAAGCCCAGTTGGGTGGGGCTTCATGTAATGTCTCTGCTCTCCACTAGATGGCGCTGTTAGCCTACCGGGGTGGATGTTGTGGCGTTTGTAGGTGCGTATGCACATGCGCGGGAGTGGTTAAAATGGCGTCCCCCAGCCACCCAGCCACCCAGCCTCTGGTATCCAAACTGTGTTCTCCATGATCAGCAGTTATGCACCCGTCCTTTGTCTCCCGCTTCTGTCCGCTCTCCGCTTTTACACTGTCGGTGACCGAGCCAGCAGGTTGCCAGGCGATACCTCCCGCCTGAGTCTTAATCTCAGATGCGGCTGTTTCCCGACCCCTCACTTCCGAGGGACTGAGGCTTTGACCCGCTCAGATCCTCTGGGGGAGGGTCTCACCGAGCAATGGCCGGGTGCCCGCAGCCCCCAGGAATGTTCGTGGGACTGTGCTGCTGCCGATGTCCCGAGATTGCGGCCGGGTGCCAGCCCGCCCCAGAAAAAGTTCGCGAGACAGTGTAGCAGCGGCATTTCGGGGATTATGGAAAATCACAACGCACGTCTGGCATCAGGCTTCACCCACAACAACCCTGTTCCAGCACCAGCGAATGTGGTTGTTCTCTGGGGTCTGCTGGGACGGGGCGGCCACAGTCTCCGCCAGATGTCCTCCCAGCAAGGGAACCACCTGTCCCGTGTGGCCCAAGGACCGCCCGGACCCCACTCTGCTCCTGGGGATTCGCCCTTCCCACCAGAGCACCACCAGGTATGGAGCTGCGGCGTTTCAGACTCTGCCCTCCCCTGTTGACAGTCTTAATGGAAGTTAAACCCTCTCCTTTCTCCTTTCTCCCTTTTTAGTTTGGTCCCTGCGGCTGTTTCCACTTTTCCACTTTCCCTCCCGTTGCTTTTTGGGGACGTGCTTTCCCGTATTCCCCGCCCCCCCCCCCAATGTCCGTCCTTTCTACACGGGCAAAAACAGCTCCCTGCCCTCGGCAGTTTCTCTCTCCCCCAGTTCACCTCTCTGCGCCGCATACCTGCTGAATTCTGTGGTTCAGGTTGTGCAGATGGTTGTATGCATCCTCAGATCAGTTTTCTCGGTGTGCAGGATGGTTTAGTGTTGGTCTGGCTGTAGTTCATGGACGGGACAGACACCCTAAGTTGCTTTCTAAAGTGGTTGTACCAACCTGTACTCCCATCCCATACATCAAAGTCTGCAATGTACCCAACACCAAACATTGTCAGACTCTTATATTCTCGCTATTTATATATATATATATATATATATATATATATACACACACACACATACATATATATATACACATATATATGTATGTGTGTTTATATATATGTATGTGGGTATATATATATATATAAAATATATGTATGTGGGTATATACATATATGTATGTGTATATATATATATACATACGTATATATGTGTGTGTGTGTGTATATATATATATATATATATATATATATATACGTGTAGCATCTCACCATGGTTTTAATTTCCATCTCTCAGACTACTAAGAAAGTTCAACAGCTGCTTATATGTCTATTGGCCATTCATGCTTCTTCTGTAGAATTCCTGTTTGTGTCCTGTGCGTTTTTTTCTATTGGATAATTTGTCCCCCCCCCCCCTTCTTAGGCACACTTTGTAGATTCTGGATGCTAACCTTTTGTCAGTTATATATGTGCAAATATTTTCTCCCGATTTGTGACCTGTCCTTTCAGTCTCTCTACGGAACCTCTTGTCGAACATAAGATTTTAATTTCAGTGGAGTAAACTATATTCATCTTTGGCATTATGGCATGATTTTTAAATAAAAACCCATGATGCATTGGGGCGCCTGGGTGGCTCGGTTGGTTGAGCGTCTGACTTCGGCTCAGGTCATGGTCTCACAGTTCGAGAGTTCGAGCCCCACATCGGGCTCTGTGCTGACAGCCCAGAGCCTGGAGCCTGCTTCGGATTCTGTGTCTCCCCCCCTCTCTCCCCCTCCTCTGCTCATGCTCTGCCTCTCTCTGTCTCTCAAAAATAAATAAATGTTTAAAAAAAATTTTTTTTAACTCATGATGCATCTTTCTTAATTGGTAAGCCATTTCTTTTCCTGCAGCCTATATACCACCAAGTCTAAGCCATGAGGCTTAGTGTTCCAGGGAAGGGAAGAGCAAGTCCCACTTAGGGTGGGGAAGGAGAGCAGAAGGAGATGACATAGGGAGAGTCCCTCCAAACAGAATGAGGCATCTGAATCTGAATCACAATGAGGAGGGGTGATGGTGAGGGAGAGAGATTTGGAGAGAAGGTGGTAAAGAGAAGACTGTATTGGAACCTCTCAGACTCAGACCTAACACAGGCCTTAAGATCATAACAAGGAGTAAGAGAGAAGCAGAAAGTGGGGTTTGTGCCACTTGGCCTTCTTCAGGACCACGTGAGAAAGCCATTTCACAGGGTGTCCCTTGCAAGGTGGGGCAGAAAGAGTCCTGAGCAACCCCTGCCCCCCTTGCTTCCTTTGTAGCATGAAAGGAATTCACAGGACCCACTGGGCTCTCCAGTGGGTGACACAGAAGCTGGTGGGCCACTGATCACCGGAAGGACTGCCACAGACCTGGGGTGACTGTTGTCAAAGTGACACAAAGCAGAGACCACTGGAACAGACACTCCAGGCCAGTACTGGATGAAGAACGTGGAAGAGAATCAGAGCATCTACAGAGTGAACAAAGGCCAATGTGGAACTCAGTCAGCAAAAAGAAGTCTAATGGTTCCTGATCAGGCTGAGTAGGCCACGAGTCATGTCCGCGGCAGACCTCAGCATGCTGCAGATGCCTGCAGGATGCCTGGAGACAAGCTGGAATGACATACAATGCCGAGGAGGCCAGCACAGACACACGGAACAGCACAGGACTCTCATGTGAGCTAGCTCTCCTCCCCCGTGGCCATGGGGATGTAGAAGCCTCCCTACACCTGACACGATTTTGGCCGGGGAAAAGAGGAAAGCTTGGAAAGGAGAGAAACAGACCAAAGCAACTGGACACAGTTTAAAAAGTTCTGTTTCATCGGCAAGTTTAAGCACCCCCTCCTCCCCTGCGCACACAGCCAGCGGCAGTGTGGGGCCTGAGACTAAGGTGAGAACAGTTAGAGAAAATAATACAGATCCGCTTTTCTCTTTGCTACACAATGAGATATAGTGTACAATTCTACTCTGCCTTAGTTGTTATTATTATGGTCTTTATTGTATATGGGGAAGCCAGGCAGAAAAAAAAAAAAAAAGACTGCAGTGCAATCTAAGTACAGTAATAGAGTTATGTACCATATGCATAGAGTCCCTAGAAGAAGAAGAAATTAGCTACATATATTAGTTTTCTATCTTTGTGTAACAATGTTACCACAAACTAAGCAGTTTTAAATAATACACATTTATTATCTCATAGTTTCTGTAGGTCAGGAGCCAGGGCATGGCTTAGTTGCATCCTCTGTAAAGTTTCCATTCAAGGTAACAGCCAAGGAGGACTCCTGGGTGGCTCAGTCAATAGAGCATTTGATCTCGGAATTGTGAGTTCAAGCCCCACTCTACATGTCAAGCTTTCTTGAAAAAGAAGGAAAGAAGGGAGGGAGGGAGGGAAGGAAGGAAGGAGGGAGGGAGAGAGAGAGAAGAAAGAAAGAAAGAAAGAAAGAAAGAAAGAAAGAAAGAAAGAAAGAAAGAAAGAAAGAAAGAAAGAAAGAAAGGAAAAAGAAAGAAAGAAAGAAAGAAAGGGAAGAAAGAAAGGGAAGAAAGAAAGGAAAAAAAGGAAATTGGCCAGGGATAAGTCCCCATCCAAAGGCTCAACCAGGGAACAATCTCTCTCTAAATTTCATGGTTTTTGGCAGCATCCGGTTCCTTCTTGGGTGTTGGACTGAGGACCTCAATTTCTTTTTGGCTGTCAGCCAGAGGCCACCTTCAGTACTTTGTCGCTTGCACCTCCCCAACATGGCTGCTCGCATCCTCAAAGCCAGCAAGGGAAAGATTTCCTCAGCCAGACAGACATCACAGCCTTATGTAACATGATCGTGGAAGTGACATGCCGGCACCTTTGCCATATTTTATTGGTTAAGCAAGTCACAGATTCTTCCCACACTCAGAGGGAGGGGATTACAGAAGGGCATGAATACAAGGAGACAGGACCATGGGAGCTACCTTAGCATCTGTCTGCCAAACTACACAGGCAGGTGGGTGGGAGACAACATGATACATGTAACCTCTCAGAGGACACGCATTCTGCATCGGCTTTTGAAGAAGGTTAAGGGCCCAGAAAATGTTTGGCAGCCCCAGCACCTAGCACCAGGGCTAGCACACCACAGGAGGCAACACTAAATATTTGTGAATGAATATAGACATCAGGAGAAAAGTCTGGTCACCCCAGTAAGAAAGAAAATAGTGTGCTACACAGGACAAAAACAAAAAAAAAACAATTGTCAACACTCATCTTGATAGCAGTAAGTAACATTAAAGCACTTCCAGTGGCATTAAAATAGGAGAGGCCACTGCATTAATATCTCAGCAAGCCTCACCGGGAAAGTGCAGTGAATGTCAAGGGCACTCAAAGGATAGGAGATGATCTAATGCAGGAAGCTCCCCCAAATACTATATTTATACAAATGATAAATAGGTTTCAAGAAAGGAGAAACCAACTAATGTTGATGACTAGGGAAATAAATAATATTAGAACTTACAGTGCGGTAGCATCTTTCATCTGGGATCCTAAAATGCTTTAAGAATAATTAAATTTGGGTGCTACATAAAAGTAGACCCGTTTTTTTTAAACAAAAATGTGGATTTTATGCCTTTTCACAGAAGTAGCACATAATGCTCTCATAGATAGTGAAGGGCGACCTGGATGCTAATTTATTTTGAAGAATGTTTTGTAATTATTTCCAAGGTTCTAAATTCACAGTTAGCTGAGTCTAAGAGCATAGCCACATTTCTCTCTGCACATCCAAAAAGAGGCAGCACTTTGAGCCCAGGTTGAGTGGGGTGGGGATGATGGTTAGAAGCAATCCAGATGGAAGCCTGCCTGGGTGACGAGAAGTAACCCACTGGCAGAGAGGAGAAGGGATGTGGGCAGAGGAGGACCTCAGCAAAGGTATGTGGTAGGTACAGGTTTACCAAAAGGAGTAAACCCAAGTCCGTCCGTGACTCCCCCTCCAGAAAACAGATTTTGGAAGAATTCAGGCACGACAATGACTTATTGCAACATGACTGATGAGCAATAAAGGCAGGTGGATATATTCATAAATACAGAAACGATGATAAAAGTGTGCAGTAATTAGGTTGTCTGGTGACTACAAAAAGCCGGTTGCTTCGGTTTTCCATCACATGGCTTACGAGGGTTCAGCAGGGATTCCAAATACATAAATGGGGACAAAACCATATGGTTTGAGGAATGGCTGAGTTAGCACTATGTCGAAGTGTGGTACCAGCTAGGTTTATTTGAAAATGCCAGTCATTCATGGATGTGGAGAAACGGGAACCCTCTTGCAATGTTGGTGGAAATGCAAACTGGTGGAAAATAGTGGAAAATAGTGTGGGGTTTTCTCAAAAAATTAAAAGTAGAAATACCCTATGACCAAGCAATAACACTGCTAGGAATTTACCCAAGGGATACAGGGGTGGTGATACATAGGGACACATATATCCCAATGTTTATAGCCACACTTTCAACAATAGCCAAATTATGGAAGGAGCCTAAATATCCATCAACTGACGAATGGATAAAGAAGATGTGGTTTATATATACAATGGAATACTACCTGGAAGTGAGAAAGAATGAAATCCTGCCATTTGTAGCCACGTGGATGGAACTGGAGGGTATTATGCTAGGTGAAATAAGTCAGAGAAAGACAGATATTCTATGTTTTCACTCATATGTGGAACTTGAGAAACTTAGCAGAAGACATGGGGGGGAGGGGAAAAAATGGTTACAGAGAGGGAGGGAGGCAAACCAGAAGAGACTCTTAAATACAGACAACAAACTGAGGGTTGATGAGGAGGGTGGGGGGGGAGGGAAAAATGGGTGATGGGCATTGAGGGGGGCACTTGTTAGGATGATTACTGGGTGTTGTATGGAAGCAATGAATCACGGGAATCTACCCCCAAAACCAAGAGCACACCACATACACTGTATGTTAGCTAACTTGACGATAAATTATATTCAATACATACATACATACATACATACAGAAAAGAAAATGCCAGTCCTTGAAGGGCAGGTGTCAGTAGGTTGGCAGTAGCAGCGAGGTCCTGTAAAGTCACCCTTTATGTTTGAAGACGACACTAATGTCACGTGTAAAGCATCCAACATGTGCCAAACCCGTTTCTGGTTCTGAACGATTATCATCAGATGCTTCTGCATCTTAAAAACTATGCTTATCCTGTGATTTCCATGTCCAAGATACATGGTCCATTTTTAGTTGTGTTGGAGCAAGCATCTCTCCCTGTTGGCGCTTTCAATTGCTTCAATATCTTGCCATTTACCATTCTGTGTGATATTCTGTTCTTTGTGGAAATGTTGAATCCATGCAAAACCTGGGGTGTCTGTGGGGGTGTCTAGTCTCCCAAGGAAGCTGACACCCACTGGCAGGCTCAATGGTTCAGACAGGAAGTTCCATCCTCCAAACCCAGGTCTCATTTTCTCCTTTCCATTTCCTACTCTGCCTTCAAGACACATCCATCAGTTTGCTGTTTAGGCAACAGAACGTGGAGACAGTTTCCAGTCTCCAGTAGGTAGATGACAGCGCAGGACCATCATGCAAACAAGGGGTGCAAAAGCATAAAGAATTTGACCATCACAACATCCAGACAGGGCCATGCCACAGCTGCAAAAAGGGAACTTGAGTGGTAACTTCCCTTGTATATAAGGAAGATATGGAAGAATTGGGAAAATGGACACCATTTATTCATCGTTCCCACTGGCAGCAATGACTTTTGAGTGAGTGAACTAAAATAACCTGAAGAAATTACTACTTCAGGTTAGACAAGGAGAGGATTAGGAATGAGGGCAGATACTGAGTGAAGTTTCAATCAAGTCCCATGTCTGATTTGTCAATATGGAGTTCTGGCTGGACATCTGATCCACAAAGAAAGGGAACCGGAGCTTCAGAAGCTGTTACTGCTCTGCACTCAGCCTTAGGGCCGTGCCTGTCTCCAGAGTGTTTAAGCCCTAGTTGTTCTAAGAGATTCGCCTGCCATTGACACCTCCACCAGGCTTCTCATTCACGAGTAGCTCTCTTCCTCTGAACTCCCGTAATGTTTCATCCATACCTCCCTCCAGACACTCATCCCCATGTCCATTCTAGTTTAGCCATTTATGTGCATGTCATGTGTCCTTTTCAAATGTAAGTAACATGAGGCTTCTAGCACTGTGCCTTACACACAGTAGGTGCTCAGTTAATGCCTTGGAATACATGAAATTCCATTTAATACTTACTAAAATACACTGGCCTTCCTCACCGACCACCTCCAGATCTAATTTGTGAGGCAGTGCCTGTGTGCTCCAGAGAGCTGCCACATTGGTACATTCTTTGGGATACGGTGTGATGTTCTTTCTGGAGACCGATATACCTAAACCTCAGCCCCATTAAAAATGGGGTGCAGACTACCCTTTCCAGAAATAGATGAGTCTCAGTCACGGTCATTTGTATCATGCTTTGTAGTGATCTTAAGCCTCTTTCAAGCGTGCCTCTTCAATGTGCAGTTTTGTAAACCCCCCAAGGACAGGAATTGCATCTGTTTTGTTGATGTAATTGTTACACACACACCCTCCCTGCCTGGTAAAGATCTCTGCCCAGTGTGGGTGAATATTCTCAATTGACAAAACACCATTTTAACGGTTAGATATGAAGCACTCTCTTCCAAGGAAGCCCTTGAAACAATAGCTGCTGAGTTAAGTCAACAGCCTCAACACACACCTTTACCTGCTTCCTCAGTCCACCTGAGTCATAGGGTTCATTCCCCCCTGCCTAGACTCAGCGGTTTCAATTGGTTTTTAGATATAGATATAGAGATAGATATAGATAGAGATAATATAGATAGAAATGTGTGTGTATGTGTATATATATATATATATATATATATATATATATATATATATATCTGAGCTGAAATTAGTTTGCAGTCTGGAAACTAAAGATTGCAATTAAAGGGACGCCTGGGTGGGTCAGTTAGTTAAGCATCCGACTCTTGATTTCGGCGCAGGTCATGGTCTCATGGCTTTGAGATCAAGCCCTGAGTCAGACTCTGCGCAGACAGTGCAGAGCCTGCTTGAGATTCCCTCTCTCTCTCTCTCTCTCTCTCTCTCTCTCTCTCTCTCTCAAAATAAAAATAAAAAATAAAAAAGATTGCAATGAGGGATCCAGGTTAAAAATACCCTGATAGGCAGCCTTCTCCATCGAGATAAGCTATGCATTCCCACGAGCTCCTCTACGCTCCTTCCTCTACAAGAATCCCTTTACTCTGGTTCATTTACAGAAGGTTACTGTGGTTTTTCCAGGAAACTACTGCCTGACGAGGGAGGCGAATTTTCTTGTGTGCAAAATTAAGGACCATTTGTACGGAACAGACATGAGTAACAGAATACTAGCCATATGAATATCCTTATGATACCTGGGCCCTCCCCACAGCGGTTAAGTGTTGCCAAACTGGCTTTACTTTGTGTTGGCGGAGCGTAAGCCATAATATACAGTTCTCTTCGTCTTGGCAGTAAGGCCGGCGCTCCTGCCAGAACTGACTGTAAAGGAAATGGGCGAGAGACAATAAGCCCATTCAAGTGCATTAGCAATGTCGTCCAGTGGGGATATTTCAATTTTTAAATGGATACAAGCTTGAAAAACACCCTATTTTAAGTGGGGGAAGATTTATTTTTCAAAAGAAGATGTTGTATTTGTCAATATATTGCTGACGTCTGTCCCCAACAAGATATATTACCAGGTTCCCAGGGAGAAGGTGGTCAGAAAAACCAGAGAGAGGCATCTTCCTGTCAAAAGGACATAAACACACATTATGATTGATTGGCTTTATTCAGTCAGCTGTTTAATCTGTGAGGCTTAAGCACTTACGTAAACTCACTACTGCGCCATCGTCCCGCTGGTTCCATACATTTTGTTTAGGACAACGCGTCTTTGTGAGTCAATAAAAAGGTGGAATTTCTAACAGCAAACTTTACACCCTTCGAAAACCAAAACCAAAAATCCTTAAAGAACCACCTATAAAAAGCAAAACCTGTTTGTTAACACAAAGTTCAATATTTGCCTAGGTTGGAAAAATCCTAGTTGGGGGGGGGGGGGGGGAAAGGAGGACGTGGGTATTTCTGGCTCCGTGAAGGCAGTAGACTCTCGGGTCCACTACTCTTGAAGGTTCTGGTGGACTACTTGGGATTCTAGAGAGAGTAGAAGAGCCCCCTGCTGGCGGAAAGAGGAAGAAACCCTGCGTGGGCCCTGCAGCAGTCATTTTGAGACTCCCCGTTTCCCCCTATTCTTTCATTCATGGGGCAAATACTTGTGGAGGCTTGCTGTGTGCCCACACTGCGTTAGGGTCTGGTGATAGCGTGTTAAACAAGACAGACAAGGTCTCTGCCCTCTTGGAGCCCTTACGTTGTGGAAGGGGAGACAGAAATAAATAAATATGCAATAGAATGTCAAGTAGGGATCAATACTACCAGAAGAGCAATGACTCACAACAGAGCAGGGGGAGAAGAGAAGAGAGCAGGGGGAGAAGTGGGAGGCAGATGCTATTGTAGATGGAAGACTGAATGTTTGAACTGAACGAAGTGGATGCTGGCGGAGAGATCTGTGGGGTTCTGCGCAGGGCAGGCAGGGCGCACAGCCAGGGAGAGGGTTTCGAGGGGGACTGCATGCCTGCTGTCAGCAGTATAGCCAGAAGGCCAGGTGGCTGGAGTGAGGGATGCAGAGAGGGTGAGGAGATAAGACCAGAGTTAGGAGCCCAACGATGCAGAGCCTGGCATGGTAGGAATTAGGGATCCTGCAGGAATCCACTGGAGAGTTGTGAACAGAGAATTAAGTGAACCTACTTTCCATTTTAAAGAGGTCATCTGTGTGACAGGGAGAATTAACCGTACGTGCAAAATGACACCCATTCGGAGGCTGTGGACACGGCATTCAAACGATTCAGTCAATGGCTTGTACCAAATTCCTGCTATCTGTGAGGAGGTTCAAAGAATAAGATAGGATCTCTGCCCTCAGAGAGCTTTCAGTCAACTTGGGAAAATAAGGTAGACAAACCCTAAATTAAACTTATTACAGACAGGAGGCAGTAATTGCTAAGCAGGGTAGGCAAGAATGGTGATGATGATGATGATGATGATGATGATGATGATGATGATGATGAAGAGGAGGAGGAGGAGGAGGAGAGGGTGCAAGGGAGAGGGAGGGAGAAAGAGGAGGAGGGGGAGGAGAAGGGGAAGGGGAGGGGAAGGGGAAGGGGAAGGAGACCTCTCCAGCTGCCAAGCACCAGCTTGAGGCAATTTAGTGTAATGGTTAAGAGTACAAGCTCTAGACCCAGGCTACTGGGAGTCATAATTCTGGTGCTACCATTTGCTAGCTGTTTGACCTTGGTCCTGTCACTAATCTCTCTGCTCCTCAGTTTTGTCATCTGTAGAATGGATCTAATGATCTACCTACCTCCCAGGGTTGTTATGAGTAATAAATGTGTTAATGTTATATATGAAGTGCTTAGATCAGCGCCAGGCACTTTTTAAGTAACTACGTAAATGGAAGGAATGTCTCCAAAGTCACACTGTTACTGTCTTTATTACTGCAGCCGTCCAGATGTGATGTGATAATGACTTGAACAAATAGTTGTGAAGATGAAATAAAAAGGGCAGCTATTTCTGACTGATGAACTTACAAGATTTGGTGACAATAAGATAGTAAATGAGCTGTATGAAGAGATTCAAAATGAATGTGAGGTCTCAAGCATAGCAATTAGGACAACAATAAAATGGAGAGAAAACACGAAGTTGAGAAGGGGAATTGGTCTGAGAGACAAGGCAGGTTTGACGTGAGGCACACCGAATTTGAAGTGGACAGGGTAGGGTTGCCAGACTGGAGCTCAGAAGAGAGATGAGGGCATCCGCATGGATTTGGAATCCCTGCCTGTGAGGACCATCCTCGAAGCCGTGGAGATGACTGGGATAGCCAAAAGAGAAGCTGTCGGAAGAAGCTCTAAGGATGAATCTTGGGAGATGTGACCACAGTTGTGAACCAAGACAGAGACCAATGAAAGAGGGAAGAATTAGAAGGTTAGGAAGAAAAGCGAATTATTGAGAGGTATGGAGAAGCTACTGTCAAATGCTAGTAAGAGATAAAGGATGACCAAGGATGCCTTTGGATGAGGTGATAATGAAAAGTCATGAAAGTTTCAACAGTGCAGGTTATCTTGAAGGCCTCTGCTATGTATCAGTCATAAATGCTGTGCTGTGCTGCCCAGATTCCCCCTCTGGACCCAAGGTTTTATTTCCCAGGGAATGTTGTAGGCTGACAGCTCTCTGTTGCCTCAGCTGAGGAAAGCTACTTTTGTCCAAGGTCATGGGCAGCTTGGATCAAGCTGTCTGGTTGACATGGGGATCTAAAGATCTCCATCTCACAGACTGCTTCCCCAGGAGCACAAGAGCCAAACTGTCTTCTGGAAGTCAATAAAAATAAAAATGGTAGTATCAGGGAAGAGTTTGACATAAAGGGATCAATACATAAAGAGTATTTAACACATAAATAAGAATAGTTTCTTAGAAGTAGAAATTCTGAAGTGTAAAGGAGATAAATCAGAAGAAAGTTAGAAATGGGCTTTTCTCCAGAACCCCAAACCCATCAGACTTGCAAAAATGAAATGGTTGCCATTTGCCTTTGGTGAGAAGAGAGTGCCAGGTTTTGTAACCCAATTGATGGTGCTGTCACCCGTACAACCTCACAATCTCTTTTAATCTCTGCACTCCTGTCACTTTGCTGCCATCTGGAGAGAGGATTAATTTCATTTGTCCCCCGAGGAGATTAATGTAGCCTATTGGATTCCAGAGGGTACCACTCTCTAACCCATCAGCACTAATCTGGCGTCACCACCTGCTTCAAGACTCACCTGCCCTCCATCCACCATCAGGAATGTGGTCTCCAGGTCACCTGCATTCTCTTCACAGCTGGGGATATGGATGGGGTGCAAAAGACCCTTCTGCTGCTCCCAAGAAGGAAGAACCTTTGAGGATCCTGAGACACTGTCAGTGTGATGCCTTGCAAAACTCTCTCCTTCATATTGGGTAGTCTTACTAGACTTCATGGAGTGGAGTGATCTCTCCATAAACTCAGTGAACCCTCCAATAAGCCAATTGTGTGTGTTTGGAGGGGCAGAGGGAAAGGGCTACTTTTTTTATGTAAAAGAATATTCTTTTGTACAACCAGGTACACTATCCAACCTCTCAGATACTAGGAAAGGCAGGGGCCATGCCTATGTGCTCACCATTGGACCCCCAAGAACCCAGTGAAGTGCCTAAATACATAGTAGGTGTTGGTAGTTGAGTGAATGGAAAAACTGGTACAAGATGGGCGACTAACAAAGTAAAGAGAATAATTGGCAAATAGATTATAAAGACAACTAAAGACAGTTTGGCCCCATGAAAATCCTGACTAAATTGGACTCCCCTTTCTGTTATCTCAGCATATGTCAGGCCCTGCGTCTCCCTCAGTAATCCAGCTGCCCCTGGTAAATACCCAATGAAAGCCCTTTGGACTGAGTTAAATTACACTAAAATCTTATTAGTAGAGTCCCAAATGCCTAGGCTCGTCTGAAAAGGCATATCCATTGGTGCCAATACCTCAGAAGAAAAACAATTATTCAGGACAGGGGATAAGAGCATTACAGGAAAAGAGAGAGGAGGACATTTTCTAATGAGAAGGAAAAAAAAAAAAAAATCCAAAGGGGAAAATTTTAAGAAAAATAATCAGTGTTCCACATTAATGGAACCAGTCTCTTTAAAGCGTTAAGAGTTGGCCTGAGGGGCAACCGTGAAATTTGCTATCTCATTGAACCGCCATGAAGTAAAAATAATACATCAGCAGTTCTTGCCACTGGGAGGACTTTCTACGTATTGTCAGTTCATCTCCTTGATAACCCCACGAATTAGCTTTACTAGTATTGCCATTTTCATTTTTCAGATAAGGAAACTGAGGTCTAGGGAAGCGAAGTGACTTGCCCAAGGTGACACAGCTGATTAGTGGTACCATAGATATTTGAATGTAAACAGTTTGACTCCAGAGTCCATGGTCTTAACCTCTACACTGTACTGCCTCCTGGAGGCACAAATGTTTCACCTGCTCTCCCCTTTTTCAACCCATAGGTATATCCAGTATTATCTGGGTTTTACACTCTTTAGAAAGAACGCTGTTGGACAACAACTGTATAACATTGAGGCCCTAAGGAATGGTATTTCTAACATTGTGGGCACTTAAAACAAAACAGGAAATGCACTGTGTTTGAGGGTGGCGGTTTTTTTCTGTTGCGTTCACAGCTAAACCCCAAGGGCCTAGAATAGTGCCTCATATATAGTGGGCATTCAAAAATATTTGTTGAATTTGTGGCTGAGCCAAAATGAGATATACAGCATCTCCTACACAGGTACCATATAAACTTTATGGCACAATTAAGATCCAGCCCACAGGGCACGGTTTCTTGGAAGAACACAAATTGCTAAGTCTCACTATTTGCCTTGTATTTTATATTTGAATCACTCTGTGAGATGCTCAAGACAGTTTTATGATTGCTAAGGGATGTCTCCAAAGTCACACAACTTTCTAGAGGAAGAAATAAATAGGACTAGAACAGAGGTCTTCTCGAATGGCCCAGGAATGACGCGCATAGTAGATGTTTCCTCAGCACCCTGAACCTAAGTTCAAGAGTTGCTTTGCTAGTTAATCACTCAATGACTTTTAATTTGTATATTGAGGCAGGATTATCTCATGGTTAAGAGGCAGGGGCCGATGACCTGACTTACATACGTTTTTTAATGCCTCAGAGCCCTAGTTCCCTCGTATGGAGAGCATGGGTACTCTAGTACTTATCTCTGTCAGTTAGATTCCAGTCAGGAGAAAGGAATCACTCTAGACATTTCAAAGACAGGATACTTAATATGAAGAATTAGTGGGACGCCTAGGTGGCTCAGTCGGTTAAGCGTCCAACTTTTGATTTTGGCTTGGGTCATAATCTCACGGTTCAGGGAATCAAGCTCCACATCGGGCTCTGAACTGACAGAGCGGAGCCTGCTTGGGATTCTCTCTCTCCCTCTCTCTCTGCCCCAAATTGGTTACCCGGCGATGGAAGGGCTGAGAAGCCAAATAAGATATTGAGGCAATCCAGAGTTTCCTGTGTCAGGAAGGCACTACCACACCCAGTTGGTGTCAGGGCAGGTAATGACACCTGCTCAGAAACCAGGGCTGGCAGGAGCTGGATCCATGGAGGCTCCCAGCCGCTCCCAGAGCCACCACCAGCATCAGAGCAAGTAAGAGGAAATACTTTTGCATTTTCCCCCTTTCTGCCTGCCAGCCTTTGCCATCACCTCTTCTTGGCTAAACCCAACTAAAAGTCAAGGAACCTGGGAAATGGGATACAGAGCAGAGCAGGAGAAGGTCAGAGACGGGGGCAAGTAGGCAAGCAACCAGCCCAGGACCTCATGGAGCTTCTGTGACATTTAAATGAGAGACAGGTGAAGTGTTCAGCACTGGGCCTGGTACATAATAGTGCTGAATGTAAGTTATTATTGTTATTATATGTAACAGGTCCCGGGCTAGGCATGGGTAATGAAAAAGACATAGATTCTGCTGCCAATGGCAAGCAGTCTAGCCATCGTAGCCCACTTTTCTGCTATGACGCAGTCCGTGGGCCTCTGGAATAAAATCTTCTCGTGGGCGTTATCCTACCATATTGGATCAGGTGACCAACTTCAGATCATGAATATCCTCCTATCGGGCATCAGTGATCACAGAGAAAAACAGACCGGTATTGGCCTACAGATGTTCTCGTCTCCTAGAATAAAAGAGGTCATTAAAATGCAAAATGTTTTTATGTGACACACAAAACGATGTGTCAGTGAAAGAAGTGTCAGCTCCATCAGCCTCCCTGGCAAGACAGTGAGTGACTCGTGAGTATACGGTTTACACAGCTGACTGCATGTCCAATTTAAAAGTATTTAATGTGCTCCTAAAAAGGAGATGGTTTTACCCTTGACGTTTATTTTAAGAAAGAGCTTTCTCAAATAAAACATGTTCCCCACGCTGCTGACGTGAAACCTTGGGGGAGGGATTTTGGGGCAGTGGTACGGAGCAGAGTCCATAGATGCTGCTAATTAGGGGCCAAGAAATCCTGTCTTAACATCTCTTCCTCTGTATCACAGACCTCTGAGTTACAGAATATTAGTGCTGCAACTTGAAAAACACATCAGCGTGTTTCACTAAGATGCAGAAACCACTCCGAAAACACAAACGCCAAGTACCGCTAATTTTCATGGTCAGTAGAAAGATAAGCTAGAGATTGAGATAGTGACTTGACCATGGCGTTGGGGTCCGGCCATACCAGGGCAGCATCTGATACTCCCTGCCTTCTCATCCTGTCTCCCTCCCCTGAGGGGAAATTGACCATGGGGGAGATTTATACTCTGCTTTTGAGGTAATAATGCCACCTTAAATAGCAGGCATTCTGAAACATTTTAATTAAATGGGAAGGCACCAGAAGGTATAATTGGTATCTTCCAATGGATAACTAAATGAAATAACTGAGAGCTTTCAACTCATCTTTAAAGAACATGGATGAAAATAATATATTATACAGAGAAATAAAGGGGAAAGATGAGTGAGTTTCCAAAAATTATGGGCAAAATTGAGTTGGATTAATAACCTCTTTCCTATACAAAGTGAATCAGCTTGACAGCTAGGTGACTCAGAAGTCACCGTAGGCTTAAGACAATGGAATGGGTCTGACATTCTCAATGCTGATCAAAAATCTTTCAAAGAGGAGAGTTCCTGGACACCACAAATTTCATTCTGATATTGTTTCCTGGTTCTGCTTTTTTGGTCCCCAGTATAAATGATATCACTGTTCCCATTAGTTAGACATGAGGTACTGCCAACTCATAATTACAAATGCCTCCCCACCCCCAGCCCCCAGCATTCTGTTACATGGAGCTGTCAGTGAGGCTCGTCTCCAAATTACAATGGCACTACGTGCTTTTATTTAGGCTTGGGTGATACAGGATGGATGCCCTTCTAGAAAAGCATGTGCATTTAAGATGGCAGAGCAAGAATGATTTATATAGGGAATAACTCCTTCGTCTGTCAAAGACCTGGCAGAATCTTTCTGGGAAAACTAATTGCATCCAGTTCCTTCCCCTGCTTGAAGATGAACTATGGGCATCTCTGCCAGCTATCATAAGATCCAATCTGCCAACCATAAGAAGAGAGGAGACCAGATTCCTCATTCTCAACCTCGTACAGGCCTGGTAATGCTAAGTTTCTCCTAAGCCAATCATTGAAATTTGAACATCCCCTCTACAAACAGACGCCGTTTTCTTTTGATCACTACAAAAGCCCACAACCTTCTGAACCATTTAAGATGCATACAAAAATAATGTTTATCCTACAGCCACGCAGACACAGCTGCTGTGAACGTGGGGTCTGGGATGCCTCATAAAGAGTGGGGATGCCGGCTGTAATTTGATGGGGAAAGGGGAGGAAAGAGTCTGTCTCGAACTTGAGAGTTCTGAGAGTTTTCCTGTCCACTGAATGTTCCTTCTCTCTACTCTCCCTGTCACGGTTCTTTCTCCCCTGCCCCGTCTCCCTGACCACCCTTCAATTTGTCTGAGAGCGACACTGGACTCTCTGCTCCTCCATTACGGTTGGCAGCAGCTAAGGAAGGGAGCACCGTGTGGCACAGTCTCCCTGCAAGAACCGGAGCCCTCAGAACGTCCCTGGGTTCTCCCTGGGAGGGACCCAGATTCAATCCTGCCTGAGCGGCTAGACCAGCAGTTCTCAACAGGGGTGATTCTTCCCCCAGGGGACTTTTAGCAGTCTCTGGAGAGGTTTTTTGGCTGTCACGCCCCGGGGAGTAGAGAGTGTGCTCCTGACATCTAGTAGGTAGAGGTAGGCCACGCGGCTACACATCCGTCTGTGCGCGGGCCACGCCCCCTCGCAAAGAACGTGTCTGGACCAGAAGGACGACGGTGTCAAGGTTGCGAAACTGCTCTAGATTGTAATCGAGGTGTGCAAATAAGAGGATTTAGGCAAGCCTTTCCCTCTTCCAATTGGCACAAAGCCCTGCGCGGAAGCCGCACCCCAGGCAGGAGCCCTGCTTCGGCCCCGCAGTTGCCTGATTCAGCAGATCACACTTTCATAATGTAATTCAATTCTGCCTCATTTTTTTAATGTTATTTGGGCCCTTTAATATAATTTGGCAAGCTATTATAGTTGTTACAGCTGCTAGTTTTGCCCTCAATACTGATTTCACTTATGACCTCAGCCGGAATAAGATTTAAAGTTTGAGATGATGTAAGTGAATAAGGATTATTAGATTTATTCGTATGGCAATTTAAATAAGAAACTGCCTGGCTTAGAATAAGTGGTAAATGAAAAATGCTAGTGATTTATAGACCTGTCCATTTTAAAGATTTATATGATGTGTGGGATGATTAAGTAAGAGACAGGCCTGATTATATGAAATATGTAATTTTTGTAAATGCAATATTGGAAGCAAGCTGCTAAACAGCGCTGCATAGCAACTCTCGGCTAAGCAATTTTTATTACATGATTATTGGAAACCAGTATGCAGAGTCATGTGCGAATCACACATGAATCCTTGCTCTAATCCTTTAGAGTCAGATGGGAGTGTGTTCCTAGAAAATGCATCCAACTTCAGCCTTGAAATCTCAGTCCCATCAGTACCCCCAAAAAAGGCAGGGCCGGCTGCTGATTTCGGACCTGAGTCAGCGACTGCCCGCCTGAGTAATTCGCTGTTGTGAAGGATTCGGCCAGTCGGTGCGGGTCACAGCAACCGACTTGTGAAATGGAGATTACCCATTTGTCACATTTTAGTGACACACTTTGGGGAAAATGTTCATGACTCAAAAGTACAGCGAATCAGACAGAGAAATGCAAGAAACTGTGATGAGTGCGCAGAGGCGATTCACCCATGCCTCAGATTGCTTCCCCCTTCTGGAAGCCTCAGGATCCCGCAGATAGAGCTGAGGCCCAGTGCGTCCCTAAGGTTTCATGCAAAGCTCCTCCAAAGTCAGCCAGAGGACTGCCACGGAGGAATAAGCCATTATCTCTCACGAGTGGAGAAGACATAAGAGACATTATCAATATTTAAATTATTTTGACAGCTGCTCAATACAAACAAAAAAACAAAACAAAACACCTATCCTAGGAAAACAGAGAGACATGGGTAGCAGTCATATTTCTTCCACAAATTGAGTGTAGGACCTTGGATAAATTGTCCATGACTGTAAACTTGGGGCTACAGAGTCTTTATCCATTCCTCAGGGTTGATACGAGGTGCTAAAGGGATCATTGAAAGGAAAGCCCTGTGTAAAGCAAAGGGCAACATCCAAATGCAGATAAAGAGGCTCAGAAGAGAAATAGAGGCCAGAGAGGAAACAGGAAACACCTTCGTTCAATAAACATCCGTGAAGGCCCTTAGAGTTACCAAGAAGAGCAACTCACAAGGCCTTGGAGGAGCTCAGGGCTGAGTTTGGGGATTATCTCAATTTTGCAGTGTTTATACAACAGATTAAGTGTAGAGGATGAGAGTAATCCAGCTGGGGAGGTGGGGGGTGGAGAGGTGTGTTGGTTAGCAAAGTAGAAAACTTCACAGAAGAAATAACATTTAAACATTCAGCTCTTGCACAACGTAGGGTAATTAGACAAACAAAGAAAGGAGGCTCCTAGTCCCTCCCCATGTTTGACCGCGCTGGCCCTGGGATTACTGTGAGAAGGGGAAGGAAATTACCAACATGCATTTCGTTTGATATCAGGAACCAGGAACACACACACAGCACGCTTTGTGGAGGATAGGGTCACAATGTTCTGCAGATCTAGGAATTTTCAAAGCTGGCAGGGTTCAGAAACTCTTACTTAAATTCCAACCTCATTTTGAAATTTAATATCCTTCATAAAACACGTGGAACTGCCAGTGAATTATAGCAATTTTGCTCACTCCATTCTTTCTCTGATCAAATATAATTCTTTTCAACTTTTAATGGGCCCATGGAGTTTTAATAACTAATTCAAATTCTTCAATATAGTGATTTTAATAAGATAAATATTTTTCTTTCATCTAACAGTAAATGGTTTGGTTCAGAGTCCTGATAAAGTGATTATTATTTCTGAAAGACTCGTGTTGCCCATCTAGATTAAACGTGATGGCATAAAGACAGAATCATATTTATGTGAAATGAATTGATTTTTAAAAATTCAAAATATATATCTCATCTTTCAGCTCTGGATTTCTTTTAATAACCTTGAAATCTTATGCTCAGATTCTCTAAGACAGAAGAAAATAACAACAAAAGGAACCTGGGCTGTCAAATTATGGCTAGCCTTACTCAGAAAAGAGAAATATTTTTAGTTGCTAACTGGAGGCACTGCCACGGAGCAAAAGCTATAGGTCAAGGGAGGGGAGAGTAAATTAAATAATCGGATGCATTTATTTGTTGGAACTTTATCACCATACCTTTTCAAAAGTCTACTTATCCAACAAAGGTAGGTTTTAGATTTTGCTTTCCTCGTTATTCCATTAACAGGTCCCTTAACATTTTTCTGATCACTTTTATGAATTGATGAATAAGGCAATCACAGTTTGGGAAAGCTTTCCTATGCCACTTGATATTGATGTCATCTATTTAAAAAATGGTCAACCGAGCACCTGATATCCAGTAAAGGCATGTTCAAAAATTGCAGTCTTAGAAAGATAATGGAATGACCATGACCTCAAGTACTTTGAGTCAAATAGCAACTGTCAACTCCTGATAGCAGTATTTGACCTCAGAGGCAGGTGACAGAAACCAACCTGAAACAGCCATTTTCTCAAATTCAGTTAAAGATAATAAACCATGTTGGAAGAAATCACCCACCTGAGTAAGGAAGCCTCTTGTAATCAATGACCTAGAAACAGGCATCATGATTTAGGTGGAAAGTATCAGCTGCTAACGGATTCTGGGAATTTGTTGCTTTAGATTGAATGCCCACTAGATTTTGGCAGAGTTTCTGGGGTTTTTGGGTTGTTACTGTTTTGCTTTCTTTTGATTCATTTTTGATTCTTCTCAAGGAAAATTTCAACATACATAAAAGTAGAGAGGGGGAGCCTGGGTGGCTCAGCCGGGCAAGCATCCCACTCTTGGTTTCGGCTCAGGTCATGATCTCACGGTTCTTGAGTTCTGGCCCCACATCGGACTCCGTGCTGACAGCGCAGAGTCTGCTTGGGATTCTTTCTCCCTCTCTCTCTGCTCCTCTCTCTCTCTCAAAAATAAACAAACTTTTATAAATAAATAAATAAATAAATAAGTGTAGAGAGAACAGTATAATATAGCCCTGTCTCTACCCATCAAAGAGCTTCAGTAACTACCACCTCAGGGCCACTCTTGTTTTGGGCATCATATCATTTCACCCATAAATTTTAAGTAAATACTTAAGTGCTATTTCTAAATGATTTAAGTACACATTTCTGAAAATAAACTTAAAAAAAGTACAAACCCAAAACTATTACCACCACTAAAAAATTAACAGTAATGCTCTAATTTCATCAAGTGTCCACACAGTGTTCATTTTTCCCACCTGTCTCCAAACTGGGTTTTTTGTTTTGTTTTGTTTTGTTTTGTTTTGTTGACAGTTCGTTCAAATCGTCCAAATAAGGTCCACATGTTGCAACTGGTTGTCATGACTCTTGAGTCTTTTTTAGTCTATGGGTCCCCCTCCTCCAGTTTAATTTTCCTGGCCATTCGGTTATTGGAGACATAGAGCCATTTGTCCCAGACTTTCCCACATTCTAGGTTTTGCCCTCTGCGCCCTATTATTTTCTGAGAAGTGATGGTTAGATGGAGCACTGATTAGATTCAGGTTTGATTTTTTTGACAAGACCGCTTTATTAGAGGTGTCATGCGCTTCCATCAGAAGCGTCATGGTGGCTGGTTGTCTCCTTCTGTGATGTTGGTGGCCACCAATGATCGATGGTCTCTGTTAATACAGGCCGTTTAGAGAAAAGCACTGAACCACAACATTCAGAAGGTTTTGCTTTAAAAAGATGAATAAAAATAATTTTCCTCTGCACTAGGCACTGTGTTCTGCAGCACACAATGCCTCGTGTCATCACGATAACACTTCTATGAAGTGTTGCTAGAGGAGAATCTGAACCCCCAGTCGGTCTTCCTCCAAAGCCCATTGTCTTAGCCACCGCAGAAACAAAGCACCTTGAGAGGGGGAGGTGAAACTGGTAGCCAAAAAATGTTTGAATCTTCACAAAACCCCGTATGAATTTATTCTTTTAAAGTAGGTCAAAGTACCAAGTAACTGTTTATTAACTGGCAAACACAATCATTGACGAGATCTGTCATCTGATGGGGGGGTGTAAGTTTGACTAGAGTCGGTGCCATGTTGGTGCAGGCAGGGAAAGAGGCAGAGGAGGTTGGGGACAGCCCGCACTGGACAGCACCACAAATGTCACCAAACTGACTGGAAGCTATGATGTGCTGTTTCAAGTCGGCTCCGCCCTTTGCACAAATCAACTTAGAGTTATGTTACCCACTCTCCATGTGCAAGGGGTGCCGAAATTAGAGTCATTTCATTAATCTCCCAAGCCAGGGAGAGGTGGCTATATATCACTCCAGGTTGCATTGACAGCAAGACAATAACATTACATTTCCACAGTGCATCAATTAGCATTTCCCTCAATTCATTTGCTATCAGAGTCTCTATAAAAATACCTTATGGTATGTCTGTCTTTTAGACGTCAGCAAGACTCGCTTCAAGATAAACATTTTATTTTTTGGTATAAAGGAATAAAAGTATGGTAACTTCACTTTAAATGACATCTCTAAACAAATAAAAAGATTAATATATATATTTTTGAATGCTTGTCTCATTCCCACCAGGGAATGGTGCCTTGTGATTAGAAGGAGGAAGAAAAGGAGACAAGGGGAAAGGAGGGAAAGGAAAAGAAGGGAGGAAGGACTCAAACTTACAGTATTTAGGATGCCAGCTTCTATTACAGCATTTAGGAAATTTAAATAAGTGTCAAAAACAAAAGGAGGTAACCAGATACAGAAGCTTTAGCATTTAAATGTATCTTTAAAAATAAAATGACCACACAATTTCAAAATTCCTTCTTCTTCATATATCATCTCTCTCACAAGTCATTTTTAATCACTTTGTTTAGGACCCTAATTTGAGAGTCTAAAGGGGTGCCTCCAACTTCCTCAACAGTATTTATTAGCAAGAAATGCTGTCATGGTAGAGATTTCTCTAAACTGTTCTCAGAAATAGTATTCCTTCCCAGTTCCTTTTAAGAGCAATTTAAAGACAATCATGTAGGATAGGAAAAGAATCATTTTTAATAGAGTAGGACATTATTAAAAATAGTAAGATGTCAAAGAATGCATTGTAAAATAAAACTCAGAGACAGGAAAGAGTCAAGGGCTTTGTGCTATCATCACCTTACTGTTGTTACAACCTCTAAGAGGCCTTTACGTTGCCCAGATCCACGTATTTGGTTCTTTCCTCTCACATAACTCACTAGGTTTTGAAGCGCTTCTGTAACGATCTATTATTAAATGTTAGTCCTTGCAAACAATTCCGCTGCTCTGTTACCCAGCTTTTTTGTCTTAGCCCCATGAACCATTTCATGTCACAAGACTGTGAACATAAATTTCGATAACACTAAACATCTCTTAACTGTGCTCCGGAGAAACCACTCGGGGAGCGCGAGTAAAGGTCTCGCAAACAATGCAACGGACAGGAAAACAAAGCCGCGCTGGTTCACACCAGGACTCGCAGACCCCTGGCTGCAGACAAAGGAGGACCGAGGCTCTCAGGGTGCAGGGAACCTTGCGCATGCGCCCTGCCAGCGGGATCAGATGGCGCGGGGTAATGAAGTGGAAAGAGCACTGACAGGCTGCAGACACCAGCGCTGGGCAAAAATGCTGCTCCGGTACTCACTAGCTCTGTGGGTCGAGGCAAGTGGCATTTTCTCTCTTAGCCTCAGTCTCCACGGCCGCAAATGAAGAAAATACCACCTAGTAGAGCTATTGTGGAGACTGAAGAGAAAACATATGTAGCATCCTAGGATGTGGTAGGTGCTCAATAAATGGTATTCATTATCATATACCATTATAGCTCTGATCATCATCCCAAATGTGTAAGGTACATCACCATAGCAACATGGCTGTCCTTAGACTGATTATGTAGAAAACTAAATTGAAACAAATTTAAATAATACCCACACCTCTTTTAGACATTCTTCTAGAATCTGGGCAGTCTGAAAGTGGATTAGTGTGAGTGGGTTGCCTGTTCACGTGCTCTGTCTTGCCTGTGTATTCACTGTTCCCTTCCTCTATTCAGACAAGAAGAGAAATTCCGATCTGTGGGTGTAGTAAAAGAGCACAGGTCTTTAAAAAGCTACATGGAGTGAATGGAGCCACCAAATTTCAGCAGCAAAAAGTCTATACATAGAGCTCCCAACTCAGAATCCAAAATGTCATTATTAGCTTTAACATTCTGAATTAATCAATTCATCCTAAATCCACACCTCTGAGGCAGACACAAAAGCCAAATGTAGTCCCCACAAACTATCTGCTTTGGAATGTTGTTCAAATATTGATGAGTTTTGAATGCAGTGTATTAATATAAAGAAACTGTAGGTCACATCTGAAAGCCAGACTTGACGCTGGAGGTGAAAGGGATCAAAGACAGATATTTACTATACACATTGCTTTCTGAAGCTATATGGGAATACCAAATAATATCCAGGTTAACTATTGATTTTACTTTGTTTCCTCCCCATAAAAGAAAATTTCTGGAATTACAAAGACTACCTACAAACTGACCTCATCTAAGAAGAGGAAAAAAAAAAAAAACCTAGGAAAAAAAGCATCAACAGTGTGTTCCATTGTTTCTCCAGTTCCAAGCACACACATACACCACACAAATGCACATATACACTTAGCTGGTAAAAAAAAATAATTAGCCTTTTGATAGAAAAAAAAAAAAAAAAGCATTACCCGGGAAAAACTCTACCACTGCGAGAATAATGTTGAAGCATTTCTTCTTATCTTGCTATTCCTTAAACATGGGCCTGCCAAATATTTTATTTCCCTAGTTGAAATCACCACAGGAATACTACAGAAAAAGCTCTGTATGGCCCTAGTGTTTAAGACGGATCCATCATAAGAGGTATCATCTCACCTTCCCAAGAAGACTTAGGACAAGGACCTATATTTGTTCTTGTGAGGTTGACATGGGCTAAAAGAGATGCAGATGAATCTGGTAGGCTCAGAAATGTATTTGTAATTAACACAGGAGTAAATGTCATAACTCCTATTTGGCAGGAGTCAGGGGTGGTGGTGCGGACAGTTACAAGAAAGGTCAGGAAACACAGACCAGCCAGGGAAGCCTGCCTCCCTTTGAGAAGAGGCGTGCTGCTACTCTACTCTGTCCAAGGGTTCAGACAGCCTCCACCACATACGGTACTTAAGAACCACCAGATGCAATTGAAAGGACCACAAAGCTGATGCAACATCTTCCCCTGGGCTGATGGCCACAGAGGGGGTGCCTGGAGTGGCCATTACCATGGAGGAAATCTGACTAAGGGGGCCAAGGAAGCAAGTCACAGTCTCCTGCATCTGGCCCTCAGCTCATTGATCACATCAATCAGTCAGAACCATGAATTCTGAACCAACTCAGCTGCTTCAGATGGTCTGGTAAAGAGACCCTGAGGGTTTTCACAGGATGTCCCCCCATAGCCCATCATTTATCCACATCCAAACTTAGTCCAGGGGCCTGGGAAGCACTGGGATTCTCTGATCAGGGCCCACCTCACCTGTGGCTCTGTCCAGGTGTGATTTTAAGTATAATAAGAATCTCTTTCTTGAACCATTCCCTTCCTCACCCCCAATGCACCTCACCCATCTTCCCAGGCTGAATGCTTCAGTGTCCTATCTTTGAATTGCCCTGTCCAGAAAGAAGCTTCCTTTAAAATGCAAATACAATAAGGTACATTTTTAAAAAGCAATTTAGCTTATGCTAGGTCCCTCAGGAAATGGGAGGTGGAGGACAGGGAGGCAGGAAAAGTATCTGAGGGGGGGGGGGCAGTCTAAGTGGGGGACCCTGGGAGGGGCTCTGAGCACCCCAGGAGAGCAGGAAGGCTCTGGGTGCTGAAAGAGCGGCTTCGGGTGAAAAGTGACAGAAAGAACTGCAAGCATGAGAATGAAGGCAGATGAAGGAGGCCACATTTCTCATCTCTTCATTTGGGCCCTGGCTAAAGTCCCAAAGGGTCTAGAATAGTTTGGGCAAGACTGTTAATAGAGATTTTTCATTCTCCCACACCTGGTCCTGTTTTCAACGATCTAAAATAAGAGTTGGTATGGGGCACCTGGGTGGTTCAGTCGGTTGAGCATCCGACTTCGGTTCATGACCTTGCGATTTGTGAGTTCAAGCCCTGCATTGGGCTCCGTGCTGACAGCTCAGAGCCTGGAGCCTGCTTCAGATTCTGTGTCTCCCTCTCTCTCTGCCCCTCCCCCACTCACACTGTATCTCTCTAAAAAATAAACATTTAAAAAAATGTTTTTAAATTAAGAGTTGGTAAACCAGGGCCCACAGACCAAATTCAGCACACCCCCATTCTGCATCTATGAGCGAAAAATGGTTTTTACATTTTTTAATGGTGGGGATAAAATCAAAAGAAGAATACTTCCTGACATATGTAAATTATATGAAATTCAGATTTCACTACTCATAAATAAAATTGTATTGAAACACGGCCACACTCCTTTGTTTACATATTATCTATGACTGCTTTCCACTCTCAAAGCCTAAAATATTTATCATGTAGCTCTTCATAGAAAAGGTTTTTGAATCCCTGATCTAGATAGTGGTTAAGAGCATGTGCTCTGTAGCCAGTGGTCAGGGTAGATGTCCCGGCACTTCTTAACTTCTCAGGCAAGTCACTTAATTTCCTTATCTGTAAAATGGGGACAAATTCTTATAGATTGAGGGTAAGAACTGAACTAAGGGCACAGCCCACTATCTGCTGCCTCATAAGCGTTCAATAAGTGTTAGCCATAATTGTATTTTAATGTGATGAGGTACCAGCACATTTTGTTATTCTTCCACATCTCCCTGTCCTCCATTCCAAGTTAGAATTCATCTTGTGCTAGAATAAGACGTACTTGACTTTGGAAGACTTTGGAAAGCAATTTGCTTCAGGGGCTCCTGGGTGGCTCGGTTGGTTGAGCGTCTGACTTCGGCTCAGGTCATGATCTCACAGTTCATGAGTTTGAGCCCCGCTTCGGGCCCTGTGCTGACAGCTCAGAGCCTGGAGCTGGCTTCGGATTCCGTGTCTCCCTCTCTCCCTGCCCCTTCCCTACTCATGCGCGCGCGCTCTCTCTCTCTCTCTCTCTCTCTCTCTCTCTCTCTCTCTCCTCTCTGTCTCAAAAATAAATAAACATGGGGCGCCTGGGTGGCGCAGTCGGTTAAGCGTCCGACTTCAGCCAGGTCACGATCTCGCGGTCCGGGAGTTCGAGCCCCGCGTCGGGCTCTGGGCTGATGGCTCAGAGCCTGGAGCCTGTTTCCGATTCTGTGTCTCCCTCTCTCTCTGCCCCTCCCCCGTTCATGCTCTGTCTCTCTCTGTCCCAAAAATAAATAAACGTTGAAAAAAAAATTAAAAAAAAAATAATAAATAAATAAATAAACATCAAAAAAAGTTAAAAAAAAAAAAAAAAGTAATCTGCTTCAGTATAGCCACCACAACCCAAAGCTTTCAGGGGAAATAATTGCACAACAGGAGAGGACAATCGTTTTGCACCAACCTCTAACCCCTTGAAACCCAAACTTCTATTTATTTCCCATGACTTATGGTAAAGCAAATAAATCATCTTATAACCACTTCAACAAAAATAAGATTTAATTAAAGCAGAGAGGTGATTTGACTCACAAATACCTCTGACGGAAGCTACACGGAGTTGGGGCAACATGAGGTGAAATGAATCACTGCTTGAAGCACTCTCTCACCAGTTGGGGGGGGCGGGGAAGCAACCAGTTAGAAGTTAGGTACCTTGGGGTAGAAGCTCTTTGCTTTAACTCAAGAATTTCCAGGTTGGTTGGTTTTTGTTTTGTTTCGTTTCGTTTTTTTTTTTTTTAATTTTTTTTCAACGTTTATTTATTTTTGGGACAGAGAGAGACAGAGCATGAACGGGGGAGGGGCAGAGAGAGGGGGAGACACAGAATCAGAAACAGGCTCCAGGCTCCGAGCCATCAGCCCAGAGCCTGACGCGGGGCTCGAACTCACGGACCGCGAGATCGTGACCTGGTTGAAGTCGGACGCTTAACCGACTGCGCCACCCAGGCGCCCCACGTTTCATTTCGTTTTGGTTGTTGTTGTTGTTGTTGTTGTTGTTGTTGTTGTTGTTGTTGTTATAATGCTCATTAGTCATCTGAGGCGTCTATGAGGGATTAAGTTAGAGAGCAAACATTGGAAGAATAAATAAAGCCCCAAGTAGCTTGGGGGTAAAAAGCGAAGGGAAGAATTCTTGAGGGTGTGAAATGAAGCGAGTCAGCCTCTCAGACAGGCACTGACCTTCTAGGAGCCAGCAACTGCTACAATAGAGGTAGGAAAGGCAGGCAGATGGCCGTTATTTCCATCCTCCTAGACTTTGAGTTAAAATAAGGGAGCAAGGGACAGATTCTAAGTCCCTGGGTCAGGTAACAAGAATAGCTACCATTTTGTGAAGTCTCACAACAGATGTGCCAAGCAGTCTGAGTGTTTCGTACGCATTGTCACATTTAAGCCACTCAATCCAGTTAGATAGGCTTGCTTGGCTCCATTTTACAGATGAGGAAACTGAAGATTCGGGAAAGCAAACAACTTGCTGGAAAACCGTGCAGCTAGTAAGCAGCAGAACTGGATTTTTTTTTGAATTTGTGGACTTGTTGACTTAGCAAATGTGCATATGTAACTCATGTATTCAAAAGGCGTGTAGTAAAAAACAAGCTAGTAAGTTTCCTTTCTTCTCTCCCTCCACAGAGGAAGGTGCTAATGCTGGTTTCTTTTGGACTCACTCTAAGAAATTCCATGCATTAGCGAACATGTGTGCACATGTTCCTTCACTCACAAGTGTAGCGAAGTAAACACACTGCCCTATGGCTTGTTTCCACCCCTCAACCCTTAGTAATACCTTTTAAGAACTTTCTGTATTGGAATACTACCTCTGGGACTTGAACCAGACCACCCAGCCCCCAAATCTGTGCTGATGACCATTTTGCCGCATTGCCTCTTGTGTACCGGTGAGGAGGGAAGCAGGAGGCGAGAGTGCTACCCTTAGAGTCTGGCTCGTGGGGAGAAATTCTCATTGAGCATTTGCTGTTTCTAGGACATGGCAGTAAATCCAAAGAACAGCAAGACCTAGTTTTTCCCTCTGTTCATTTGGAGTTAAATTGCATACGCCTACGACCAAGCATGTAAGCAGGGATTACCCAGCACAGACAGAAAATGCCAGTGGGTTTCAGTGGAAGGTGAGAAGCGTTCAGGAAGGAAGAGAGAAAGCTCAGGGGGGAAAGGAAATGGCATGAGGAGGGGGAGGCTGGTGGCTGGGGGGACAGGCGTGGAGGGCCCACAGGGAAGTCAAGCGGGTCAAGCGGAGCCTGCTTTTCAGCCATGGTGTGATCACATGCTGTTGACTGTGATATGTACCGCAAGTACTTTGCTGTTAATAGTAGAAAGCTTCTCAGCTTCTCAGTGTTCACTTTGAAAATACAAAGGTGGAGGGGCGCCTGGGTGGCTCAGTCAGTTAAGCGTCCGACTTCGGCTCAGGTCATGGTCTCGCGGTCCGTGAGTTCGAGCCCCGTGTCGGGCTCTGTGCTGACAGCTCAGAGCCTGGAGCCTGTTTCGGATTCTGTGTCTCCCTCTCTCTCCGACCCTCCCCTGTTCATGTTCTGTCTCTCTCTGTCTCAAAAATAAATAAACGTTAAAAAAAATTTTTTTTTTTTTTAAAAAAGAAAGAAAATACAAAGGTGGCTCACAGCTACGGTGATTTTCAGCGGGTTTCTGCCCTGCCCAGGTAAGGAGGGTGGAAGTAATTTGAGAAGCTTTTCAACTACTCTTCCCAAGACTTGCCACCAGGTATTCTAAAGGTGTGTTGAGAAGGAGCAGTATACTTTTTTTTTAATGTTTATTTATTTCTGAGAGAGAGACGGAGAGCGAGACGCAGAATCCAAAGCAGGCTCCAGGCTCTGAGCGCTCAGCACAGAGCCCAACATGGGGCTCGAACTCATGAACTGTGAGATCATGACCTGAGCCAAAGTCTGGCACCCAACCTGAGCCCAACCTGAGCCACCCAGGTGCCCTGGAGCAGTAAACTTTAAAAGCAATTCCACGTCTAACCCCCAGAAGTCCATCCTGATGTCACCCTGCCTCTCTAGTGGTGTGGTGGGCTTTCTTGAGTGCAAGTGAGAACCTGCATCATCTGGATGGTGTAGGGAGATTGTAGACTCTGAAATCATTTGGAGATGATGAAGGGTAGAACTCCCACTTCTATCGGATTCTTGATAAAGACTCTAGACCTTCCTGGATTTTGTATCTAAAGACTATCTTTCCAATGAAATAGAATAGAAAATATCAAAAGGCATATAGATATATTTGTTTGTTCACTGGGCATATTTATATATGTGTGTGTGTGTGTGTGTGTTTGTATGGACTCTGAGTCTCAGCATCAAATGGATTTCTTACACTAAGTCATGGTCCAAAGCATTTGAAATCTGTAATCTGCTCTAGAATATTCTACCTCCCCGAATTCAGCAACATATTCCTGAGGAATCCAAGCAACTGGACCATGCCTAGGTGTGCAGATCTCACATCCGAAGGAAGTTCAACCTCATTAGGAGAGCCACACATTACAAAGGCCAAGAACAGAAGGTGAAGACACCATTGGTGACTAAAACCACTGAGAGCGTTTGGGAACACCATGCTTCAGGATTGAGTCACAGGAAGCTGGCATATAATAAGTCAGCATTGGTAATTCAGGCCATCCGACAAGCCAGAACTGAATGACAACTATTGCCCCTTCCAGTGACGCTGTGGTTCTGAACCAACAGTGAATGGGTCTTACCTAGCCCGTGTGCATCGATTGAAATGGACACAGGAGGGCCAGACTCAGCAGGCCTCCAATATTAGTGGGCAGGGGCATTACCAGGATGTTTGTCAAACATCCAGGTTCCCAAGCCCTATCACCAGAAATTCTGACTCAGAGGGGGAGATCATGGAGTTCACAGCCAACCCACACTTGGAAACCACTGGAAAAGCAAAGCATTCCATTCCCATGATGGCAGTTAGGTCAATATCCACCTGTTGGCAAGCAGAATTAAGCAAGTGTACAGGACTAGGAGAAGGCTAGGCACTGATGGTTCTTAAAAGTATCTCTTAGGCTCTTGTATTAAGAAGTATATAAATGAAGAAGTATATAAATGAACTGTGTGTAGATGTGTGTGCATGTGCACATGTGTAATTTAATTAAGGAAGGGCAGGAAAATAGGGGACTAGGAAGAGGAAGACGACAAATGGAAAAGGTATGCCCTTCCCTTCTCTTCCTCTAACATTTGGGGAACAAGATCCAATCTCCTGTATTTCCCTAAAATTTGAAAAGGGTAGTGATATGAATGAGGTCAGGGAGTTCCTTGGAGGCCCTTTCTAAATAGCAGGAGGTGGAATAATGACAGTCACAGAACGAGCCAGTGGAGTGTCAGATCAGGAGAGGGAGATCACACATCCAGGTCTGATGTGAACACGAGAAAAGAGAGGGCCAGTATCTGCCTGATGGGACGTTTTGTTTGTTTTGTTTTCTTTGTTGCCTGATGTGTGATTTAAACTACAGTTGGTTCTTTTGACAGATTATGAAATAGAGAAACATACTTTAGAGTTCATTATACGATAGAGGATACTATACACTCATTATACTAAAGATCGGATACAGCCAATTATTTGCTCAAGGCTGCATGTTCAGAACCAAGACTTGAACTCAGAGCTTCTTTGGTGAATATATTTCATCTGCTTGTTCTGGATGTGAATGGCTGGCTGGCCACACAGGTAAAAACAAAGCCAAGGACGGAACTGACAATGTCATCTGTACCTGGCAGGCACTCAACAAACATTTGTCAAATGAGTTAATGTCTTGTTTAAAAGATACACAATGTTGGGTCAGATATCTGTGAAGAGCTGAAGCCTAACACCTAACAGCTTCTGTAAAACATGGCTGGGGGCTCCTGGGCGGCTCAGTCGGTTAAGCATTCGACTTCAGCTCAGGTCATGATCGCGGTTCGTGAGTTCGTGTCCTGCACCCGGCCCTGTGCTGACAGCTCAGAGCCTGGAGCCTGCTTCAGATTCTGTGTCTCCCTCTCTCTCTGGCCCTCCCTCACTCACTCTCTGTCTCTCTCTCAAAAATAGATAAACATTTAAAAAAATGAATTAATTAAAAAAAAAATAAAACATGGCCGATAATCAAACAAGTTGTTATTGATCCCTTACTCATGTGCCCAGAACAATAGTAATAACTAACACTCACTGAATACTTTCTAGGTGCTAGGCACTTGCTTTCTGTCCCTTGGCTTATTTAATCTTTACAACTATCCTACAAAGAAGGAACTGCCATGATCACCATTTTACAGAGCAGGAAACTGAGGCACAGAAAGGTGAATTAACACAGGCCCTTACTGCACAGAACTTATAAGCAAAATTTGAGAACAAGTAAATTCTAACTAATGGCTGCTGGATGGGATTTATCCATGCAACAGGAGTGGAGAATCGTTAGGGCATTAGGAGTTAGTCCTATAGGAAAAACCATCATAGGCCGTAGGACTGGAGAAAAGTTTATGGCACAAGTGGGATTTTAGCTGCATCTTAAAATCCAGGCAAGACTGAGATGTGGGAGAGTGAGGCATCAGGAATAAAGGAAACAGTGTAAACCAGGGCGCAGGGACCAGAATAAAGAAGGTATGCACAGGAGGCCTTCCTGCCTGGGACGGAGACGTGTGTTGGGGATTGATGAGAAGTCCATTTGGATAATGTGGAGTCAGGTTATAAGGGACTTACACCCAGAAGAGGGAGTTTGGCTGCTTACTTAAGAAGCCTGTCTCTGTTCTTGACTAGGAAATAGCCCCAAAGAACTAAACATAAAGGGCATTAGCTTAGTAACATCCTGTGAGAAGAACAGGATGAGGCATCAGCTTGAAGGCCCAGAGACCAATATGGCCGTGGCTGCGTTAATCCAGGCCTGGAGGCAATAGGCATGAGGGAAAAAAGACTTACCTGCCAGACCATGTAATTAAAAAATAAGTACCCATGCTGAGTCCTCCAATGGCCAGGCCCTGTGCTAGGACCCGGGGAACTCATCCTCTTGCATCATCACAGCAACCCTGGGAGGGTTGTGTGGTCCCCATTCTAAAGAAGGGACGACTGAGCTCCAGAGCTTAGGGTCTCAGTGACATGAACAGGCTCTGGCAATGAACGGGATGCCTCCATTTCTTCTCCAGAATGGATCCTTTGAATGGCTTCTAAGCCACTTGAGGGCACAGAGGCAGTTGGGGGCGATGAGTTCTGTTTGGGGTTCATTGAGTCTGAGCTGACCATGTGTTTGTAGAGGGAGATGAAGATACTAGATGAAGAACAGAGCTTATCTCTAAGTTTGGAGGCTCCTGTCCCGCTCAAAGACGGTGACTGTAGTTACCAAGAAGCCTTTCTCAACTGTGCTTGACCTTTGCATCCAAAAATCTTGTTTAATCCATACAACAGTCCTAGAAGTGGGTATTGCCCCTGAAAGATAACACACTGAAGGTTAAGGAACTAGCCAGTGGACATTGGTTAGACCCCAAACACTTCCTATTCCAGAAGCAGCATACATCAAGATATCCATTGGCTGGATGAGGAATGAGCGACCCTTCTCACAAACCTACTCCTTTAGGGCTGTTCACTGAAGGCTTCGGACTAAAAGGGTCAGAACACAGAACACAGAACACAACCTTTTCTGAAAGCATTCTGGCCTTCTGATCCAGGTGTAGTCAAGAGAAAGTCGTACCAAAGCAGCATAACTCAGTAAAGTGTATTTTTAAGGGTTTTTTTTTTAATTGAACATTCCTATTCCATGATGATACAACAGCTCTTTTAAAAAGGACAGCATAAATTGTAACAGATTTGTCCCTGTCTTGCAAATATTACCCGTTCAGGGGCCTTTGGAGCATCTGGAAAAGAAAGTCTGCCAATCCACCAGCAGATGTCTCTGTTTTTCCTAAATGAATAACGCGCTCCCTGTTCTCAGCCACTTTGTTTCAGATCCAATTAAAGAACGCCTTTCTCAACTTGTCCCCAGAGATCCCAAAACACATTTGTCTAAAATCAAAAAATTCCCTTCCTCCTTGATTTCTAAATGGAGAAATAGAATGAGATCACTTCTATCTCCTAAAAAAAAATCAGTATTCAAGTTTCATGTACCCACTTCTAGTAAATCTTCTAAAACCAAGCTTATACTAAAGAATATACTACCCTCAGCTTTAACCCTTACCATAAATCCTACTCATTGACAAATTTTGCTACAATTGGCAGAAGTAGCTTGAGGAAAGGAGACTCATCTCAAGGATAAAATTTTAAATTCTGGGTGCTTAAAGTAAGTTTCTGAATGGACCATCTAAGGTTAATAATTCAGCAAGCCCATACTGAGCAGACAGGGAACACCCTGGTTTGGAAGTTTCTATGATAGAAAAGATGCTGAAAAAGAATTTAAACTTATGGTGAAAGTAACTCTTCATTTAAAACATTTGCAAAAAATCAGAAGCCAGCCAGCCATGCTGGCTCTGTCGGAAGAGCATGTGACTCTTGATCTCAGGGTTATGAGTTCAAGCCCCATGCTGGGTGTAGAGATTACTTAAAACTAAAATCTTTTTTTTTTTAGAAAAGTTCTATTATTTTCTTCCTGTTATGCCTTTTGCCCTCAAGACATTTGAATTTTAAAATTACATAAAAAATAATAACTAACATTTCCTTAGTTTTTTCTCCCTGAACAAATTAGAGTTCCGCCTTCAATATACCCATCGTAGGCCTTGAGAAGTGGCTTTCCCCATGTCCAAGGTGAGTCCTGGTGGAACACTTCTCAGTAAACATGACCCTGGGAAGGCAGGAAAACCTTCTCATCCAGAACCTCTCGAGGTCAAATGCCAGAAACTCAAAACCTGCCCCAGCAAACTGTTCAAGTCAAGATTCAGGTTTCTATGGTGACATCTTTTTATTTCCTGACCACTAAGCCAAGTTTGGATTCTTATTTCACCCCTTAACAACACACATCTACATAAAAAGGAATGTGTTAGGAATAGACTTGACCTTAATGGAAATAAAGCCTCAAGAACTTCCCAGTAATTATTCAGAAGATTTCAAATGAAAGGTACATCAGGAGTCTCAGCCCAGACATTCTGTGTTTTCCCAGCAGAATCTTGGCCTGAACCTTTCATTACCTACCTCTCCTGTGTGCGGAAGAGAAAGTCATCCGTGGACATGGCTTTGATCCAACGAGCCTATGCTAAGCATCTGTAGATCTCACTTTTGCACTAAGTATCGTTGTCTTTTGTGTTCAGAGGAGATGCCACATACCCCCTGTTCTGGCTCACACTGTATTAACGTGTGACCCAAATTTACTGTCAGGCTGGATGATATGTCAGCTGTGCTTTAGATATTTCCTTGCACTAGAAATCACACTGAGAATGTGTCAATCTGCTGGCATTATGCCACCAATGGCAAATCACTATCACCTCCCTTTATTTTTAGCTGTTAAGGGACAGGTGAATACCATCCATCTATTTCAAGTGCTACTCCCCTTATTGAAGCTTTTGGGGGAATTAGAGCTGGTAGAAGGTGCAGGCAATAGAGAAGGCCACAGCTCCCATGGTGGAGCGGTCACAGCGTTAAGGACAGGTCTCAAAGGACTGGTCACTGCCGACCCTCCCTGTCTATACTCTTAGGGAAGGGGAGGGAAATGGAAGGTCTTCTAGCTCTGTAGCTGTTGTATAAAAGGAACAAGTTTCTCCACAGAAAACTCTACTCATGGCCTAAGGGAAAGGGGCTTGGGCCTAAAGGCCTGGCAGGGAGGAGTCCAGGGGAAGGCTGTGAAGCTGTGGTCTGGATGGCCCGGCAGGCTTACTCACAGCCTGGCTCTGTCCCATGTAGCAATGTGGTCTTCCACAAGTCACTGAAACCCTCAGACCTCAGTTTGCAAAATGGGAATCCCAAAATCCATCTTACAGGTATAATGGGATACTTTTCTGCAAAAAGTAAACATACTTTTTTAGCAAACATTTTAATGAAATATATGTATAGAAAAGTTGCACAATGATAAACTCAATGAATGTTCACACAGCAAACACACCCAGACCAAGAAACAACAGATAAGGGGAGCCTGGGTGGCTCAGTCAGCTGAGCGTCTGACTTCAGCTCAGGTCATGATCTCGCAGTTCATGAGTTCGAGCCTGGCATCAGGGCTTGCTGCTGTCAGCGTGGAGCCTGCTTGGGATCTTTCGTCCCCCTCTCTTTGCTCCTCCCCAACTTGTGCTCTCGAAAACAAATAAGCTTTTTTTTAAAAAAGTTACAAAGAAACAACAGCCAAAAGGTAGAAACAACCCAAACATCCATCAGTATATGATAGGGTAAACAAAACAGGATATATACATGTAACAGCAAATTTTTCAGCCATAGAAAGAATGAAGTACTGATATGTGTGAAAATGAGGATGAACCTAGAAAACATTTTGTTAAGTGGAAAAAAAGACACAAAACATCACATATCATATGGTTCATTTTATTTTAAATATTCAGAGTAGATAAGTCTATAGAGACAGAAAGCACAGGGGGCAGGGCAGAGGACAAAGAGTAGTGACTCCCCAGTGAATATGGGGTTTCCTTCTGGGATGGAGAATATGTTTCGGAGTTTGATAGAGGTAGTGATTGCACAATATTGTAAGTCTACTAAATGCCACTGAATTGTACCTTTTTAAATGGCTAGCTTTATGTTATGTGAATTCCACCTCAATTTAAAAAAAATGAGAAGAAAAAAAAAGAAACCACATAATCAGCACCTCACTCCCTCCCCAAAATGGCCACGACCTTGACATCTAACACCATAGACCAGCTCTGCCTGATTCTGAACTTTACATGAATGGGATCATCCAGGATGTACTCTTTATATCTGGCATTTTTCACTGAGTGTGATATTTCTCTGAGAAATAATGCATGTTGTTGTGAAAAGCAGATCCCTCCTCGCTGTTGTATAATATTCCATTGTATGAACATACCATAGTTTTTTAAACCCACTTAAATCATATTCCCTTGCAGCCTGCTTCTTCCAAGGCCAAGCCATGTGGCTTCTTTTTTAATAACAGTTTTATGAAGATATAATTCCCATACCATATAATTAATCCCTTTAAAGTGTACAATTCAATGGCTTTAGGCATATTCATTGAGTCCTGTAACAATCACCCCATCTTGAGACCATTTTCATCAGCCCCAAAAGAAAGATGTGTCCTATAAGCGGTCTGCCCAGCCACCTGCCCCCTAGCCATCAATGCACAGTCTATCTCTGTGTCTATAGGTCTGCCTTTTCTGGGCATTTCACCATGGATTTTTTACTGCAGAAAACATGGCAGGAACTACCTACAACACAAAGGCCAATAAGCAACTTTGAATTTAAAATCTCTTATTTTTATGTTTATAAAATAAGACAATGTTCATGAAAGCCAGATACAGTTGAGATATGGTGGATTTCTAAACTCCATTAGCCCCCATCTATATACCCCCACTAATAAATCGAGATTAAAGGGAGGAAAGGGGTGACAGAGGAAGGAAGACAAGTAGTTCAGTTCTGTCCTGACCTCCCCCCTCTCTGGGCTCAAGCTGCAAAGGGGAGAGGGAATTCTGTGAGAGGGGAATTGAAGAGAAGTCCCAGGTGCCATGATATCCTCCTGTCTCCATATTGATGGAAAATCTCCTCAGGCTGCCTTCCCAGGGCATGTGCGCACATCAAAATAAGCTTACAATGCAGCATGACTAACCCGACACTTGCTTCCCCAGCCACCCTGTTACCCTGATTCTTAAGACATCTTAAAACATCAGCAAGTAGGAAAAAAGTGATGATTAAGTTACTTTTGAGCGTTGATGACACCTGAAACCCAGAAAATTTTTTATTACCCACAGCTAAATGGAGCTTAATATACATATTTGCTTAAATAAATCATTGCATACATAACCTGGATTATCACACCTCCTCCCCTCTTCAGTTGTTGAGTATCATGAATTTTTAATCAAACTCCTTCTCTTTTGCCTGAACTTTGAAGGTCGCCACACTTCTATTCCCCACCCCACCTCACCGCCAACTTTGGCTGGGATGTGATATTATTCATTCTGGCAGATCCAAAATTTTATCTGTATTTATAACCCCCTTAAAGACATTCACATTTCCTGTGCCTAGAGTTGCCATATGCTCAGGATTTTTCAGTATAACCCCAACGTTGAATCTTCCTTCCATCATTTCTGTAAACTCACTCATATTTTCACACTATGTACCCCAACTTTGTGTTCTGAAAAGATGGCCTATATTTCTATTCCCATTCCGAAAAAGAACTCATATGCTGCACCCAAAGAAAAGGGGACTGTTTAAGGATGGACTTCCAGAACCACATCACGGTCCCCCCACCACCCCCCTGGGTGGATGTTAAAAAGACCACTTTGGGAACCCAGCTGGTCATAAAATCAAACCAAGGAGCCAGAGTATTCCATTTACTGAGCTGTTACACAAGAGTAGCATGAGCTACCTGGGGTTTGTCTATTACCCACAGACAGAGCCAGACTCCCTGGTGGCTCCTCTGTAAGCAATGAGAGATTGCCCCACCTCACTTTACTTCTCCATCAAATGGGGCCAACAAGGGTGTTATGAGACATAATTGCTGTTTATAGAGAACGTCAGCATCTTAGATGAAAGGTGCCAGAGTTTGTCCAAGACGAGCTAATGCTTTGATCAGTGGAGTCCAAGGAAGAAAAATATATCCCATGTCGTCTGAGAAGTATCCTGCCTGCTCAGAGAAGCAAGGTTTCACTTTTCAGAAGACTTACGGGGGGGACTTTTTGTTCTCGTTTGAATAGGGTTTAGAATCCTTGGACTTCACTTCAGGTCTGAGGTTAGAGGAAGTCCTCAAACACAAAGGGAAATAACAACTCATTAGAACCATAGATAGGGCATCCAAATCATTCCTTCCACACAGCCACACACCGAGTACATGGTCCAAAAAATTACCTTATTTGCTCAAATCTGTCCTAATGACCACGAGACAGTCCCCAAGAACGATGTTAGCATAACAATTTCAAATCACAAAAAGATGAAAAATCTCAGAAAATTATATGACACAATTATTTTGAGTTACAGGAAATGTTTACACTCCATTAAGAATAATTCAGAAAGCCACACGTGTGTTCCCTCAAGCTGAAGTTTGAGCATGCAAACAACAGCAAAGTGAGACATGGCTCAAATTATTATTTGAGTCTAGAGAGAAAGAGAGAAACTCCAGAGTAATGGGCAGATTTTGACACGAATGTTTAAAACTTACACATGTCTTTCTGAGGGCAAACCTGAAGAGGCTTACCGTCTTGTTCTAACAATGATGCCACTGCTCACGACATCTTAAATTCCTCTTTAGAAACTTTAGACAGGCCTGAGGCCTATTCTTTTTTAAATCTGTTATAGTGGCACGTCTTCATATTTGGAGGGTAAATTTGATCCTTTTAGACGGCTAAAAGGCATTAGGAACAGATGGGTGATTGAGTACTCTACATGATAAACCAAAAAGGGAATGTGATTATGATGTAGTGAGAATTAATTTTCTCACATAGCTGATAAACAGGTCCTAAAAGCAAAGCCAAAGGAGCAGTTCCAGAAATGGTTCTCAAGGGCTGATGTGGTAAATCTACTCACTCCCAGACAGGGGACAAACCCAGCATGAAGAATGCTTCGCGGCTGTCATTATACGGAATGCTGGCGTGTTAGGATTTGTCATTTACAACGTGCTTCAGCATAATAGGCCCACCTTTGCCCTTCACAACTGCCCTGTCCCGAGTCTGAGTACAGACCCATGATGTATGTAGCCTCAAAAAACATCTGCAAAGGGGCGCCTGGGTGGCTCAGTTGGTTAAGCGTCTGACTCTTGATTTCAGCTTAGGTCATGATCGCACTGTTTGTGAGTTCGATCCCCACATCAGTGTCTGCGCTGACAGTGCAGAGCCTGCCTGGGGTTCTCTCTCTCCCTATGTCTCCCCACCTCTTCCCCCTCTCAAAATAAATAAATAGGGGCGCCTGGGTGGCTCGGTCGGTTAAGCATCTGACTTCGGCTCAGGTCATGATCTCACGTCCGTGAGTTCGAGCCCCGCGTCGGGCTCTGTGCTGACTGCTCAGAGCCTGGAGCCTGTTTCAGATTCTGTGTCTCCCTCTCTCTCTGCCCCTCCCCTGTTCATGCTCTGTCTCTCTCTGTCTCAAAAATAAATAAACATTAAAAAAAATTTTTTTTAAATCTACAAAATACAACATTGAGACTTTTTTCATAGTGTTCTACAATTAATAAGATATATTTTCAAATAATAATGCAAATTTACCCAATAGTCCTCAAGTCTCTCTAGCAGTCAAGTGAGTCTGCCCAGATCCACAAGGGTCTCAAAATAAAGTAGAGATTTAGAAGGAAAGGTGCCAACTCAGTATCAGGAACAGGAAAGTGATCTTTCAACTAGGTGGCGGGTGAAACTTCCTCATCCTATACAAAGGCTAAACCAACATAACAAAGGGGGAAAACGGGAAGTTAAAAGACCACAAGAAATGTAAAAGCCTAATTCCAAACAAAGTACCTTTATTATTACCTTTATAGTCAACATTTCTTAATATTTCTTACCTCCAATCCTTTTCACCCAGATATAATCATTGCGTCAGAATATCCACAACCTCGAATACACTTGGAAGCAGCCAGAAGATTTTCCAGGCCACCAAATGCTCCCCTAGGCCAATTTTGGAAAATGTGGAGGTGAGGATTTGAGCTGTGTTTTCTGGCAGCACAGGGTGCAGTGGTGCACGTGAAAAAGTCTGTGTCACTGGGTTCGCGCTGTCTCGCAAAGATAAGTCATTCCTCCGTGGTTGTCAGAATGCATATCAAAGATCAAAATAATGGCTCTCTGTGCCTGTAGCTGTTTGCACATGGAGTTTAAATGGCACTTATTCAAGGGGCCCGGGTGGCTCAGGTGGTTAAGGGTCCGACTTCAGCTCAGGTCATGATCTCACGGCTCCTGAGTTCGGGCCCCGTGTCGGGCTCTGTGCTGACAGCTCAGAGCCTGGAGCCTGTTTCAGATTCTGTGTCTCCCTCTCTCTCTGCCTCTCCCCCATTCACACTCTGTCTCTCTCTCTCCCTCAAGAATAAATAAACATTAATTTTTTTTTAAATGGCATTTATTCATTTCCCATGAGCAGTAGAATATAAATGTTTCCTAGGGTGATTAACTGTCCCAGTTTGCCCCAAACTGTCCTGGTTTTAGCACTGCAAGTCCCACGTCCCAAGAAACCCCTCAGTTCCAGGCAAACTAGTACAAATCATTGATCACAGGAACAGGTGCCCAAGTGAGGCTCTCAGATATATTAGAGCTGCCCGAGGGGAGTAGAAGTCAGCTCTCCTGACATCATCCATCAGGTCATTTTGTCTGTTTGGCTGGTGCTCACCTCCAAGAACTGACTTTCCCAACCTTGTGACCTAGCAAGAGAAGAGTATGAAGGCGAGATCTGGGCCCCAACTTCAGAACGATACATGGGCCATCCTGTATCAGTAAGGGGCTTACACGTCAGTATTTTCAAACTTCAGACAATAGTTTGACATTCATGGGTCATGAAATTAATTTACCGAATTACAAACAGCATTTGCAACTGATGAAATAAAATAGAACAATACAAGTAGAGAACACTGAGGACAACACTCATGGTAAGGAAGTATTGTTTGTAAAGCATACTTCAATTGCATATCCATGTCTGCATGTACTGGGTCTCAGTGTCAAACTCACTGCTTAGTGTGGGTTTCAGTCAAACACTGAAAGCCAACAGATTAGATAATCTGGCTCTGAAATTTTACAGTCCTACAGAAGTCATTTTTGTAAATGTTTTTCTCTTCTGTTGTAAAAGTTCCTGGAATAAAAGTTACTGTTGTCCTATTTGCGGCACCCAGCACAGGGCCTTACAGTTAGTTCACTCTCAATAAACGTTTCTTATATTCCAACGCCCCCACGAGAACATACTCCAGCATGATCACTGGCGCCATCTTTCAGCTCCAGCAAAAGCAGAAGTCCTAGGGCCGGGTGGTGGTCCCAGTCAGTGGGAAAATGGCCTCTTGACCATCGTTGCCTTCCAGCCTGAGAGAACTCAGAAAGCCTGGTAAAAGCCACAACCAGGTGGGCGGCCGCCTCTGCAGCTACAAACTTTGACACGGAGGTGAGATGCTGGGTCCGGGAACAATCTGGTTCACTTGCTGGAGAGATGAACCCTCTAGCAAGGGAAAAGCAGAAGGGAGAGAAAAGGGAACAGATACATCCCAGGATTGAAAAACAGATACCAGCTACACATCACCAATGACTTCTAGAAGCTTGAAGCATGACAGGTACTGCTGGCAAATGGCTAAAGAAAAGAACAAGAAGTATAATTTTATGGATTGCCACTTTTCAATAGCAGGATAAAGAAAACACCAAGGTTGGCAATTTTTACATCGGGACCCACAATCAGGGAAGCCATTTGTTCTCAAAGCGCCACCACCCCCCCCCCCGCCCCCGAAAGAAGTGGTGTAAGACTTTCCAGAGAATCAGGTCTTCAAGCAAAAATATCAGCTTCCCGAAAGAAAAATGTCATTTCCTTTTGTTTTTTTCTTTATGTCACTTCCTTTTAAATCACATTCGGTCACTCCAATGCTAGTTAAAAAGATGGAAATGGAGAAGGCCCAGTCTTTTAAAAATTAGGAAGTGCTATTTCTTTTCCAAAATACAAAAACAGAGCAGAAATGAAAACTTAACATTTGGGGGCACCTGGGTGGCTCAGTCTATTAAACGCCTGCCTTCGGCTCAGGTCACGACCTCATGGTTAGTGAGCTTGAGCCCCATATCAGGCTCTCTGCTGTCAGTACAGAGCCCCATTCAGACCCTCTGTCCCCACGGCCCCCCCTCTGCCCCTCCCCTGCTCGCGTTCACTCTCTCTCTCTCTTTTTCAAAAATAAGTAAGTTAATTAATTAATTTTTTTTTTTTAATCCTACATCAAAGCCTAAACATTAGGCCACATCAGAAGCGTGGCTGGTCATGGGATGGGCTCACCCCCAAAGGAGGGTGCCTGAGACCCTGGGCCCACATCACACACTGCTGAGGGAAGTCCATCCCTGTTAGAGAAATAATGTTTCAGGGAGTGAGTTGACAGTGGTTACAGGCTGTCCAGGCAGGTGAAGAAGGACATGGAGTGTAGACACAGTAGAGCTGCACGGGTTCCCAGAAGCCGGCAGGCAGACTGCTCTAGTCAGGACTTGTGGCCCTGGCAAAACAAGGTTCACAGAAAGGACAACCATGCCTGGAAGGTCCGGAGGAGCAAGGCGGCCAGATCTCAGCAAGGGTGAACCGGGCACACTGGCCACTTTCTCCTCTGCCGTCCGTTTGCTAAGTTCCTTAAAAGTGGGTTACAAGTGAAACTTCAAAAGGAATCCAACAAAGCTACTAAATGGGCACCTAAGTGCTTCACGGCCTTTCCAATCTCCTCACTTGACTCCAGATCCCCAAATTCCCAGGAGAGGGGCCAGCTCGTCACTCCCAGCAACGGCCGCCTGCAGGCCTGCGTCCATCTAGGGGGGCTGGATGCTCGCCTCTCGGCCGCTCATGTGGTCAGCTGTGGCTGGGGAGCAGAAGGGAGCCCCGCGAGAGCAGCCTGTCTCCCCGGACAGCAGGGCTCAGGGCAGGCAGTTTCCCCAAACCCAAGCGGCCCCTGCGGCTGCAGGAAGTCCAATCCTGGATGAACGAAGAGACAAAGAGCCACGCGGATGCTGGCCCAGGAGAACAATACAGGTACCCAGAGAGGAAAACTAGGGCACAACAGGGGAGCCTCATTACAGGAAAAAGAGAGTGGTGGCTGACCGTGGGGCGCACGGTGAGGAAAGGACGGGAGACCCGTTGGAACAATTGCTTCTCTTGTGGGGACCCGGCCGTGGAGTCGTGCGCGTGGTAGGGAATCAACAAAGATCATCTCGCTGTTTAAGCAAGAAACTCAGCAGCTTACTTAGCAAACCAGGGCGGCTTTGCCTTTGAGGAAAACCTGGATGAGCGAGTTAAGTCGGAGCTGCGGCCCCTGCTGCTTCAGAATCCCGTGGGGAGCCTGCTCCAAATGCAGATACCAGGTTCCGAAAGAGCCACAAAAACTCCTGAGCTGGAGGGGTGGGGCCCAGGAATCTGTACCTCGCTGTGGGCTACACCGCCGTAGATGTGGGCCATCTTGCTCTCTCGGGGAAACTGTGGTTGTATTTGATTGCTTGCCCTGCACTTCAGGTTAAAATGAATCTTTCTCCAGTTGAACAAAATGGAGGCACTGGCAGTATTCACACCAACATAGCTGGTGTGACCGGTCCCCACTGTGCGGTGAGATGCGGTCCCTGGGTGGAGGTTTTCTCGCACCCTCCTGCACACTGTTCCGGTTTTCCCAGACTGTTTTATTCACGGGCACCAGCTCCAGGGCCAGGCAGTTCCAGTTTCCGTGGCAATCCCAGGGGCAGGATCTCAGCTCCACCCTCCACCCACTTGGCTGATAATGAGGTCATCCTTTCCCGACCTGACACCCTGGGACCAACCAACCCTGCTCCTAATTGTTCCCTAAAGGTACACGGAGCCAGAGCATGGAAGGTGAGCCCTGTGGGCCCACAGATCTTCAAGTACCAGCATCTTCCCTGCCCTCACCCCATCTCCCCAGAACACAGAAATGCTATCGCCTTCATTCCCTTACTTGCTTCGTGTCTCCCTCAGGCACAAGTATCTATTGAGCACCCACTGTACCCCGGACCCTGAGTAAGCAAAGCGAGAGTTCTCCAACTCACAGGGTCTTCAGCTCTCCAAAAGAGTGTTAGGGGTCCTTGTCCTTTAATGTTACGTTTTCATTTTAATGATAATCCTTTTTAAAAATCTCACTGCCATACAACCTAGAGTTTGTATTTATATTCATGAATACATTCTCACAAAGTGAAGGCCATGTGATATCATGTTATGATGAACAGTTGAGGTCCAAAATAATCTGAGTGAACTAAGCATTTAGAACGCCAAGCATACTGGGATCCAAACGCAGAGGAACCTTGTAGTACCCAGAACCACATTTTCATCCTCTTCGAAAAGCCTATTTTGTACCTACCAGCTTGTAAAAGTTCACGTATGGTGAACGTTGCAATAAGTGAACAGTAAAGAACCTTTCTGTGTGTCATTCTAGCCATCATGCAATTAGACAGTCGCTTAATGCAGATTTCCGGGATGTGGCGATGCTAACCTTACTTTTGAATGAACAAGACAACTCCATAGAGTTATCAGCTGGCATTTCATTAAAACAGGCAATTCTGGAATGCTCCAGGGTGGAGTTTTAATTAACTATAAGGTCTGATTATTCGGAACTAGAAAATAGGGCCAGACTAACGGGCATTCTCTCCATTAGCATTGAACCCAAAGGCCACAGTAAATACAGAAGGAGACCTGAGACCACCATGTCAAACTCAACATGACCTGTTGGTTTCAGAACAAAAGCAGCATCTATCACATTAAATTAACGTGGCTTGCTTGAACAATACTGGTTTTGCAGATGTGTTTGGGTTTCGTTCATGCACTGGCTTTGTTATGATGATGATATAATAGCTTAGTACTTATTGAGAGCTTCTTACGTGCCAGGAACTATGCTAAGCACTTTACATGGATTAGCTCATCAAATCCTCACACCTCTGTGAAATAGGTACTATTACCTGCACTTTGCCAGTAAGTGAACTGAAGCACAGAGAGATTAACTTGCCTAAGGTTCCATACCACGGGGATGGCAGTTCTAGTGTTTGAACCCAAACAGATTGGGTTCCAGAACACAGATTCTTGACTACAACATTGTACTGTTTTATACTTATATCATTTTATATACACACATATATACATCCTTATATCATTATATATATATATATATATATATATATATACACATATGTGCGTACGTGTGTGTATGTGTGTGTGTGTAGGGACTGGCATGGCATGGAATATATATATATTCCATATATAAAAATGGAAATATGGAATTACATAAATACTATGTGCCAAAGTTTATATAGCTTTGATTTATACATTCTTAAGTAGCTATAATAAATTTTATTTAATCCAGGGGCACCTGGGTGGCTGTCGGTTAAGTGTCTGACTCCGGCTCAGGACATGATCTCATGGTTCGTGAGTTTGAGCCCCGTATCAGGCTCTGTGCTGACAGCTCAGAGCCTGGAGCCTGCTTCAGATTCTGTGTCTCCCTCTCTCTGCCTCTCCCTTACTCACACTCTGTCTCTCTTTCTCTCCCCAAAATAAATAAACATGAAAACAATTAGCACCATATGCTAATTTGGATGTAAATAAAAACATAAAATTAAAAAAAAAAAATTTTAATTTAAAAAAACATTTAATTCAATATTCAGCTTATAAGAATTTCTTTTTTAATGAGGCATAACTGACATGTAACATTATTTTGGTTTTTGGTGTACAAAATAATGATTCTATATTTGTATATAGGTTGAAATAATCACCACAATAAGTCTAGTTAACATAGAATTTCTTTCCTGATTAAGCAAACAAATAGAAAGGTTTGTAGTCTATTCCAGTGAATGAAATGCAGGTGTAGTGGTTTCTGCTCAGGATAACTGGGGCCCAGGCTGAAGCCCTGGGTTCCCGTGAAAGGTTCTGCTGAACATTAACCTAAACTGCTGTTAGGTTAGATCCAGTATGCATGGAAGCCTGAATCACAACTGACTCTGAGTTACAGCACTCAACCCAATGTATTGCTCAGCACTCCCCTCCCACATATGCACACACTGCAGGGCAGGTAAGTTCCCCCCTGCCACCTCCCAGAACTGGCACCTGACTGTGGGGTCTCTATCAAGATCAGCTTCCTCACCCTCCTCCCTGCCCGTCTCTTGTCGCTGCATGCAGCCCAGATGCTTCCCCTTTGGCTCAGCTGAAGCCTCAGTAGCATATCTGACTGCACCGCTGAAGTCTGCAGCTCTCCAGGCCAGTATTACAAAAGTGAAATTACGCTATTAAAAGCTGCATTTCAAGGGAGCCAGGAAAATGCAAGCAATAAGGCTTCTGTTCTGCTGGAGGGCCCATGAATTACCATCCTCCCTCTTTGCAATCACGGAAGATGTGAAGCATAATTACAAGTTAATGAAACATTTTTGCATGTGACGTGGGGATTAGAAATTAGAGCGTTGAGAGCATACTTGGAGTTAGATGGTTCAGTTACAAGTCACAATGCTTGTTTACTAATGCAAGCACTTTGCCTAGCAGCGGTGATTTCAGCCTTAACAGTTGAACCTCGGTGATCTCGCCGCCCTTGGGTTGCGTCTTGTCCACTGTCCCGTCCCAGCTCCGTGAGTGATGAAAGGTGGTCGCAGAAGCAGCCAAGTGCCTTCCTGGTCCCTGGGTCATAGCTGTGGCCTTGTGTTCTTGAAGTCAGTTGTCCCTGTGATGGTCTCCTAGTGGTCTACCTTCCTGCTGGTCGCAAAAGAGGCAACTCCCCTGGCAGACAAGTTTGGAAGCGTGTTCCAGAAGGCATTCTGGCAGCCTGGAGCCTGCTTTTCTAGTCTTTCATTGATTGTCATGTTCCTAATTCCATGCATCAAATTCCTTTTCTGCTTTATTTATTTATTTATTTATTTATTTATATTTATAGAGAGAGAATGTAAGCAAGGAAGAGAGGTGGAGAGAGAGAGAGACAGAGAGAGAGAGAATCTTAAGCAGGCTCCATGCTCAGCACAGAGTCCAATATGGGGCTCGATCCCACAACCCTGGGATCATGACCTGAGCCAAAATGAAGTGTCAGGCACTCAACCAACTGAGTTACCCTGGCACCCCTCCTTTTCTGCTTTAACTACTCACAGTGGTTCCTTTTTCTTGACAAGAGCTCAGCCTGATACACTTGTATTGATTCATGTAATGCCAACAACAACCCTACGAGGGAAGTATTATTATTCCCTATTTACAATCTGAGGAAACTGAGGCATAAGGAGGTTAATTAACGTGTCCAATGTCCTATTAGGGAGTGGCAGAGCTGGGTTTCTAACTCAAGCTATCGGGCCCCACAGCCCATACTCGGAAGACTACACTGTGCCCTCAGTATGCTACGTTAAGTACGAGGAATTCATGGCGCCCCACTGGACTTGAATTATTCTTGCGACTGGATGTTATTCCACTGGGGATTCAAATTCCCAGAAGAGTCTGACTGGCCCAATTCAGGTCTCAGGTCCCCCCACGTGTCCCACACTGAGAGTTCCATCAACAACTGCGTGCAGTGAAATACAGTATTTCCACCAAAAGAGAGTCTGACTGCCATTTCCCAAGGACAGGAAAAGGGATGCTGGCCGGACCAACGCAACAGATGTCCACCACAAGTACCAAAACGGATCTGACTCTGGTCATTGCTCAAAAGTGGCGTGGAAAAAATAGACCAAAAAATGCCCAGATGTTAGGTGGAAACTTGGCCTTTGTTCAGTTGTTAAATAGTCCCATATGGACCTTGCAAACCACTCATGAAATGTAAAGACTTTTGTGAATCACGTAGGCATGGCCTCGAAGCTGCCACGGGACGAAGACAGATATTCTGGAAAGAAAGATTGAAGAGAGATGATTGTGGGAGTGTGATGACTGGGGGCCACGCTCAGCCCGCCTCACACTCACCCCCACCCCCACCTCAGACAGGACTTCTGGGTCGCTGTGGCCAAAGCTCTGCAGAGCTCAGTGGTGGCCCTTCGCACACTATCAGGGAGACCAGCTGGACGATATCCTTGTGCTATGACTGAAAAGGCCTTAGAGGTGCCCTGAAACAGTCTGTTTGCCGAATGAGAACCTGATGCCCCAGTTCCCAATTCAGAATGTATTTCTGGGCAATTGGTGGCTCCCTCCATTTCCCGGAGATTTGTAATTTGATTTCAGAGATATACGTCATGGTACACTTGAGTGTCTCCGGCACCTCTGATTCAGTATTTTTGAGTCATTGTTTAGAGATTTTTTTTTTTCCGGAACTTCCAAAATAAAAAATCCCTTTTTCTTTCTCTCTCTCTTTCCCTGCCTCCTTCCCTCCCTCCTCTCTGTCTCTTGTATAGATATATACTACTATCTCAGGTAAATCCCTAACTGGTGGATTTTATAATCCCTTGCTCCCAAGATAAAAAGGAAAACTCCGATTTTTAAACCCCGGGCAGGCATTCTTTGCTGCTTTTCCCTTGTCCATCATTCCCTGGGATTTCTCCACTGATTGCTTCCCATCGTTAGCTACTCCCTGCTTTTTGCTGAAGGTTGATTATGTAGCTGAGAGATGGTTACAAAAACATATCCCTGAATATAACCTTTTCCCAAAGCTCTACCCTTCTGCCAGCCCAAACCTCGTGTTTTTACTTTTCCCTACAGTATAAGCCATCTCCCAGTTATAAATTCCTAAACCTCAGTGGTGGAGACTTCCCTCCCCATCTGGTCATTCCCTGAACTGACCGTAGTAAGAAGGTCTCAGGCATCATTTTATGAAGACCGCCTTTCCCAATGATCTAGACCACAGGTCTAGAAAGAGGAAGTGGATTTGTTCTCGTTGAGGCCAGCCTCCTGCAGCCTTCAGCAGAGCCACACTTTGTCACCAGCCAAAAGGATGCTGAGCTGACGTTTTCGCTGACCTGTGTGGATAAAGTCATGCCCAGGAAAGAAGCAGAAACATATGAACCTCTGGGCATTCTTTCTTCTTTTAGAATAGACAGAATTTCAGGAAGGTTGGGTCTCGCCTGATATGCCTGCTATTCAATGGGCAGAAATCAGCACTCTTCACCATATCAGCTGAGACAGAAAATGTGTAGGGGAACGAAAGGAAGCAAATACCGTCTCCGACAAGTGTGAACAATCAGGTTACCAAGAGTCAAAGCTCTCTGAACATTCAAGGAGGATTTTCTCAAGCTTTCCGTGAGCTGCTGAACAATCATCTCCGTGGAGCCAATAATTTACATCAACCGAGAGGACAGTAGGGACCTGCATCAAGACGTGGTGAGACAGATGACTTACAAATGACAGATGAGCAGCAGAAACGGTCACACTGATGTAAACCATAAACATGGTGGCGGCCACGGCTAGCGCAACTCTCAAGTCGAACACCTTCTTAATGGGATTTCATCCTCAGAGTCATACCCAGCTCCGCCACGGCAGAAGCTCAGATCTTTTGCCTGAAAGTGCCAAAAAGAAGTCTTACCTGAACGCAGGTGCCGGGTGAATTTCGTAACTATGGGTGACCTTGAGCCTGGTCACTTCCCTTCTCCATATCAGATATTCAAAGGAAACAAGAAGATATTACTTCCTCTTTTCATATCAGGAGCCACAAAACAATTTATCCTACCACCTCTTTTTTATTTTTTAATGAATGACACTGATGTAATGCTAATTTAAGAAGATATTGGGGACGGGGCGCCTGGGTGGCTCAGTCAGTTAAGCATCTGCCTTTGGCTGAGGTCATGATCTCACGGTTTACAAGTTCGAGCCCCATGTAGCGTTCTGTGCTGACAGGTCAGAGCCTGGAGCCTGCTTCAGATTCTGTGTCTCTCTCTCTGCTCCTCCCCCACTCTCTGTCTGTCTGTCTGTCTCTCTCTCTCTCTCAAAAATAAATAAAAACATTTTAAAAAATTTTAAAGAAGATATTGGGGGGAAAATCACATTACCAAATCACTCTACTAAAGCTACCTTATCAATTTATATCCCCTCCTTTTATTTCTGCAAAGTTAAAACCATTGTGTATATGTGATCTGTTCATCTACTTTTTTCATTTATCATTATGGCAAGCATTTCCCTCTATTTCAAGTTGCAGAAGCATTATTTTTAACAAAAGGATAGGCCATCATATTGTTGACTTTAATTTACTAACTCATTCCCCTATTGTTCATCCAGGTGGAAAGAGTCCCTACCAGGACAAAACCAAAGAAGTTTCCATTCGCCATTAAGAATGGAGTTGTAAACTCTATTTGGAGAATAGTTACTGTACAAGCTGTATATGATTCCCCAGATGTAAGAGTGGGCCAACTCAGCTGGATGAAACTCCCACTGCAGAGGAGAATAGGGACTTGTGGAAAATTCCAGAAGCTGAAGCTTTATCATAAAACTGAGATTAGGGTGTGAGGAGTAAGGTATCCAGCTCAGGTGCAAAACCAAAGCAAAACAACAGCACCAAAAACCCCAAAAAACAAAAACCTCTATGACAAATGTGACCCATAATTAGTTGTGGTTAATGCTGCCGGTCTTTTGCCCTTTCACATTTAAACCTTTAACATGAGGGGCGCCTGGGTGGCGCAGTCGGTTAAGCGTCCGACTTCAGCCAGGTCACGATCTCGCGGTCCGTGAGTTCGAGCCCCACGTCGGGCTCTGGGCTGATGGCTCAGAGCCTGGAGCCTGTTTCCGATTCTGTGTCTCCCTCTCTCTCTGCCCCTCGCCCGTTCATGCTCTGTCTCTCTCCGTCCCAAAAATAAATAAACGTTGAAAAAAAAAATTTTTTTTTAAAATAAAAAAATAAACCTTTAATATGCATACAAGTTCTTTTAAAATAACTTTAATCATTACTTTTTTGTTATTCTTTTTTTTCACTGAAAAAGGAATATATGTATTTTTTTTAATTTTTTTAACGTTTTTTATTTATTTTTGAGACAGAGAGAGACAGAGCATGAACGGGAGAGGGGCAGAGAGAGAGGGAGACAAAGAATCGGAAGCAGGCTCCAGGCTCTGAGCCATCAGCCCAGAGCCCGATGCGGGGCTCAAACTCACGGACCGCGAGATCGTGACCTGAGCTGAAGTCGGCGCTTAACCGACTGAGCCACCCAGGCGCCCCTGTTTTTTTTTTTTTAATCCAAAACAGAGTAGAGTATCTCATATCACCAGACAGCTATTCTTCATCAAGAAGCAAGCACTCCTGGGGCTCCTGGGTGGCTCAGTTGGTTGAGCATCTGACTTCAGTTCAGGTCATGATCTCACAATTTGTGCCTCCCTATCCCTCTGCCCCCCCCCCCCCACTTGTGTTCTGTCTGTCTGTCTGTCTGTCTCTCTCTCTCTCTCTCTCTCAAAAATAAACATGAAAATTAAAAAAAAAAAGAAGCAAACATTACCAATAGTCTCTCCTGTGTCCTTCCAGAATTTTTCTTTGTATTTACTTGTGCATGTCCCTGTTTATTATTTACACAAATGAGGACACATACTATATTGCTCTTGCTAGTTTTACTTGACCTTGGATCTCAGACTGATGTATCTGGGCATATATAATCTACTTCATTACTTTTTAAAGAGCTGAATAGCTTCCCATTATATGAAAGTGCTATAATTTATTTAACCATTTCCCTGTTGAAAAACATTTTCATAGTTTCTAGATTTTTGTTTCTGCTTTCTATTACAAATAACGTTGTAACCATAATGCTTTTTGATAGTTTTGGGGCACCCAGAAGTCTTTGATATCCTGAGCAGTCTTAATTGAATATAATAAATTATTTTCATATAAAGATTTTCATATAAATTAAAATAATTTGTATAGATTCCATAAAAGTATTTGATAAAATGTAACATTTTATTTCTGATTTTTTTTTAATTTTTTTTTCAACGTTTATTTCTTTTTTGGGGGACAGAGAGAGACAGAGCATGAACGGGGGAGGGGCAGAGAGAGAGGGAGACACAGAATCGGAAACAGGCTCCAGGCTCTGAGCCATCAGCCCAGAGCCTGACGCGGGGCTCGAACTCAGGGACCGCGAGATCGTGACCTGGCTGAAGTCGGACACTTAACCGACTGCGCCACTCAGGCGCCCCTCTGATTTTTTTTTTAATTCTCAGAAAAGAAAAACAAAGTATTTTCCTATTTAATAAGGAGATAATAGAAGCATTCCCACTAGAGTCAGGAAAAAGACAAAGATCCCCACTCTCCCCACTGTTCTTTAGCATTACTTTAGAATTACTAGTCAATGTAAAAGAAATATAGAAGTACTAAAATTGGAAATAAGGAAGTAAAATTATCTTTCTCTGCAATGATGTATTATAAAACTAGAAAAGCACACAGAAAATCAACAGAAGAACCATTAGAAGTAATAAGAGTGTTCAGTAAGATGACTCTCATACACTGTTGGTGACTGGTAAATGGTTCAACCCCTGGTGGGGGAATGGGGGGGGGGGAGGGGAGCGGGGATTTGGACCTTCTATAAAAACTAAGTGTGCCCCTAATCACTGAGTCTGCTAATTTCACTTCCAGAAATGCACCCTTCAAATACACTACCCCCAAGGACTGACAGACTGATGGCACAGGTATGTATAAAACTGGATATTTTATTAGTGTATTTTTCACAATAGCAAAAAGGCCAGAAACGACTTGCTTTTCAAGAAGCTGCCTATACATGTAGGAGGTGGTATATGATACAAGCATAAAATACTCTTCAAAGAAGAGCCAAGAAATTGGTCTCAGTGAATATCTCTAAGGAGCAAAACCTAGAAAGGATAAGACAGCTTTATTTTTCATCACATGCCTTTTGTATGGTTGGAATTTGCCATGTGTCCCCCAAATGTACACCTTTAAATGATTTACTTTTTGTACTATGTATAAGGCTTTTCTAGTAGATACGTTTATTTTCATGAAATCCTTGATCAAAACCCAGAGACTGATTTCTAGTTCAAATAGATGGATGGCCTTTGTTCAATTAAGAACATGTACTCGTTGACATGAGGGGGAGGGAAATACACTTTAGTTTTTTAGTGTTTTGTTGTCATTGTTGGGGTTGCACTTGTCCTGTTTAAATTTTTTTGTGGATATATAATTGAGGGGTTTTTTTATTTTTTTTTTAACGTTTATTTATTTTTGAGAGAGACAGAGACAGAGTGCGAGCAGGGGAGGAGCAGAGAGAGAGGGAGACACAGAATCCGAAGCAGGCTCCAGGCTCTGAGCTGTCAGCACAGAGCCTGATGCGGGGCTCGAACTCACAAACCACGAGATCACGACCTGAGCCGAAGTCAGATGCTCAACCAATTGAGCCATCCAGGCGCCCCCATAATTGAGGGTTTTAGTGTTGATAGCTTTGAAATGGTAGGACTGTGTCCCTACTCGAGGGACCTTACAGGTCAGTATTCCTCAAGCCCCGTGTCCAGGTACCAATTCACATCACTGAACATGCTGATTCTGCTGGCACATGACCCAGGACTGACCCAGTTTTCCTGAAGGTCTTCAGGGACCCAGCCAAATGGAGTGACGTGACCCAAAGAACTTAGTCCAGACCAGGTCAGCGGGGGGAGGCGGGGGGAGCTCATCAGGTGGCTGTTCGCTTGCTCCAGCTGACTCCTTAATTCACAGTGATGACATGGTTCCACTGGGACCTCCATCACTTCATTTGTCCTTCTCCTCTGAAGTTCACTTCTAATGTAGGGAGAGGAGGCAAAGATTTAAGGACATGTGGTGTTTGCAACAGAAAATTGTACCTTCAATGACAATAACATTTTAACCTTAAAATTACCCAAGACTAAACTGTATTGATCAGTTCTCAAACCCCAGTCCGCCGCGAGAAGATGGGTCGCACCTTTCAATGGGAAAATTCCCAGGCCACACCCTCAGGAATTCTGCTTCACCCGGTCTGGGGTGAGACCTGGGAATCTGTATTTTTAAGATACTCCCCATGTCATTCTGATGGGCAGCCAGGCTTGGCAAACACAGATATAAATTATTCAGTTACACCCAGATTACTGTGAATCGTATAACAGTCTAATAAATTTTGATGTGACCCTTTCGGGGAAAAAAGTCCCAAGACAAATTGTTTTCGTAAAAGAATTAAAGTAATCCTCAGGAGTAAGTAAATTAACCCCAGTAAACACATTGTAGTTACTGCATTCAGTAAAAATTTTGTCTGCCTAATCAATAATGAAATAAGCAGAGAGAGGACATTTTAAAGCCTGCAGGAGATATAATTCAAACACTAGCCTAGATCTGATAAATATTTTATAGACAATCAATTTTGTTTCATTCTACTTGAGAAATGAGTAAGGGCCTATGATGCTGTTTGGCAACATCAGGTTTTTAAAATTGAATTGGAAGCATACAGGGTTAGTTAAACTAATGTGAATTTCTCCCTCAAGGTGAGTATTAGCAACCTCATAACTGAAAAACACCTGGTCACTTTCTGTCACTTCACGTGGTCTTTTCGGCTCTGGGTCTGAACTGAGGATCTGTGAGCCATCTTTTGCTGGGTATTGGTGGGGAGAAACCTCCCTGCTCTCCAGCGGTTTTCTGGTGCCTCCCAGACCGGGTCCTGGTCCTCCTTGACTTCCTCCTGCTGAGAACCTTGCCAAACCTCAGGTTCTTTTCATTCATCAACGGACTGAACCACAACTAACGTGCCTGCTAACAGTGAGTGAGCTTGTGGGTTCGCATGCACGGAGGGTGAAAGTTGGTCTGGGTTTTGTTTTTGTTTTTGTTTTTGTTTTTGTTTTTTTCTCACCCTACATGTCCCCTCCTAATGAGTAAGGTGTTTTGTAAAGGATAACATCAAGCCAGCCTAGAAGGCCTTCAGGGTTTGACAAACATATGGAGAGATTCTCTCGATTACAAACAAGGAATGGAGTCTGTGAAACTTAGGTGTTTCCGGGTCTCAGAAAGTTGCAGGACAGGGCAGTCCAACTCCACGTGAAAATGTACTAGGGAAACTGGTCATCAGAGTTAAAGCTGAGATTTTTCTTCTAAGGGAAAGCATAACTTGAACGTTTCCCCCATTTCCTGGCCCCACGGCACTGTGGGCTGCTCGCATTGGCTGATGGGTTTCGTGTCCAGACTAACGAGAACCTCCGCGGGATTTAACTGGGATGCCACAGCCGGCCTCTAGAGGTCGCATTTCCTAAAAGAACTTGGGCTTTCCCCGGAGGCAAGGGGAAGAGAGTTGGTGATCGAAGCTCCGGACCCCCAGGTTAAGCCCCCTGAAAACCACCCTTTTGGAGAGAGTGTCCCCAGAAGAGAGGAAACTAAGGTACAAAAGATTGGAGAGCCGTGTGCTTTATTTCAAGACAAAACTGGAAGGTGAAGACAACTGCCAGGGGTGTGTCCCGCCACGGCCACGGCCCCCAGCCCACCCTCGCTCTGCCACCCCCAACCCCCACCCAGGACAGACTGTCCCCTGCTGGCTAGAGCGCTGTGGCTTAAAGAGCGTGTCTTTCGTTGGGGGGGGGGGGGCGGTAAAAAGAGAAGGGTCTCTAAGCACTCTAAGAACAGGGTGAGGAAGCTGGGTCTCTGAGTGGAGCCGGAGGAGGGCCGTGATGTGAAAAGTCAAGCGGCCTTCAGACCCACCCGCCACCAACCAGGAACGGGTTGGGACAGAGGGTTACGACGCCCTGCTCAGCACATTTGCACCTAAGAGAGAGGAAACCAGGCAGGGGTGGGAACTGCCGAATCAGCGCCCAGTACCAGTGTCTTTATTATTATGATCTTGGTCCTCAATTGTCTCTCCTTTGTCCCCTCCTCTGGAGGTATCCAGGAGAAGGGGTAGATATAGGTTGCTAATGCATTTCTCATATTTCTGTATTTATAACACACAGGAATACATGACTGAATAAATTGGATACAAAGAATGCATGATTCTTTGAGAATTATGTGAGAATTCTTACGTGCAAATTATGTGAAAACCATATGAAAATTTACAGCCTTGGTTGGCTCTTTATTCAGCAAAAAACATTACTTCAAGTTGGTCAATGCAACGTATACCTCCCTTTCACATAGACAGGTTTTCAGTGCAGTTATTGGAAGTAAAATATTTACACTGACCTCCAAGCGTTTTATTTTAGACGAAACGATAAAACACACCCACCTAATAATTTAAGATCAATATGAGGCAGAACAGAATTAGAACCTAACTAGCACAGGGGCGCCTGGGTGGCGCAGTCGGTTAAGTGTCCGACTTCAGCCAGGTGACGATCTCGCGGTCCGGGAGTTCGAGCCCCGCGTCGGGCTCTGGGCTGATGGCTCAGAGCCTGGAGCCTGTTTCCGATTCTGTGTCTCCCTCTCTCTCTGCCCCTCCCCCGTTCATGCTCTGTCTCTCTCTGTCCCAAAAATAAATAAAAACATTGAAAAAAAAATAAAAAATAAAAAAAAGAACCTAACTAGCACAGAGGTGGATGAAAATCAGGACAGTGATCTAGAGAAGGAAAGCATTGATGGGAAAACCACCCTATGATCCAGCAATTCCATTCCTGAGTATTTATCTGGAGAAAACAAAAGCACTAATTCTAAAACACATATGCACCCTCACGTTCATAGGAGCATTCTTTACAGTTGCCAAGATAGGGAAATAACCTACGTGTCCGTCAGTGGATGAATGGATAAAGAAAATGTGATATACATATATATAAAGCAATGTTACTCAACCATTAAAAAAAAAAAAAAGTGAAATCTTGCCATTTGCAACATCACAGACCTCAAGGGCACTGTGCTAAGTGAAAGCAGTCAAACAGAGGAAGACAAATCTTGAATGATCTCATTTATATGTGGAATCTTTTTTTTTCCATGTTTATTCATTTTGAGAGAGGAAAACAGAGCATGAGCAGGGGAGGCGCAGAAAGAGAAGGAGAGTGAGAATCCCAAGCAAGCCCTGAGCTATTAGCACAAAGCCCAAGGCAGGGCTCTGTCTCGTAAACCATGAAATCATGACGTCAGCCGAAATCAAGAGTCAGCCACTTAACCACTGACTGAGCCACCCACACAACCCTTATATGTGGAATCTTAAAAACAAAAAAAAAAAAAAACGAGCACACAGATTTGTGGTTGTCAGAATGGGCGGTTGTGGGTGAGCCAAATGGGTGAAGGGAATCAAAATGCACAAACTTTAATTTATAAAATAAATGTACACCATGGTGACTATAGTTGATAATACTGCATTGCATAATTGAAAATTGCTAAAAGAATCGATTTAAAAGTTCTCATCACAAGAAAAAAAGTTCTGTAACTATGTATGATGACAGATGTTGACTCGACTTCTTATGGCAATTGTGTTGCAATATATACAAATATAAAATCATTATGTTGCACATCTGAAATTACCATAATATCGTGTGTCAGAAATTACCATAATATCATATGTCAATCATACCTCAATTTAAAGAGAAAGTACAGAAGCAGGATGAGAGGGGCTGTCTGTGCGTGGGACAATGAGATAGATGTCTGTCTGTTGCTCTCCATAATCTGTGACAATGACAAGAATATCCCCCAAGTTACCTGCTCCCTCTACTTCATCATTTAAATTAATCTCCCTCGCTTAATCTTAATCCCCCAAATTGCCAGCCCCTTAATCGCTTAACTTAATCCCCCAAATTGCCTCAACATATCCATGTATTACCCTGTTACACCCCCCAAAAAAGCCCCACAAGCCAAAAATAGAATGGCTCAAAGGGTATCCATAACTTGTCCAAAGTCATAGGACCCCAATTGACATTGGCTGAGTCCAGAGCCTGTACCACTAACTTCTATGCAATTGTATACACCAGGGGTCGGGTGATGGGCAGCACCGAGTTGCATAAAGCTCTCAGATATGTGTTCTTGACCTGCACAGGGTTTAGAAAAGCAAAGTGACCAGACAGCCTGGCTGCCCAACCAGCCTAATTTCTATTCTCCTCCTCTCCTTGCTTCACACATTTATGAGACCTAGCCAGGCAACTGTGCTTGGGATCTTGGGCTGACACTGAGGCAGGGGAAGGGGCAATGGAAAAAAAGCCTGTTCTTGAGACTCTTCTTTAAAAAAAAAAAAAAAATTAACGTTTTATTTATTTTTGAGACAGAGAGAGACAGAGCATGAACGGGGGAGGGGCAGAGAGAGAGGGAGACACAGAATCAGAAGCAGGCTGCAGGCTCTGAGCCATCAGCCCAGAGCCCGACACGGGGCTCAAATTCATGGACCTCGAGATCGTGACCTGAGCTAAAGTCAGCCACTTAACTGACTGAGCCACCCAGGCGCCCCTCTTCAGACTCTTCTAAAAGAAGACTTCACAAACAAAAGACAAAAGAAAGGAAAGAGATAGGACAAGTCAACAAGGTTTTTCAAAGGCTGTCCGCTACCATCAGAATCCCCTGGGGAACTTGTTAGAAATACAGAGCCCTGGGCCCGGAGAACATGTACTGAGTCTTGGAGATAGCCAAGGAGTCTAAATTTTTAACGAGCTCCCAGGGGTTTCTGATATGCCTTTGTAATTTGAGAACCATTGAATTATACTTGTTCCAGAAAAATTTCTCACAATCATCTACTTTTCCCTTTTTGCAAATATAACTATTTGCCCTATCTAGTGGAAAATAGCATTCACCATCAGTTTCACATATGTCCTAGAAAACCCTCTAATCACCTAACTTTCCTTTCTCTGAGCACTTCTTTTTATCTTTGAGCTTTGGCATGCCAAACTGAAGTCAGTCCCAAATATGTTCTGGACCAGCCCTCACATCAAAGGGCTTCGTTGTAATCCAGCTCATCTGAGCCATTTTCACCATTTATTTTCGGTCTGTCATTACCAAGGAGCTGGTCAGTGGCACTGAGAATAAATTTTTCACACTGACCGAAGCCCAGGGTTCATGAGCCACAAGACATATTTGAGGGCCACAGGCAGTCACTCAACCTCCTCCTGCTCATCCTCTGGGAAAGGTGGGCAAGAGAAATCCCTCCAAAACCTCAGGGCAGTGAGGGGTGCCCATTCCCTTGCCCCTGACTTTGGAAAAAACTTTACATCTCCATACATTTCCTTTGAAGTTCAGTATGCCTCGAGAGACCTTCCCTGCCTGCCACACCCATACACATCCTATTCATCCCAGCTCAGAAGTAGTGACCATCAAAATAGTAATCATAAATTGGTTTTGCCCCTCTTATTGTGTCCTACCTTGCTGTAATTTCCCTTTACAGCACTCATCAAAATCTGCAGTGATGTATTTCGTGTTTATTTCGCGCACATCTATGCATCCTACTTGACTGAAGGCTGCATGAAGGCAGAGATCATTTGCTTTGCCCATCCTTGTATTTATAACCTGTTACAATTATAACCTGTTACAATGTCTGGCACATAGTAGGTACTCAATTTTAATATTATTGAATGAATGAATGAATGAATGAATGAATGAGTGAATGAATTTATTGACTATTTTCAATGTTGTCAGGCTCTGGGCTAAATGCTACTGATACCGGGTCTGTTTTAATCTTCTCGACAACCTTCTGAGGTAGGTATTATTATTACCTTTTTGGAACAGATAAGGAAGCTGAGGTTCAGTGAGGCTCAAGAATTTGTCAGTCACACAGCTAATAAGCGGGGACCCTTGGATTCAAATATGACTTTGTCTACATCTACAACGCAGCTCTCAGCCACAATACCACACACTTTGAATAATTGCAAATGGTGATGGGGATAATTAAGATGATGATAAGATAATCATTTAAACACCTCTAAATCAGAAAAAAAAATCAGAAGACTGATAATACTCAGTGTTGGTGGAGATGTGGATCACTAGGAATTCCTAATACACGGCTGGTAGGCATATATATTAGCAAATCATTTTAGGAAAAAGGTTGGCAATATCTAATCCATTACATTATACTTATACTATAGCACAGTGCACATAGTGAAATATGGATAAGCTGGTGCGGCCACTGTGGAAAGCAGTACAACAATTCCTCAAAACATGGAATTACCATATGATGCAGCAATTCCATTTTGGGGCATATATTTGAAGAGATATTGGCACACCCATGTTCACAGCAGCATTTTTCCCGAGAGCCAAAAGGTAGAAGCAACTCAAGGATCCATCAGTGGATGGATGAATGGATAAGTATACTGCACAGAATGTGGTGTGTGCATATGGATCCGTGAATATGATTTAGCTTTAAAAAGGAAGAAATTCTGGGGTGCCTGAGTGGCTCAGTCAGTTGGGCGTCCGACTTCTGCTCAGGTCACGATCTTTCGGTTCATGGGTTTGAGCCCCGTGTCGGGTTCTGTGCTGACAGCTCAGAGCCTGGAGCTGGCTTCGGATTCCATGTCTGAGCCCTCTCTCTCTGCCCCTTCTCTACTCACACTCTGTTCCTCTCTCTCTCTCTGCCCCTCCCCCACTCACACTCTGTTCCTCACTTTCTCTCTCTCTGCCCCTCCCCCACTCACACTCTGTTCCTCTCTTTCTCTCTCTCTGCCCCTCCCCCACTCACACTCTGTTCCTCTCTCTCTCTCTCAAAAATGAATCAACATTAAAAAAAATTTTTAGAAGTATACTGCCCAGAAAAGGGGGCTCTGAGCAGACTACCCGTGCCATGTTTTACTCCTTTGCTGGGTATCCCTTTTAAGACCATTGGCTGATTGATGCTGGCTGGTTGGTGGTGGACTGTCACCAGGCTGGCAAGAGGTCTGGAAACTTTGAAAACGAGGAAAGGTTGAATGAGAGGGGTGCTGGTCTGGAAAGCGCCCATGGGCTTGTTGGAGAGTGTAATTGAGAAGTCCAGCTCTGTGCTTGGCTAAACCACTGTTCTGTTCTCTCTGGGAAATTCATCCTCTTTGATTAAGCGAGTAACCTCAGAAGGAGCCGGATCCACAGAATCAGCCTGGAAAAAGGAAAGGGCAAGTTAGGGGACACAAGAAACCTACCACCAACTACCAGAAAACCTGTCTTATAGACATGGATTCATTCTGGGAAGTTCCAGAGTAGGTTAGAGGCCACAGGGGAACTGTATAAACAGAGCTGGGTAAGCACCTGCGAGATGGGCTCCCTGTGAGGTCTTGGACATGTCCAACCATCTAGATTGGGAGAGATTCCAGAACTAAAGGCTGGGGAGGCCAAAGAAGATGACAGTGTGTCCTGTCCTGCTTTATGCTAATGATTCAAATGCATCCAAATGCTAGGCACCCTGCCCACCAGTAACAGCATTTGGTTTTAGATCCACTCAGTCAATGTTGGAGTTGGATTTTCTGCCTAATTCTTCCATAAACCATTCTGATTGTACCATGTGCTAGATTAGCCCATTTATTTATTTATTTATTTATTTATTTATTTATTTATTTATTTTCAACGTTTATTTTATTTTTTTGGGACAGAGAGAGACAGAGCATGAACGGGGGAGGGGCAGAGAGAGGGAGACACAGAATCGGAAGCAGGCTCCAGGCTCTGAGCCATCAGCCCAGAGCCCGACGTGGGGCTCGAACTCACGGACCGCGAGATAGTGACCTGGCTGAAGTCGGACGCTTAACCGACTGCGCCACCCAGGCGCCCCTAGATTAGCCCTTTTAACAAAAGTTGCGGTCCCTGGAGAATTAAAACTTCTGCCCAGGCTTAGGTTTTACTATTGATAAAGCAAGCCATGCATTCCACTAATAAAAAGCAGTTTAAAGCAGATGCATCTAGTTTATTCTATTTTGCAGACCGGTCACAGGTGCTACCTCCCCTATAAACAGTCCACCGTCTTTTCAAGTTTTTTTCCCACACGCTTTTTATTTTTATGTATTTATTTATTTTTCACAGAAAAGCCAATTTATTATTACTAATGTTAGCTTTTGTGGAGGATTTTAGGTCACATATTAGCAGTCTCATCAATAATGCGACCATTACCTATAATCAAAACTTTTCAGAGATAAAATTATATACCTATATAATGTATAATATATACAAATATTTTTTCTATCCGTTAATTTCCAAAGCATGCCCATTCATATCTGACTGACCAATAGTACATAAATATCCTTTTATGATAGGCCAGGACATCCATTTTCTCCCAATTATACAAAGACAAATGCAACACAGTGTTACGTGACTTCCTTGCCTGAAATGATAAGACTGTGTGTACATACATACATTTAAACCCCTTTATTCCCATTCCATGTTTTTGGCTGAACTTTATTCGTATAATATCTGCCCTTCTTATGAAAGGCATCTCTATCTCTTCTCTTGTGAAAGGCATCACTATCCAGTTACCCAAGCCAAATCTCCTTCTTCTCCATCCCCCCACCTCTAGTCACTGAGTGCTAACAAGACATCTTCTTAAATCTTTCTGGAATGGATCTCCTCTCCATTAGAATTCCCTTTTGCAAGCCCACTTCTTCATCAGTCTGAACAAAAGATTTTAATTGCTCTGCTGCAGTTTTCTCTTCTTTAGTCAGTGGTGACAGCTCCACATCTGTTTGCTTTTGTAGTTCTTGTATCATGGTCATCGTCTTATTGACAGCACAAATGCGGTTCTTACTCTCTGTTCTATACCAATTGGTTTAAAGCGGGCATACAAAGTTTGATATCGAGACTTTATTGCTGACAATTCCTTTAAGAGGGTAACTGGATTTCTCCTGCCTGCTGTATCAGGATGACTAGTCTTGATTTCATATTCCAGCCTGTATTGAATGTAATCCAGATCAGAGCTTTCGGGAACATCAGTTCCAGCTTATCGACCTCCGCCTCCATGTTGAATCCCCCACATGCTTTTTAAAGCATTTCCATATTCTGCAATAAGTGTTTCAATCACCTTTTATGGAAACCCACAAGACACTGAACTTAAGGATTTGTATAAACAGCCACAGGCGGTTGTCTTTCGATACCGTACAACGCACGGTCATGAAGAAGGGACCACAGATAAGTCAGCTGATTGCATGTCACTTTAAAACCACTGAATGTAGACTAAAGGCCGCTGAAAGGTTCTAATCAATACTGACTCCAACTTGAACCCCACGAGAAATGCGAGGTATGATGCCGATGTCTTTTCCTAAATCTGGCGATTTCTTTTCTAAGCAGTAATTAAATCAGTGAAAATGATATAGATTTATGTGAGTTGCTCAAATCTTTTTAGCAGCCATCACGAAACCAAAACCCCACCCGATACACTTTACACGTCTGCGATTGGCAAATTTTGAAATGTCAGATCCACGCTAATTTATTTTGCAAGCCACTCCAGGAAAGCCAGGTCTCAGCCCAAGCCTCCCCCTGCCGGTAGGAGAACGGTTCCAGAAAGTCCTCCAGAGCTGACGTCAGGGCCCAGTGGGCTCTCTTTGTCCCTTCGCTGGCACCGTGTGGTGTCCCTGTGAAATTCTCTGCTTCTGCTGCCGGCACTGGCATCAGGTCAAACCTGGTTCAACACTTCAGTGTGTGCTGAGTCAGAACAGGTGCAGGGATGAAGTAACCACTGTGTATCCACATTTGAATATTTCAGCTCATGAGCAAGCTGGCTCAGGTGTGCTTCCTCCTTTCATCTGCCACCCGTTTGCTCAGCCCAGGACCGGTTGTCTGCCCAGCATGACCTGAACAGGTTGCTTCATCCTTGTCATCTGATTGAACTACTGACAGCATGTTTGAAGCTGCCTTTTCGTTCGTAAGAGGCAACTTCTTTCTGCTGTGGACTCACTTCTCCCTTCAGAGCAAAGGGCCCTGGGCCCTGCCAAGACACGGCCCTGAGCTTATGACCGGAGACTGTGGTAGAAGGGAGGCAGTCATGTGTTTGGCCATAGGAGTGTCTCTCCACCTTTCTTTCTTCCAGAGTGGAAGGAAGCACAGAGGAGGAAGAAGCCCCGGCCTCCCTTAGGGACCCAGGAAGGAAAATGAGAAGCTGACTCAGATTCACAAAGAACTTAGCAACGAAAAGGGAGGTCTTCAGCATTTCGTGCTTTCCAAGTGGGCAGTTCCGCACGCATACCTACTTTTTAAGGTTAATAGGGATTACGAATGAGGGGCTGGCTTGCAGAATGACATGGGCTGAGGTTGCTGCCGATGAGGAAAATCAAAGCAGTCTATTAGAGACGTCAAGTTCTCCTAGACGCCAGTGACGTTCGCCTTTAACACACAAACAGCTTCTCTGACCTCACAACAGAGATGTCTGAGCCTAGGGCTGGGATCCACCAGAATGGTCCGGAGGTGGTGCTGAGAGAAGGCAGAGTTACATAATCAGAGGTGAGAGGCGGAAAGAACTAGATGCCCAATATCCAGAACACTCTCACACACAAGCACAGGGCTGAGGATGTGCCCTAGAGAGGATATGGCCAAGGTGAGAAGGACGAGCACTGGCAGAGTTAGAGAGGAAGGCAGTTGCATTGGCAGTCTCAAAATAAGTTTTTCAACAAAAAACAAAAGTGTATTTTTGCAGCCCAAAGTGGAAAGGACTTTTGTTTCTTCCGAAACAAACAAACAAAATGGGGGTTGGTAGATGAAGGAGGCAAAGGAGTCTTGGTCTGGTATTAACCAATTCTATAAGGAGATTAAATAGATCCCCAAGCCATCATGAGGGTACAGAGCTGGAGCACTGGGGTGGGCAGGCTGGGGAGGGTGGGAGCTGAAGGGCCAGTTTTCTCTCCCGGGGAAGCTGGGACCAGGGAAAAGCCCCTGGCTGCAAAAAGTCAGGCAAGCCAGTTGGCCTGGACGCCTCTGGACTCGTGATGTGTGGACACTCAGCTCCCTATGCCTGGCAATTTCCAGCACTCTCCCCACCCCACCTTCACCGACCTATTATCAAGAGAAAGGAAAGATATGTTTAATGATCCGAGGGAAGGTTTTCTCTAGAATGAGCCAAATTTTCTCTTCTCATGTAGAAAAGAAAAAGAAAAAACAAGCCGATGGGGCGCTTGGGTGGCTCAGTCGGTTAAGCGTCTGACTTTGGCTTAGGACATGATCTTGTGGTTTTCGAGTTGGAGCCCCGCATTGAGCTCTGTACTGACAGCTCGGAGCCTGGAGCCTGCTTCAGATTCTGCGTGTTCCTCTCTCTCTGCCCCTCCCCCACTCATACTCTGTCTCTCCCTCTCAAAAATAAACATTAAAAAAAATGTTTTTAAAATAAAATACGAGAACCAGAAAAAAAAATTTTTTTAAAGAAAGGAAAAACAAGCTGAGTCATCAGAAAAAAGTTATAATCTTATACTTAGTTGAAACCATAGTGATTATTCTAAAGAAAACAGGTGAGAGACACGAGACCCACTAGAGATGGAGGCCAGGAGGGGCAATCAGGTAACCCAGGTACACGGTTGATGTGAACTTGGCCACTATCCCCCTTAGAATCAAGACTGCAGCAAACCACGATCTGGGCCAATTGCCATGGAAGGGGGTGCTGTAACCCTCCCTACTGCAAACTGCTGGGGTGTCTGGTGAAAGCAGGCATCATCTTCTGCTGGTGACCTCGAAAGTGCAGAGCACATGGTCAGTACCCTGAGTGGCTCGTTGACTGGTAAGAATCTTTTAAAAGCAAATGGATGGATGAGATGTATTAAAGGGGACAGTTCTTCCTAAAGGCCACATGAAGAGAATACTGTCAAACCTCTGACCCTCAGAAAGTCATTCAAGGAACCTTCTAGCTCTTCCCTCCATATGTCTTCCATGTTTACCATCATCTAACCAGTCTGACCGTGTCAGCGGTGAGACAGCACCCATGGCAGTGTGACCCGGGAAAATACAATAGGGGATCACCCTGCATGGGGTCTGGGGCCATGTGGAGTGAAGCCATGAGGGGCAGAGAGAGGGACTGTGGTGGCTCTGGAATCCTCGGGCCACATCAGTGCAGCATTGTCCTAAGGTTTATCCTGATGGGAGGCAGCCCAAGGCATCCGGCAAACACTCTAGGGCTGAGGTGATAGTGACATCGATATTTTCTTGCTTGATTTTAGCTTTCATTCCCAGGAACATGATCTCAATTTAGAGTTTCCATGGGAAATTCTGCTAGAAATCTTGCCAGTTCTGCCATCCAGGGCTTTCACAAGTATGCCATCAGCTTATGGCCACTGAGGGAGACTGTCAGGCTGCTTCCAGACAGCTAAGGAACACATTTCTGCAAGTAACCTAGACACTAAGACAGTATTCTCTGAAACATGTATTCAGAACGAAGAATCATACGGGAAAAAAAATGTTTGTAGTCACATCAACTTGGGAAATACAGAGCTAAACAAAAGTAAACAGGCTTCTTTGCCGCAGAACTTCCGGGGGGAGCCTCGCCATGTGAGCGGGTGCTGGAATCTACAGCAAGGGGGTCCGTTGTGTGTAGCCTTTCCCACCCTTCTTGGCCATCAATCCCTCCTCCCTCCCCCACCTTCTTCCCCTCAGAGAACCACATGACCTCAGTTGCCCAGAACAGCGTTGCTTTAATACTAACTGAAAATAAAGGGTTAGACCACCTCGAAAGCATGCTGTTGGAACCCTAACGGAATAGGCCGTGATCATCAGTGGTGCCTAAATTCCATAAAGGTGAAAGCCCACAGGGAATGTCACCGTGTATGGATCAGGCTGATGCCAACCGAACCCACTGATGCACCCTCATGTCACAAAAAGAGAGGCACTCCTAGGTGTGTACACCAAAGAAATAACACAGGCGTTCAAGCAAAAATTGGTACACGAATGTTCATTGCATCACTGTTCACAAAAGTCAAAAGGTGAAAACAACCCAAACGTCCATCGACTGACTGACGAATAAATACAATATGGCGTATCTGGGCAATGGAACGTGATTCAGCCACGAAGAGAAATGAAGACCTCACATGTGCTGCAATGTGGACGAACCTTGAGAACACCATCCTAAGTGAAAGAAGCTGTCCTAAAAGGCCACATATTATACGATTCCATTTATATAAAATACCCCTGGACACAAAAAGCCATTAGTGGCTTCCAGGGGCTGGCGGAGGGAGCGATCGGAGAATGGGTCAAGAGTTTTTTTGGGGGGTGATGGAAAAGTTCTGGAATTAGTGATGGTTGTACAACATTGTGCATGTCCTAAATGCCTCTGGATGGCACACTTTAATATGGCTTAAATGGTACGTTTGATGTTAGATGTATTTTACTACAAAGAGAGAGAGAAGGAGGGAGAGAAAGCAGTAAAGGAAGGTGTACCTTTCTGATGGGGTGCAACAGGCCGTTCACAGCACCTCCTATGAGATAGTCTTGCCAAAAAACCCAACTCGATTATGCCTCTGGGCTACCAGTTTATAGGAAAACAGGAAAGGGAAACATTCAACAACTCCATGCAGGTGCATTCAGCAAAATGGAAAATGAGGGACACCTAAGGAACAAATCACCAGGTTTCTTCAACAAATAAAAGATAAGGAGGGAAAAAAAGTGGGAGGGTGGACAGTCCGAGTTTAAAAGATTTACAAGACCTATCAGCCGAATGCAATGTGTGAACCGTATTTGGATTCTGATTTAAACAAGTTAAGTTTGTTTGTTTGTTTTAAGTATTAACGTGACAACCAAGGACATTTGATTACCGACTGGATTTTTTTTTTTTTCATATTAAGGAAGTATTGTTAAGCTTGTAGCTGTGATAATGACATTATGGTGATGCAAAAGGATTTTATTTTTAGAAATACATACTGAAGCATTCATGGATGAAAAGATATGTGTGGGATTTGTCATAAAGTAATTCAGGACAAGGAAGGGGAAGAAAATGGATGGCAGTTTAGAAGAAACAAGATTAGCCATAAATTGATAACTGCTGGAAGCTGGGTGTTCTAATTTTGTATTAAGTTTGAAAATGTCAGGGGCGCCTGGGTGGCTCAGTCGGTTAAGCATCCAACTTCAGCTCAGGTCACGATCTCGCAGTTTGTGAGTTTGAGCCCCGTGTCAGGCTCTGTGCTGACAGCCCAGAGCCTGGAACCTGCTTCGGATTCTGTGTCTCCCTCTCTCTCTGCCCCTCCCCTGCTTGCACTCTGTCTCTCAAAAATGAACATAACATTAAAGAATTTTTTTTAGAAAATGTCCATCCAAGAAGTATTTTGAAAATACATTGCCGAGCAACGAATGAAAAGAAGGACCTAAGTCTTGGACGTGGGGTAATTTTCTTTTGTCTTTTCTTTTCTTTTTTTTTTTTTTTAACATTTATTTATTTTTGAGAGACAGAGCATGAGCAGGGGAGGGGCAGAGAGAGAGGGAGACAGAATCTGAAGCAGGTTCCAGGCTCCAAGCTATCAGCACAGAGCCCGATGCGGGCTCGAACCCACAAACCGCAAGAGCATGACCTGAGCTGAAGTCGGACACTTAATCGACTGAGCCACCCAGGTGCCCCCGGGGGTAATTTTCTTTTTTTTAAAAAAAATTTTTTTTCAACATTTATTTATTTTTGGGACAGAGAGAGACAAAGCATGAGCAGGGGAGGGGCAGAGAGAGAGGGAGACACAGAATCGGAAACAGGCTCCAGGCTCCGAGCCATCAGCCCAGAGCCTGACGCGGGGCTCGAACTCCCGGACCGCGAGATCATGACCTGGCTGAAGTCGGACGCTTAACCGACTGAGCCACCCAGGTGCCCCCGGGGGTAATTTTCTAACGATCACATCTCTGGTAGATGTGGGATGTTCAGATTAGACCCAGAAATTGTAAGCCTGGGATTTTTATATTTGCTTTCCATCCTTCCTGCCATGTTTGAGAAAGAAGATAACCATTCTTGTAAAGCAGGGTCGTGTCAAGGAGAACAAAAATAAAAGCATTTTTTGAATGTTTGCTGCATGCATGTATTAATTTCTTTTTTTTTTTTTTAAGTTTTTTAGGGGCACCTGGGTGGCTCAGTCGGTTAAGAGGCCAAGTCTTTTTTTATTTTTATTTTTGTTTTTGCTTGATTATTTTTTATAGAACACAACGGGGGAGGAGAAGAGAGAGGGAGACACAGAATCCGAAGCAGGCTCCAGGTTCTGAGCTGTCAGCATAGAGCCCGACGCTGGGCACAAACCCAGAGACCGTGAGATCATGACCTGAGCTGAAGTTGGTTGCCCAACCAACTGAGCCACCCAGGTGCCCTTTAAGCAGCCAACTCTTGATTCATGATCTCACTGTTGGTGAGTTCGAGCCCTGCGTTGGGTTCTGTGCTGACAGTGCTGAGCCTGCTTAGGATTCTCTCTCTCTCCCTCTCTCCCTCTCTATGTGAACAAACAAACAAACAAATAGAAATGTATTGAGAGAGAGAGCATGAGTGGGGCAGGGGCAGAGAGAGAGAGTTCCAAGCAGGCTCAGTGCTGTCAGCACAGAACCCGATGCGGGGCTCGAACTCACCAACAGTGAGATCATGACCTGAGCCGAGATCAAGAGTTGGCAGCCTAACCAACTGAGTCACCCAGACACCCCTGCATGTATTAATTTCTTATTCACTATCCTCTAATAGCTTCCCATCCCACTAAGATTAAATATAAATTCTTTACCATGGTCCATGATGTCCAGTATGATTTCGCACCGAATACCATTCTCCCTTCCTGTTGCATAGGCCTCCTGCTATTTTTTGAAAACAGTTGGTATTCTCCTGCCTCAGGGCCTTTGCACTCACTATTCTCACCACCTGGAGTACCCTTTCCCCCAGCTAACTGCGTGGTTCTCTCCTTTATCTCCTTCAAGTCAGACTTTCCCTAGGCACTTCCTCACGGAACACAGGCGTGTGCTCCCGTGCACATACCATCACTTGCCTCTCCTTTATCTCTTTCCCCCTGCTTTATTTATATCTTGTAGCATTTATCACCCTCCCCCCCGCCCCCCGACAAATTACTTGTTGATTGTCCGTCTGCCCCCGGTGGACGGCAAACTCCAATAGACCTGGGCTTTGTTTTATTCACAAAACAATGCCTGACACACAGTAGGTGCTCATTAAATATTTATGGAATTAATTAATTTAGTGCGCACCCAAAACCGTGTAGGTAAACATGCCCATGTATTTGGGGGGGGAGGGGGGAAGGGCTGTGGCTGAAATGTGTTTTCATACTGGCCCAGTCCCTCCTGGGTTAGCTGGATCTAGTTAAACTGGGCCAAGATGTCTGCAGGGTATGCAAATGCTTTGCAGTGGAAGGAGACTCAGTCCATTCCAGCGTAGAGCAGGGATCTGGAGGAAGTGTTCTAGAACTCTGCTGAGGCTGGGGTGACTCTTCTTTTCTTGAGAAGAGTGAAATTAGATGAAGGCCCAGCTAAGGAGTGGCAGCGTCTGCTGGGGAGAAAAAAACTTGGGAGAAATGACACAAGCGGACGGAGTGTTCAGGGGTCACAAGAATGCAATGGACTCAGAGTCTACAGATGGTTCCAGGTGCTTCCGTGAATTTGTTTCCGGGGAGAGCACGCCAATTCAGATGAATAAGCGATTCCGAGTGGTAAATATTCAACAAGCAACCATGTGTGGGCGGAGAATTGGGCCCTGATAGCTGTCGAATGTATTTGGAAGAATTTCACTTCTGCCCGAGATGACCTCTTGAGCTGCTCTTCAGGTTGCTGTCCAAAGGGATCTGGGGTTTTTTCTAAAGGAATCCAGGTAGCTAATACCCTCCTTTAGCACCCAGGTCAGACAACTCACACTTCAGAAGCTGGGCTTTGTGGGTTATGTATGCCTGCACCCTCAAACTGCAAAGAAACTGAGTTTCCATGTGTCAGAGAAGAGAGTCGTGAGCCTATCTCCTTGAGAAACAGCCCGGTTGAAGCCACAGAGTGGGGAGAGGGACCCGTGTCTTCTCAGCTGTTCACTTCCTAGAAAGCTGTAGGGCAAAATGGCGTGTTAACGATGTGAATATTTAAATCAACAAGGTGGTCCTGCTGAGCACAAGATTCCTATAGGAAACATTTTGGTAGAATAAATAATCCTTAATGTACAGTTTCAAAAATGAAACACATTTCTGTACTTCCAGTTCCTACATGGCAAAGCATCTCTTGACATCAGCCAGTTTCTGATCTGTAAGCCACCTCGCTGAATTTCAGTGTCAGCTACGCCAAATAACATCTCTTGGCTGTGAAAAGATTTTCTGGCAGGCTCTCAGAGACAAGGACAGATGGCATTCCGTTGGGGGTACTCCCAGCTCTTTGTTTTAGCAAATATTGACACTTTTGTAGGAAACAGATCCAGATCCTCTTTCTTCCTAACTCATCTTGGCAATCCCGAAGGTTTGGAGAGAGAGAGTTCCATAGAACCGGGACAGTGCACTTGCCACAATTACAAAAGGCATATAGCAAGGAGGGTAATGGTCATGGTTGATTGATGCTCGCAAAAGTCACCAACTAGTAAGCAATATTCTGTGATCACAAATCACTTTCGAATAGCAATGAGAGAGGACAGGTGGGGAGAGGGGACCACGTGGAGGAAAAGCCTCTCCAAAAAAATTCCCATTTGTGTAGCAAGTGGTTTTAAGATCCCCAAAATATGTATAAAAAAGAGTGTATCGTGGAATTATAAAAGTGAAAATACAACAACAACCTAAACCTTCATCAGCAGCAAACTGTTTGACTAAATCAAGATACATCCATATTATAGGATATATTGCAGCCTATAAAGATGACAGTATGGACCTGTATTTGTTTAATATGGAAGATGCAATCAATAGAAGTGTTTTTTTTAATTTTTTAATCTTTATTTATTTTTGAGGGAGAGACAGAGTGTGAGCAGGGGAGGAGCAGAGAGAGAGGGAGACACAGAATCCGAAGCAGGCTCCGGGCTCCGAGCTGTCAGCACAGAGCCCAACGCGGGGCTTGAACTCACCAACCGCGAGATCATGACCTGAGCCGAAGTCGGACGCTCAACCGACTGAGCCACCCGAGCGCCCCAGAAGTGGTTTTTGAAAAGCAGGTACGAAAACCAAGTTGTTACAAAAACAACTTATCTTTACAAAATTATTATAGAACTCACATGTTATATAAATTATAAAAATTATTTTTATAAAAAGTGTGCATGTGTGTGTGTGTGTGTGTGTGTCAGAGAGAGAGAGGGAGACATTGCCTGAGGCTTTTGCTGGGGGCCTTGCTGCAAGAGTGAGGGAAAGAACAAAACAAGTCAGGGCAGAGGGAGCCTTGCAGGTAAGACATGGGGACAGGGTAAAAAAGGTTCAAATGGCTTCCGAACCAAGCCTCCCGCCCATCTTTCCTTACCGGAACAGGCCCCCCGAGAGCCAACATCAAAACTCTCTGTTTCAGCATCACCCCTTCCATACCCCGGTTCTGAGGGTGCCATGAACTCAGTGGTACCCAGAGTATCCTGATCTTTACTCAGGAAAAATTACTTCCTATATAATAACAAGAACAATGCCAAGATGAAGGGAAATAGTAAACTTGACTCCATTAGTTTTCTAGAACTGCCATGGCAAATTACCACACGAAAAGCTTGGTGACTTGAAACAGAAATGTATCTGTCACATGTGGTTCGGAGGTGACATGTGCAAAACCAAGGTCCTGGGAGGGCTGTGCTCCCCCGGAAGGTTCTAGGGGAGAATCCTTGTTGTCTCTTCTGGCTTCCAGTGGCTCCTGGCGCTCCATGGCTTGTGGTGGCATTGTTCTGATCTCTGCCTCTGTCTTCACACCGCCTTCTTCTCTGTGTGTCTGTGTCCTTTTCTGTCTCTTATAAGGACACTCTCAGTGGATTCAGGGCCCACCCTAATCTGGTATGATCTCATCTCAATCCTCACCTTATTATATCTGCAGAGACCCTATTTCCAATTTAGGTCACAGCCTGAGGTTTGGGGTGGATGTGAATTTTGGGGGGACTATTCGGCCTACTCTAATATCATAGACACAACATTTGTTCAGCAAGCAACAACTCTGACTAGAATTTACCTTTTTAAGGAGCGCCTGCGTCACTCAGTCGGTTAAGCGTCCAACTTCAGCTCAGGTCATGATCTCACGGTTTGTGAGTTCGAGCCTCACGTCAGGCTCGGAGCTGACAGCTCAGAGCCTGGAGGCTGCTTGGCATTCTGGGTCTCCCTCTCTTTCTCTGCCCCTCCCCTGCTCGCACTCTGTCTCTTTCAAAAATAAATAAACATTAAAGAAATTAAGAATTTACCTTTTTACAAAAGGAGGCGGAAGGCAGGTAGGGATCGGCAGGAGGCTCAGAATCGGTTCTCCATGGCCCAGAAAGCCCTGCCTCTGTCGTGTAGTTTGACAGAGAGCTGCCTTGGAATTAAGATCTGATAGAGATTCTGGAGTACAGGACAACAAAACTAGGAATTAGAGGAAACTAGCAAGGACAAAGAAACAGTTAAGCAGGAATTATTAATGATGTGCATTACCAAAGAGAACATTATAGCTGCTATCAAAAATATAAATATGCTTGAAGGAGATGATCAAGTAAGTGAGAGACTTCAGGTGCTAAACTAACCATCAGTTCAAAGAAAAAATACCCGTCAACTTTACTAAATAATGGTCAGGGTCGTTGGCCTCAAAACTAGTTTCTTAGTGTAAAGGGGCACTAAGTGGGGCCTCTAGAAACTGGGCTTACATTGATCCCCACTCAAGGATTCTTAGGTTTTCTACACTCTGGATGATCAGTGACTTTCCCCACAACCCAAGTTATATGCAGCTTCCCTATCGTCAAATAGTGTGACATCGCAGGATAGAGATCAACATGTTAGCCTTTCCAGATGTCATCACCCAGGTAGATGTACTAACAAAAAAAGGAAGACACATCAGAAACTCAGGGGGAGACCCGTACATGTTCCCCTTCCAGTTGGAGATTTAACCAAGAGGAGAGTGTGTTTTCTTCTCCAGAGCTATGTGGTGGTGCTTTTTCAGGATCAAAGGCCTCACAGTCAAGTGAGAACACGAGTTTGGTAGCAATCAAACATGGTTCCTCATTCATTGCCAAGCCTTTCAGAGACATTGACGGCAAGAAGGGAACTTAGAAACCCGTCAGGTTCAAGTTCTTTCTGTGCAGGTAAGAGGCCCAAGGTCCAGACATGTAGGGTCCCCCTTCCAAAATGACTTGTTTAGGTGAAACTAGGATTAGAGTCAGGAGTCCCAAGCTTTCTTCATGATATGCTTTGAACATTCTCACCAAGCAGCATTTCTTTTTTTAATTTTTTTTAACACTTAATCATTTTTGAGAGAGAGACAGAGAGAGACAGAGCATGAGCAGGGGAGGGGCAGAGAGAGAGGGAGACACAGAATCCAAAGCAGGCTCCAGGCTCTGAGCTGTCAGCACACAGCCCTACGCGGGGCTCAAACCCACCGACTGCAAGATCATGACCTGAGCTGAAGTCGGACACTTAACTGACTGAGCCACCCAGGCACTCCAGTATTTCTTAAACACCTAGAGTGTAAATGGGTAAAGTGTTGACCTACTTTGAACAAGCCACTCTAGGTTTGCATTAGTATATTAAGTCACTGTGAGTGCTAAAATAATATCCTCAGTCGAAAAGAGTAGGTGCTGAATGAGTGGTTTCTAAATGAATGGAATGCAGAATAAGACCAAAGGACAGTGGCTCCCTAGATGTGCCAAAGACAGATATTCAGACTCTCCTCTTGTCTTGGAAACACCACGAGTCCCCACCTTCCAGCTTCCTTTGCTGCTAAGTGTGGCCATGTGGCCGAGTTCCGGCCAATGGAATGTGAGTAGAAGTCATGGGTGCCACTTTCAGGCCCGGCCCATCAAACCCTCCTCCCATGCTTGGTCTTCACTCTCTTTCTTCATCACCAGCCAACGGAGAAGATGCTGAGGACGGGGAAGAAGACAGAACCACAATAAGGAAACGGCCTGTGTCCTCAAATGACCCAAAAAAGTGCAGACTCTCCTTATCCCAAACACTTTTTTGAACAGTGAAATAAGAAGTCAACTTTCACTGGGTTAAGCCACTGAGATTTGGGGGTCATTTACTGTAGCGGTTAGCCACTTTGATTCTGTTTGTGTGGGTGGTTAACCAGAACGAGCCCCACAATATTTTAGGTGGTAGGCACTTCAGTTGTGATGGACAGGACCAAGGTTGGCAATGCTAATTTCTTTTGTTCCCAAACGTGGATGGTGCAAACTCGTAGATTTCTCATTCCCTGCTGATCAGCCTCACTCTGTCTCCCATGCCTCTCTTCATAATTCCCTTTCTGTTGTCTGTGTGTCTTAAACACACACACATACACACACACACACAACGATCAAACTCTGGAACTTTAACCTGAATGTAAGAATTCTTATTCATACTACAGAGACCAGGCGGGAGGAAGCAAAACCTTTAGATTGTGAGTTCCTTGGCATTGGCCTAGCCTTAAACAAACCTATTTCTCACATAAGGAGTCTGAGGCTCCCCAATCGGTGGTGTGTGTTTCATCCTAACAAGACTGTAAGGTAGAAATCAAAACTGTGCCCTAAATACAGGATTCGTTATTTTTGTGTAATAGATCAAAAAGGAAGAGCACGATACAATTAGGTATCAGTTGATTCATCATCACCAAGACTGGTACCAGATAGCAAATGAGGCCATTCTTAAATCTATTTTGCAGAAGCCTTTGGTAAAACGTCTTAACAACTGCAGAGCCATTTAAATTCTAGTGACTAATATCTGTTTGGAAACTAGCGATGCTTAATTCTTCCTCCTAGATAAAATGACTTCTGCCTGAATTCATGTCTTGGACTTTTAATAGGCTATTTTGCTCAATCCTGGAATTTCTACTACAAATTAAAATTTTTCTGTGGCTAATATTAGCGAAACTTTCAAAAGAAGGATTGCAGGGGCACCTGGGTGGCGCAGTCGGTTAAGCGTCCGACTTCAGCCAGGTCACGATCTCGCGGTCCGTGGGTTCGAGCCCTGCGTCGGGCTCTGGGCTGATGGCTCGGAGCCTGGAGCCTGTTTCCGATTCTGTGTCTCCCTCTCTCTCTGCCCCTCCCCCGTTCATGCTCTGTCTCTCTCTGTCCCAAAAATAAATAAAAACGTTGAAAAAAAATTTTTTTTTTTTTAAAAAAAGGATTGCAAAGTTCTAACGTGTTTTCTTTTTTGCTGATTTTGGATAGATACTTACAAGGAGTTGCCACAGAAGAAAGCAGGGGAGCTCAATTCACAGCAGCTCTTGATGGCTATGTTTTCATAGTAACTATCCTTCATGCCAAGTTACAATCTTACATTTATGATTGGGGTAAACGAAATTATTGTATCTAAGGACCAGGATGTGCTGCTGCAATGCTACTTGGTAGTTATAAATTATTCATTGACTATATCACTAACCACACAGCACAATTACGGTTGCATTTTCAGTGTTTCTTTCCACTTGTCTGATGTCCTCTTCTGACACAGGGTGTGTTAGTTATCTAGGCTGTGTAACAAATTACCCCAAGATTTAGTGGTTGGAAAGAACATTTGTTATCTTAGAGTTTTTTTCTGGGTCGGAATGTGCCACTTAGATACATCCTCTGGCTTGAGGGTCTTCTGCAAGGTGTAATCGAGAAGCTAGAGTGGGCTACAGTCATCTCAGACCTCAACTGGGATAAAATGTGCTTCAAAGCTCACTCAAGAGACCGTTGGCAGGCCTCAGGGTCTCACTGGCTATTGGCTGAAGACATGAGTGCCTTGCCACATGAGCTTGTTCATAGGGTATTCGCAACACAGCGGCCCTCTCCAAGAAGGCGAGAGTAAGAGATGGAGAGAGGAGGTGAGTGCTATGGTCTGAATTCTTGTGTGCCCCCAAAATTCATGTATTGAAACCTATCCCCCCAAGATGATGTTATTAGGAGGCATGACCTTTGGGAGGCTGGTAGGTCATGAGGATGGAACTATCGTGAATGAGATTAGTGCCCTTGTAAAAGCCGCTGAGAAAGCTCCCTTGCCCCTTCCACCAGGTAAGGATACAACCGGATGTCGGCATTCTGCAGCCCGGAAGAGGGTTCCCACCAAAACCCACCCACAGTGGCACATTGAATCTTGGATTCCCAGGCTCCAGAACGATAGACTTATGAGCCACCCAGTCCTATGTTATTTTTTTTATAGCAGCCAGAACAAATTCAGCAAGCAAAAAAGAAGCCACTGAGTCTTTTGTAACCTAACCTCGAGGATGACATCCCATCACTTTTGCCGTAGTCTATATGTTAGAAGTAAATCACTAGGCTCCGCCCACACACAGGGCAAGGGGAGCCCAGGAAGTCATCTTAGAACCCGCCTACCTCACAGGAATGCCATTTAAAGCCGTGCTTTGCAAAGTAATCCTGATGAAGGAGCCCTTTTCTTCCCCCCACCATCTGTTGAACGTCGATACTTTTTTAAAATAAATATTCATTTCTAAAAAAATAACAAAGGCATAAAAAAGCAAACCCACTGGATGTCGCATAATGTCAAACTGCTATAAAAACTTCTAAACACTTTGGATTCTATTACTTACCTCATGGGGACCAGAAACAAATAGTTTTGTGGATTGGCACCAGTCTCGGACCATCCTTTGAGTAGCAACAATTTAAGGATTTTAATAAATGCAGGTTACTTTTCAAGGCTGTTACAAGACAATCGTTTGTACTTTTCACTTGGCTACTTCTGGATGGTGGGATTCCAGAAATTTTAAAAAACCTGAGTAGAAGTCATTCCTTCTGTTCGCACCCCACTCTCTCTGCAAACCTAAAACTGGGTCTTTTGTTTTGATTAAAGTCAAGAGTGTGTGGGACTGATCCTGAGTCTCCTGTTTAAGATTTTACTGCAAGGTCCTTTATAGGCCCTCCTCGTCACCAATCTGTGAGCTAGAATTAAGGCACTTTGGAATGAAGCAGTCTGACAAATAATATGATTATCCACGTGCTTATTTATTCTTTCTTTATATTTAAAGATTTTTTTTATTATTAAATAATCTCTACACCCAACGTGGGCCTCAAACTCACAACCCCCAGATCAAGAGTCGCATGCTCCACCGACTGAGACAGCCAAGTGCCCCTCCATGCACATTTTTGAAGATGAGGGACCAACCCCTTTCCCAACTAATGTTAGGAAGTTTGAGGGCCCTTCCTGATGCTAGTCTGTTACTCAGATCCCTGAAAACGCTTCTCAAGTGTAAATTCCTCAACTCAACTGAAAACAATCTTTCTGGAGCACCAACTCTGTGCAAGGTTCTGGAAGATAAGACCTTGAAGAGAGCCCCATCCCTGTTCTCACCTGGTTTACAGCACTTCCTTAATGGTCACGTACATCTCTATTTTCCCACGTGAGTACATCCTTTCTCTTGTTTCTAAGTGTGTCACATATCTATATCTAATCTCCCTAATGAAATCATAAACTCACCAAGCAAAAGTATCCATTTCATGTCCTTCAGTCTTCAGCAACAGCATCAGGCAATTTAGTAGGTCCTTGTAAAAACCGGAATTCGGCGGACATTCACTGAGCCCAGAGCCTGAATCCCCAGCCCAGGCACTAAGTGCTGTGAACAAGGCTTCTGTCCCAAACCTCACTAGGCTGGCGATCATCCCTCTTCTTGCCTCTTTGTCACCCCTTAACCCATCCTTCAAGGCTTAAAGCAGAAGCAACTTTAAGAAGTCTGCTTCTGCCCTCCTGGTTCTCAGTGGGGAAAATGAAATCTAGTGTGAACTTTTCACACCGGGCCCAGAAGAGAGAACTATGTCGAGAAAGGGGCTTTTAAAAACAAGTCTTTCTTGCTCAGCTCCTCACACAATTGCCAAACCTCAGTTGGTCATCCCCTTCTATTCTCTCCCTGCTCCAAGAAAGGGAGTGAGGGTTAGTAAAAGCTACTTTTGCAAGGCCCCGTACTGAGTACCATGTGGGCACAGAAGTGAGCCAAACGGGTTTGTTTTTGTTTTTGTTTTTTTTATCCTTAATAATTTACAATGGGCAAATGAGACGTATCCTCCACTATAATACAAAGTGGAATGGGCCAAGTGTTGCACTGTGGGAGAATATGGGGGGGGAGAGATTAATTCCAAATGGTGAAAATTCAGAGGATGTATTTTTGGGGTAAGCCTCGGAGGACGGGTGGCAAATAATGAGTAACACAGAACACTTTCTATGCCAAGTGCTGTGGTTAGTGGTCTGCATGCATCTCATTTAGGGTTCACAACTCTGCTGGGGAAGTGCTATTATTAAAACCACTTTACAGGGAGGAAACTGAGCCACAGACAGAGGGAGAAATTTGTCCAAGCCAGGCTAGTAAGCGGTGGAGGGGAGGATTTGAACTCATACAGGGTAATTCTAGGGCTGGTGCTCTTAACGGTCACTTAAGGAACAAAGGGGACCACGTGGGAAGGTCTAGCAGTGTGCAGGGCTTGCTCAGGAAACAGTGAGGAGTTGTGAGGCTGGAGCATAGCGCCTGGAGGGGTGAGGTGGGGGGTGGGGAAGAACAAGGGTTTGGATGGGATGCTGCTTGATCTCAATGGCAGCTGTGGAATCTATATGTCAAACTCTGGGCTTTACAAAGAGTATTTCATCTGACTTCACCACATCCCTATTGGACAGGTACTATTATCCCCATTTTACAGGTAAGAGAACTGAGGTACAGACAAGTTAAGCAACTTAGTCAAGGTCACACGACTGGCTGATGGTGGGGCCAGGATACGAAGTCAGAGGTCATACTCCCAAACCCACTGCGCCAGCCCAGTGTTCTCCTGTGGGCGGAAGCCCTTTGCATGCTGCCCAGGGTGTCTGCTTTCCCCTAGTTTACATATCCTGTCCCTTCGCACCCACCTCTACCCCTGACCCCCACCCCCACCCCGCGCCTTCAGCTACAGCAGCCAGGCCCCCGGGCACGGGGCTGGGGCCACCTGGTGCCCAGAACAACCTCTGCTCCCAGAAAGCTTTGCGTTCCCCCCGAATAAAGAACCTTTGAGCTGCGGAGCCCCGCCCCATGCGGGCCCCTCCCACGGGCGCGAGCCTGGGGGCGGTCGTGGGCGTGTCCCCGGCGGCAGCGCCCGCGGCCCAGGGCGGAGCCTAGCTGGAGGGGCGGGGCTTGCTTTCAGCGCAGGGCTGCGGGGAAGGCGGGCGGGTTGGGTCTCCGGGCAGGTGGCTCCTCTTCCGCCTCTCCTGAGCCCCTGGCACAGCGCCGGCTGCGGAGGGAGCGTCTTTGTGCCCGGTCCCGGAGCCCGCGACGGCCCCTGCGCGCCCGGGTCCATTGTTTCGCTTCTCGGTCTCTTCCGGGCAGGTGCCCGCAGATCGCCGGGCCCGCACGTGCCAAAGCGGCGGCCGCAGCAGCGCAGGGACCCGCGGGCGCCAGCAGGGGCGTCCCGGGGCGCGCGGCGGGAGATGAAGTACCTGAAGCCGTGGTGGTCGGACGGCGGCGGCCTCCTGCACCTCACCATCCTGCTGAGCTTGGCGGAGCTCCACCTGGACCTTGACCTGGACCTCTACCTGCTGCTCCCGCCGCCCACCCGGCTCTGGGATGAGCTGCTGCTAGCCAGCGGCCCGACGAGCTCCGCCTATGCACTCAGCCCCTTCCCGGCCTCGGGAGTGTGGGGGCGCGCGGACCAGTTGCACCCCAAAGGCCGCGAGCCGGACCCCGCGGCGGAGTCCGCAGGCCGGCTGCTCCGGGAGGTGCGCGCGCTGGGGGTCCCCTTCATCCCCCGCACCCGAGTGGATGCGTGGCTGGTGCACAGCGTGGCGGCCGGGGACGCCGACGGAGCCCACGGACTGCTCGGCGCCGCCGCCGCCTCCTCCGCCGGGGGAGTCGGCGCCAGCGTGGACGACGGTAGCCAGGCTGCGCCGGGGGATGGCGGGGACCCCCGAGCGGCTGCGAGTAGCCCCTTGGACGCTGGGGAAGAGGAGAAGGCACCCGCAGAACCGACGGCTCAAGTGCTGGACGCCGCAGCGAGCCAGGTAACCGGAGAGCTGGGACTCGAGCACGGTGCTGGGGAAGCTGGCCAGGAGCCCTGCAGTGTTGTGACGGACCCGGGAGGGAGCACACCCGCTCTTCTTCCACCCTCAGTCCCTGGGTGGTTGCAGTTTCGGGATCACTCTCGCCTCCCTTTTTTGTGAATCCAAACAAAAGCTGTTAGTGCTGTCGCTGTGGCTTTTGGGTGTTTGAGAAAGAAGTGAGTGAAATCATCCGTTTGTCTGTAGGGGATACCTTTTTCCTGTGTTTGATGGCTGTCAAGGCTAGTTCGGGGCAGTGGAGGGGAGAAGATTAACTGGTGATTTTCTCGCCTACGGTTTTCGTTCAGTACGTCGTGTACACTGAGATGTGTTTTTCCGGAACCTGTGTCCCAACCGGGGAATCCAAAAGTGGCCTTGGCCACCAGGAGGACACGTTTCTCTTTAAGAACTCACTCTCCCGCCTAACGTGATGGCCCCTTCCCGGATTTTAACCCAGTTGCAGTTCGTTTTGCTGCTTGCCTGGATTAAAGAGCCATGGTCAGTGTTCAGTCTGAGGCCAGTTGGTGGACGTCCCGCTGACCTAACCATCCCCAGCTCCTAAAAACCCTCCTCCCTCCTGGAACCTGTGTAACTTCTAATTAGCATAAAGAAAGCATGTGCCCTGACGGTCACCTAGTGACTTAAGTGCCCTTTGGCTTATGGGTTCAAATCCCTTGGGTTAACTTCCTTTTGAAACAGAGCTCGCTGAGATGGACTGATGGAAGTATCTATGTGGTGCTCCCACTAGCTGCTGGAGTCTAAGGACACTTAATTCCAATTTTCACAAAACCATCTTGCCCAAAGTTCCTTCATAGTGACCTTTTTAATTGTCTCTTGGCCCAAATCTGAGTGTTAACGTTTGGTATCGATCAACAGGTGTTCCTTGGATGTTGTTTTTGTGGAGCACAATCTCATGCACAATGGGAACTGGGGTAGACAGGTTTGTTTGCTGCTCTTCAGAATTGCCCGGTTTGTGTAGGCAGTTGCCAGACGAGCTTCTCCACCCTCTCCTAGAGGGGTCATTGTGCCGAAGTGCTTGTGATTCACTGTTATGCAGATCCGATCCCTTCCTCTTCCTGAGGCCGGAACTAATGGGATGGGGGTTAGTGCGAGTCTGGGTGCGCTCCTGTCGAAAACAAAAAGTGGAAGGCTCTTCCCACTCACTCATCCAGTCTCGGCCTTCCCCTGAATCCTCTGCCTCCTAAGGAGTGGTGCCTGGGGCACTGCAACCTTTCCCGATTCTGCAGCAGGGGAGTGGGGGTGGGGAGAGAAACCCAATGCTCCATGCTGTAGCAGATGGCACCCTCCCCCCCCCCCCCCCCCCCCCCCCCCCCCCCCGCTTCATGTCACCCGCCTTGCAAAGCAAACCCGGACCTGGGGAGAGGTGAAGCTGTTCCCTCCCCTTCCCAGCATTACCTTATTTAGTCTCTGCAAACCCGCATTCGGGGAAGCTCTGGGGGCCAAGGCTTGGCCGCACCTCCATGGAGGCCTTGAGCCCAGCTTTCCTAGCGGGGAGAATGAAGTTCCTACGGGGCCGTTCTCCTGGTGTTGCCTTCCTCAGCTAGCACGTGTGGACCTGCTGGACCGCGGCAGCTGTTGGGGTGCCCCGGTGATATGCATCCTGGTGATGATCAGGTGCTGAACATCCTACATTTTCACAGCCAATTCACCTGGATTCGCAAAAACAAAAGAAAACATAAGGAAGTTTGGTTGTAAGCTTGTATGTGTTTGGCAATACCTTTTTTTTTTTTTAAAGCAACCTTGTGAGGTAGGCAGACCGGGCATCCTTCCAAACAATTTGTACTAAAAGAAAATAGAGGACCAGCGATGTTAGGGGACTTGGGTAAAGCCACGCAGTTAATTGGTGCCAGAGGTGCAACTAGAACCAGAGCTTTCGGATCCTAGGCTAACGCTTTATTTTTTTTAAACATTTTTTTTTTAACGTTTATTTATTTTGGGGACAGAGAGAGACAGAGCTTGAACGGGGGAGGGTCAGAGAAAGAGGGAGACACAGAATCTGAAACAGGCTCCGGGCTGTCAGCACAGAGCCCGATGCGGGGCTCGAACTCACGGACCGCAATTTCATGACCTCAGCCGAAGTCAGACGCTTAACCGACTGAGCCACCCAGGCACCCCCCAGGCTAGCACTTTAATTAAGCACTTGTGTCTGTACCCAGGTTCTCTGAACCAGCATGCAGCTGGGATGGGGGTGATGCCTCCCACTCCTGACCTCAGCACCACCACTCTCCTGTGCTGGATTGACTTTTTTTTTTTTTTCCCAATGTTTATTTATTTACTTTGAGAGAGAGCACAAGCCCGGGAGGGCAGAAAGAGAGAGGGAGAGAGAGAATCCCAAGCAGGCTCCTCACTGTCCGCGCAGAGCCCTGTGCAGGGCTCGATCCCATGCACCTCGAGATCGTGACCTGAACTGCAATCAAGGGTCAATGCTTAACCAGCTGAGCCACCCGGGCAGCCCCGGGTTGGCTTTTAAAAGCAGATTGTACCATCCATAATACTGGGGTTACAATTTGAAACCATGACTCTGCGGAAAATGGGCTGGGAAAACAGCGCGGGTTTTTGCAATCCGCAAACCTGGGTTTAGGGATATCACTTACTAATGTGCCCTCATACAGGTTCTTTTAATCATTCCAAGCCTCAGTGTTTCACCTCTCAAGTGGGAGAGTAACACTGACTTCAAGGTTTGTGCGAATTAAATGGGAACAGCATGTGTGAAGTGCCAGCCCCGTGCCTGGAATATAATTGCTGTTCTCTTCTTTCTGCCTCGGTTCTAAACCCACGCTACTTAACCAGTCCCCACTCACTTTGTTTCCTTTTGTCCTGTTTATAAGTCTGAGCTGGTTGTTTGCTTGTTAGGGGGTTGGGTGTGGTGTGTTGCAGCCAGACTGCCTGGTTTTGAATCCCAGCCCTCTACCACTTACAGCTCTGTGACCTTGGGCCAGTTTCCTTGCCTGTCTGGTGCTTCATTTTCCTCACCTGCACAATGGGAATAATAAAGGTGCCCACCACACAGAATTGTGAGAATCAGTTCATTCCGTGTAGTTGGCTTAGAAGTGTGGGGGTGCCTGGTTGGCTCAGTTGGTTGAGCGTCCAACTTTGGCTCGGGTCATGATATCTGGTCCATGAGATCGAGCCCCACATTGGGCTCACTGCTGTCAGTGTGGAACCCGCTTTAGATCCTCTGTCCTCTCTCTGCCCCTCCCCTGCTCTTGCAAGGTGGCTATTAACTTCGACAAGAGAGAGTGTTTTGTCCTACAGGAACAGCAGAGGTTTGTTTTGTTTGTTTTTATTATTTTTTAAAGTTTATTTATTTTTTACGTTTATTTATTTTTGAGACAGAGAGAGACAGAGCATGAACAGGGGAGGGGCAGAGAGAGAGGGAGACACAGAATTGGAAGCAGGATGCAGGCTCCGAGCCATCAGCCCAGAGCCCGACGCGGGGCTCGAACTCACGGACCGCAAGATCGTGACCTGAGCTGAAGTCGGACGCTCAACCGACTGAGCCACCCAGGCGCCCCTAAAGTTTATTTATTTTTGAGAGAGACAGGGAAAAAGAATACCAAGCAGGCTTCCCTCGGTCAGTGCATAGAGCCCGATGTGGGGCTTGAACTCACGAACCGTTAGATCGTGACTTGAGCCAAAATCAAGAGTTGGATGCTTAACCAACTGAGCTACCCAAGTGCCCAGTTTCGTTTGTCTTTAAATAGATAATTTCAGTGGCTTATTTGAGCTGTAGGAGATTCTGGTCTTAACGGTATAATTTTCCATAATTTTTGTACATATGCAAAACTGTTTCGGAGTAGGGGATTTTCCAAATATCAGAAGAAATACTGCTTTGGTTTCACTTCTTAGCGGGGCCAATCATCATCTGAAAACAGAACCTGGAATTCCCCAGGGTAGACCTGCTTCCCTTCATAACCACAGCCATTCACTCATGACCGATGATGCACGTGTTTTCAAAGTAACGCACAGGTTAAACAAAGAATTGAACAGTTTTTGCAGAATTGAATGTGTGAGCATATGTTGGCCTATAGCCAGCCGTCAGCATTTCAGAGAGCTGTCTCCCCTTTGAAGCTGAGAGGCTTGTGGTCATCTCGATAATGGTTTCAAGCCCCCAGGAGAGGGACCCTGTGCTGCGTGAGGGGTTCAGCAGGACCTCGTGGGTTAGACTGGGTTTCTTTGGGTCACAGGAAGAATCTAAGCGTAAAGGAAGAGAAAGAAGCTCCTTAATTGTTAAAGTAAAATTGGTTTTTCATTTCAAAAGCAAAGTTAATCAGTCACCGGTGCCTGGGCAGTTGGAGGTAGAGGAAATCTCAAACACTTACTTGTTTTTAACTCACGCCTATGATACAAAAGTAGTCTTATACCTTCATACATCGCAGTGTAACCAAGTTTCAGAGGAGGCTCTTTGCTTAAGGACGCAGTGAACATTCACCTATGGCCTTACACAGGAGAAGATGGCATAGGGTCACTGTATCAGTGTCCCAGGGCGGCTCTAACAAAGTGCCACCAACTGGGTGGCCTACACGGCGGAAATTTGTCTCCCAGTTCTGGAGGTGAAAAGTCGGAGGTCAAGGCCTGGTTCATTATGAGGCTGAGAGGGAGAGTCTGTTCCAGGCCTCTCTGCTAACTTCTGGTGGTTTGCTGACCATCTTTGGTGACTCTTGGTTTCTACGGTGTCGCCCCCATCTCTGCCTTCATCTTCACAAGACACTCTCCCTGTGTGCACACCTGTAGCCAAACTTCCCCTTTTGTAAGGACACTGGTCGTACAGGATCGGGGCCCACCCGACTCAACTGATTGCATCTGCATTGACCCCATTTCCAAACAAAGGCACGCTCTTAGATACTGAGGGTTATGACTTCAACATGGGAATTTTGAGGGACACGATTCAATCCATTACGCAGTCACCATCTCCCTTTTCCTGGCAACTCTTGGGGCGTTCAGCTTGTTGGGCAAGTAGGCCGCAGCAGTTTCCGGAAGCAGCTGGTCTATGTGTACGATCATTTGCTGCAGGACTTGGTGTGAGCCCATGAGCAAACCTGGGGTGTTTTTTGCTGGCTTCATGTGCAACCAACCCCAAGGAACCTTACTTCAGACTTCTTCCAGTCAGCTTTTCACCTCAATGTGCAGTTTATAGAAATAGCACCCTTGTATCGTTTCCCTGCTGCTCAGCTCAGAAATCAGAGCGCAGGGCCCGGGCTGGGACTCCCGAGGCAGGCTGGGCCAGTGGTCAAGTTTACTTGACGCTGGAGTCAAACCCGAGGCAGGGGTAGCTGTAGATCTCGGCTCACTGCTGACAGGTTGTGTGATCTGGGGCACGCTTTTTAACCTCTCTGTGCCTTGGTTCCCTTATCCGTAAAGTGGGATAGTAAGAGTACTTTAGGGAGTTGTGAGGGTTACATGAGATCATACAAATTAGGGTGGGTACACAGTAAGCCCTCAGTCATGTCTGCTACTGCTGTTAATTCAGCTGGGGCTGTGACGCCCCTGCCCCGATTTATTCCTATTCCTTCTCTTGCCCGGCACAGGTTTCCAAAGCTCACGGTCATCTCTTCACTTTCATCTGGGGAGCGTCCACCAGCTCATTACCTACCTACCAATTCAATCTTTTGTCATTTGAGGCGCCCCATTAGGCTAGTGTGACCCAACTCCCCAGCTGCCCAAGCTGAGCTCATCTCCCACTTAGGTTCTACCTGTGGCCTACTTTCCACCTAAAACTTTCTCCCTTCCTTTTCCCCAGACCGCCCCGTGCTCTCCTGCACCTCACTCTGTCACCTTGGCCCAGAATGTGTCCTTTCATCCCTTCCAAGTCTTTTACTGCTACATTCTCAGACTTCTCTCAACTATCATCACCTCTGCGATAAGCATTTCCTGTTCTTTCCTTTGAGCCCAGCTGCACTGTGTAATGTTTCATAGGTGGGCCTTGGCATCCTCAAGGTGTAGCCTTGGGACTGCAGTGTCTTGAGCTTGGAAACTGAGTCTTCACTTGAACCTGCAAGTAGCACCAAGGCCAGGGTCAAGGGCAGAGGCCGGTGTAGCCCACCTCTGCTGAGCACTCCTCACCCATCCGTCACGTTGCCTTGCCAGAACTTCCAGAATGCCATGAGCTTGAACGGGTCTTGGGTCATTCAAGGCCAGATAGCGCCCCGACCGGAAAGTAGGTCAGATCTGAAATCCTGATAGGCCATCTGACCGTTTAAGGCCAGTTTGAGTGGATGGGGGCCATGGAAAGCCGACTTTCAGGTTGGCGTGATCATTAATCAGGTGGTGAAATTTAGGATTGCCTAAAGTGATATAGCAAGTTAGTGACCTTGCCCGGAGTAGAACAAATCACCACTGTTAAGCACCGAGTAAACCATACCTCCCACACACTACAAAACTTCCCCCATCTACGGCAGTTTTTTGATATGAGTAGCTTATTCTCAAAATCTGGTTGTTAAGGATCTGTGTTAATATTCCAGTACACCTCTGGGCAGCAGAAGCTGGCTGAGGCTCAGACACACATCTGGGTTGGTTTGGGTTGAGTTGCAGATAGTGGTTGGCAGAGTATGGACAGTGACGTAGAGGCAAGGCATGGCCTTTTGAGGTTGGATAGAACTGGCTTCCCATTGGCATCAGGGTTCTTCGGAGAACAGAACCAGTATGATAAATATACGTGTATACATGTGTATGCATGTGTATACATCTAGTTTATTTTTTTTTATGTTCATTGATTTATTTTGAGGAGGGGAGGGGCAGAGAGAAAGAGAGAATCCCAAGCAGGCTCCGCACTGTCAGCACAGAGCCCCATGCGGGCCTCGAACCCATGAGCCGTGAGGTCACGACCTGAGCTGAAATCAAGAGTCAGACGCTTAACCGACTGAGCTGCCCAGGTGCCCCTATATATCTGTTTTAGAGATTTGTTTCAATTGGCTGACACAGGTGTGGAGACTGGCAAGTCCCAACTCTGGGGTAGCTGGACACTCGGGGCAGGCACTGATGCTGCAGGCTTGAGGCAGAATGTCTTCTGCCTCAGTGAAACCTCAGTTTTGCTCTTAAGGTCCTTCAGCTGGTTGGATGAGTCTCACTCCGATTAGCAAGGTAATCTTTTACTTAAAGTCACTTGGTTGACCGTAGCTGTAACCACAAGTACAAAATATCCTGACAGCACCACCTCGGTTAGTGTATAATTGCATAACTGAGTACAAGAGCATAGCCACTTTGACACCTGAAACTAACCATCACACCATCCCAGCTCTGGCTCTTCCTGGGCAACCTCTGTGAGCCTTAGTTCCCAGATTGTAGAAGGGGAATATTAACGTCTTTTGGGGAGAGTTCTTATGAGGGTTAAAGAACACTGTATGTTAAAAGGCTAGTATAGTTCCTGGTGTGCTCATAGATGTCTAACAGATGATTTGCTCTTATCGTCCCTGAGCTGGGGGTCCGATCTCCAGGAAACCCCTGTCCTCTGGAGGAAAGCATCAGACTGCTAGGACATGCTGGGACCTGCTTTGCTGGAAATGGCTGAATGGATTGGGGTTGTGCCATGCTGAGAAGATCAGGCTGAGGGAGGAACATGATGGGCAACTCAGATATTTGAAGAGCTGTTATGTAAGGGAGGCCTGGAAATTGTGGAGGAGCCAGACCCTGAACGTGAAGGCTCATCCAAAGGAAGAACTTCTGAGCGTGTCTGGGTGGCTCAGTTGGTTAAGCGTCTGACTCTTGGTTTCGGCTCAGGTCAGGATCTCATGGTTCGTGAGATCAAGCCCTGCACTGGGCTCTGTGCTGACAGCGTGAAGCCTGCTTGGGATTCTCTCTCCCCTTTTCTCTCTGCCCCTCACTTGCTCTCTCTCTCTCTCTCTCTCAAAAATAAATATATAAACATTTAAAAATAAATAAATAAAGGAATAACTTTTGTTTGTTTTCAGGTAGGCTCCACGCTCCATGTGAGGCTTGGACTCACAACCCTGAGATTAAGAGTCACATGCTCTACCAACTAAGCCAACCCGGCACACTTTTCTTAGCCTTTATTTTTTAAATTTTTTTTTTTTTAACATTTATTTATTTTTGAGACAGGGAGAGACAGTATGAACGGGGGAGGGTCAGAGAGAGAGGGAGACACAGAATCTGAAACAGGCTCCAGGCTTTGAGCTGTCAGCACAGAGCCTGACGCGGGGCTCGAGCTCACAGACCATGAGATCATGACCTGAGCCGAAGTCGGCTGCTTAACCAACTGAGCCACCCAGGCTCCCCTCTTATCCTTTCTCTAGAGTGGAGTTTCTCCCAAGGTCATCCAGTGACTGCGTCATTTACTAAGTTGCTTGTTAAAATGTAGATTTGGGGGCCCTCCCCTGATGGGCCGAATTAGAGCTTCTCAAGTGGGGCCTGGGAATCTCCAGTTTATGGGACCTCCCGATGATTCTTAGGTTTCTTAACCATGGCCTCCCAATAGCCTCCCTCCGCCCCCTCCCCCCAAATGGAAGACCTGCCTGGTGTTTTTTTTTTTTTCCCAACGTTTATTTATTTTTGGGACAGAGAGAGACAGAGCATGAACGGGCGAGGGGGCAGAGAGAGAAGGAGACACAGAATCGGAAACAGGCTCCAGGCTCTGAGCCATCAGCCCAGAGCCCGACGCGGGGCTCGAACTCACAGACTGCGAGATCGTGACCTGGCTGAAGTCGGACGCTTAACCGACTGCGCCACCCAGGCGCCCCCTGCCTGGTGTTTTAAAGCTGAAGCCAGATCTCTCTAGTTCCTTGCTGGAGGGTGGGGGACTAGCTTGGCAAAAAACTAATAATGAATGCAGAACTACAGTTGACCCTTGAGCAATCAGGTTCAGGGTTCTGATGCCACACACAGGCGAAATGCCTTGTGTAACTTTTGACTCCCCCCAAACTGAACTGCTGATGGGCTACTGATAACATGAAGAGTTGATGACATATTCTGTAAGTTATGTGCATGACATTCTGTATTCTTACAGTAAAGGAAGCTAGAGCAAAATGTTAAGAAAATCATGGGGAAGAGAAAAAAAAACTTTACGGTACAATGCTGTTAAAAACTCCACGTATCAGTGGACGTGCGCAGTTGAAGCATGTGTTGTTCAAGGGTCAAATATAGCTCATGCATGAATGCAGTTGAAAGCTCGTGCTTAAGTTCTAAAGCAGGCAAAGCCAAGGTAGAAATACCAGAACAGGAGAGAACTTTCTGGGCAGGTGAAAACGTTCTGTGTTGCAGTTAAGATGTGAGTTAAGTGGGTGCCTCCATTTATTGAAATTGTACAGCTAAGGTTTATGCATTCCTGCCTATGTAAATCCTACCTAAATACCGTGCTAGAATAGTTTTGCATGGAGGGATGGAGATACTGATGATAGAAGAATGACAGAGTGCTGATAGTGGCTGAAATGGATGAAGGGTACATTACTATGTTCTGTTTTCTGCTTATTTTATGTGTTTGAAATTTTCAGTAGTAAAGAAATACAAACACATTATGCATTTTGAGGCCCACTTGGCCTGTCTTGCCTGCTGGGGTAATCATTTATTTATTCATTAAAGAAATGAATCGTAAATGAATTTTTTTTCTAATGTTTATTTATTGGGGGGGTGGGGGAGGGCAGAGGGAGAGGGGGAGAGAGAGAGAGAGAGAAAGAGAGAGAGAAAGAGAGAGAAAGAAAGAAAGAGAGAGAGAGACAGAGAGAGAGAGAAAGAGAAAGAAAGAAAGAAAGAAAGAAAGAAAGAAAGAAAGAAGAAAGAAAGAAAGAAAGAAAGAAAGAAAGAAAGAAAAGAAAAGAAAAGAAAAGAAAAGAAAAGAAAAGAAAAGAAAAGAATGAATCCCAAGCAGGCTCCGCTCTGCCAGCACAGAGCCCGATGCGGGGCTCAAACCCACAAACCACGTGAGATCATGACCTGAGCCAAAATCAGGAGTCAGACGCTCAGCCGACTGAGTACCCAGGCGCCTCTAAATGAATTCCTATTGCCTACCTCACCACTCCCCCCAGCCCCTCAGCCTGCACAGAGGGGCTGCTTGTATGGGAAACAGCTCCTTTTAAAACCAGAGCCTGAAAAAAAATAAAATCAAAATAAAATCAGAGCCTGTGCGCTGGAGCTCATACCCTGTGTCATAGGTGTGGAGGCTCCTATTTAGAAACACTGTTATTTTTACACCTGACTTCTAGTGGGCAGTCACATCAAATAACTTCGTTTCAGCCTTGGGGAGCATTCCTGCCGGTTGCTTAGCTGCCTCCCTGCCATGTCCAGGGGCTTCAGAAATGAGTTTAGCTTCTATCTTGTGTTATTATGGGAAAATTTCAAGTATGTATTACAGGTGGAGAGAATGGCTACCAGGGCCCAGGGTAACGGGACTTCCTGTCTCTGTTATCTGGCTTTAACAGTTACAGTTCATGGCTGGTCTTGTTTTGTCTATTACAGTCCCCACCCTACCCCCAGACTTCATTTCTTGTGATTCCCCCGGCCAGTTCCCTGCAGAGAATTCTCAAGAGAAGAGAAACAGCCCATCTTTGTTCCTGTCTGACTTTTTCCACTACCTTCGCTGACTCAGAAAACCTTCTGTAAATATTTCCGCATATATCCCTAAAATATAAGGACCCTTCTAAACATCACCGGCGCATCACCATTAGCACACCTAAAAAAATCAACTGTAATTCTTCAATAATCACCAAATTTCCAGTCTGTATTCAGGCTCCCCCAAACGTCTCACGGGTAGTTTTGCCACAGTTGGTTTGTTGGACTCACGATCCAGACGAGATCCACACCTCCCACACCTCGCATCGTAGCCAGCCGGCCGTGTTTGCACGGGAAGGTGATAGACACACGGAACGTCGCTTCCTGGTCTGGAGTCAGCCCTCCCCACGGCTGCTGCTCTCATCTGCGTGGCGCGGAGCGAAGCAAGTGGACGCCAGCGTGGGCAGTGGTGTTGCGGTCGGGGCTCTGGCAGGAAGCACAGTCTACCCTAGGTGGCTCAGAGGAAGGGACTTCATGAATGATTTCTTATGGGAACAGATGGGGATGTCAGAGGACCCAGAGACTTCCAAAGGGGAAGGGTTGAAAGTTTCCGAAGCTGAATGAGGAGGGGGCCGTCATCGACGATCAAAGCGAAGTGCTCTGGCCTTTCCTTTGTTCGCTGTCCAGACTTCCTGCTTCTGCCGTCCCACTGTTGAACCCAGCTGGAAGCCAGCCTGCCCAGAGTTAGCAGGGGACAGCTTCTGTGGGCACACACAGATCTGGAGGGACAAACAAGAACTAGTGCAGGGGCTAAGATCCGGCCATGAAGGACAAATGCCTGCAGCCAAATCCTGGTTCTGTCACTTAAAAGCTGTGTGACTTCAGGCAAGTTGCTTAACCTCTCTGGGCCTCAGCTTCCTCCTCTGTAACAGGAGATAACAAGAGTACCTACCTCTGAGCAACTTAAATGAGATCACGTATGTGGCGCCTGGCCCACAGCGAGTGCTCAATAAATGAGAACTATAATTATTATGAACTGCTATTAAAAACCACCCAGGCCAAATAGAACACAGCCTCTCTTTATCTGGCTCCTCGTTTCTCTCTAGACCTGATGACTCCAGCTTGCCTCCAGCATAGAGACAGGCCTCAGAATTCTTTGGCCTTCACCCCTCTCCCTCTGATGTCATCCTTCTCGTAGGCAGCACACTGTTCTTTGTCTTTGAAGGTCCATCCAGCCCTAAAGGTCAAAGCAGGTCTCAGTCGTTCCTCCCCCAGAAGCATAAATGAAAGGCCCAGCTAAGCCAGCTGGGACTGTTCACAAAGACTTTTTTCAGGGTCAAGCTCTGCATCACAGTATTGAGGTCCCAATACATTATAATAAGTACAGGCTTGGAAATCATGGTGCCAGTTATCAGGAACTTCAGGGATTTAGCAAGAAGAGAAAAGCCCAGCTTTGCTCCTCTCTTCCCCTTCCCGATACCTCCACTGCCTCAGAAAATTTGCAAGACTCTGCACCTTAACATTGTTGGCGGGGGCGGGGTGGCGCGTCTGTGTTGCTCAGTTGGTTAAGCGTCCGACTTTGGCCGTGGTCGTGATCTCGCAGTTAGTGGGTTTGAGCCCTGCATCCGGCTCTGTGCACACAGCTCGGAGCCTGGAGCCTGCTTTAGATTCTGTGTCTCCCTCTCTCTCTGCCCCTCCCCCGTTTGCACACAGTGTCTCTCTCTCTCTCTCTCTCAAAAATAAACATTAAAAAAAAAAAGAAACATTGGTGGCACAGGTGAATTATAGCTGGAGGACAGGTGTTGTAAGTTTACAGCCCATCAGGAAAGAAAAGATCCAAAGAATTATAATTTTTAGATAGAATAGGATAGATAGAATAAGATAAGTGTCATAAGAGAAAGCCCAGAAGCCATGGCGTTTTAGAGACAGAAAGACTTGAGTTTTAGCTTAGGGGCCCAAAGTCATAAGGTTGTGGATCCATGGGGAGGAAGAGACAAGTCCCCTCCTAGCAGAGGACTGTGGTGGAGAGAACGTTTCTAGCAGGTGCCCGTTCAGTCCAAGTCATTGGACTTGTAGAAGTGTTGAAGTGCTCCAGCTCACAAGTTTACGGTGGCTTCCTATGGCAAGTGTGGAAACTTTTTTTTTTTCTTTCTTAATTGAGTCCCAGCCCCACAAGAGTAAAAATCACCTACACACAAATAAAAAGTAACTTAATGATGGGTTTGACTTACCCACTCTTTAAGAGCATGGACCATAAATCTCCAGTATATACAACAGTACTCGTAAAACACATATGCTCTGTGTCTCAGCCCCATGTCACTGAGTTGAGAAAAACAGGAAGAGAAGAGAGCAAAGATGATAATTACTGGTACCAGGGTCAGGTATGGCTTTCTCTTGACATTCTGATGGAGTTGCCAGCAGTTAGTAATTGCAACTCTTGAGAATGAAAAAGCGGTAGAAAGGAGTCGTAATTAGTATAACATCTTAATGTACAAAGTGCTTTTTCTCACCGAATCCCTTAAAATGTGTGTTAGAAAATATCCTTCCACTCCACAGACAAGGAAACTGAGGGTCATAGTAGCCCAAGGTCACACAGCTGATAGGAGTAGGATGAGCCTTTTTACTCGGCCATTTTTGGATCTGAGCCCTCCTTTGGGCTTTTGAGATGCCTTGCAGGCTGTGCAAATTATATTTCAAGTGCCATAGGCCTTTTTTACTTTCTAAATAGAAATGTCATATCACATCCTCTACCCCTCCCTGCCTAGAGATCTGGCCTCCCCTTTCTTCCCGCCAAGAGAAAATTGCTAACTGTGCTGTCACAAATTGGGTTCTCTGGGGAGGGGACTCTGAGACCCAAGTTTAGTGTTCAGGGTGATTCCAAGGGAGTGACTGTGGGCGCTACAACTAGGGAAGGGGGACAAGAAAGTGACGGGGCAGAAGTCAAGCTTGGTGCAGCCTCAGGAAACTAGCAGCTTCCGGGCTGACACGGCTCGTCACAGTTGGCCAGGCCTTTATACCGTCCCTGGTCAGCCTGGGTTACACAACTGGGTTACACACTGACCCGGGGAAGATTCTTCTCATTCATCACTTATCATAGCACGTTTCTGTTCACTTTCTAATAGCTCGCAGCAGCTGGCACTTGAATGTGTAAGTGAAGGAGCAGCTAAGAAAATACTGAGTGCCCGAGGCTGTGCGGGTTCAAGTGTGTCTCTTCCCTAGGTCTTTGGAATCTTATTTGCCATCAAGATTCTTGATAGTTAGCAGTCTCCTCTGTCGTCCTCTGTCACCCTCACAGAGAGGGTGAGCATTTGGGACAGTCTTTGTGCCTGTTGTCCAGCTTGTTAATAGCACCCTCCTACCCTTTCAAAAATGGACTGGTTTGGGTGCTAAATTGTCTGGCCACTTACGGATAGACCCTCGGAGAGGCAGAACTGGAAAGGGCCTTCTCTGGAGACTAGGTGGTACTCAGCACTGAAGTGAAGCAAGCCCTCCACGTCTCACCGCCTGCCTCTCCCGCCTCCCTCGATGTGGCCAGAGAGGAGGAGAGACAGTACCTGCGGGCAGCACAGCTCAAATTCCTGCTCCGACCTTGACTTTCCTCCCTTGGCTCCCCTGGCTAGCTCCAAATGCCTCCATCCTTAGGAGTATTTGCAAATCCTCTCACACGTAGACTCCGCCCCCAATTTGAATCTAGAGCCCCGCCTCCACTGTCTTCGCGTCACCACCTGCTTCGTGGGTACATTGAGAGCCCCAAGATCACTGCTGCTAAGGAGCTGCGTTTTTGACCTTTTAATTAGCAAAATATGTTTTTAACGTTATTTATTTTGGGAGAGAGAGAAAGCAAGAAGGCGAGCAGGGGAGGAGGAGAGAGAGAGAGAAAGAGAGAGAGGAAGAGAGAATCCCAGGCAGGCTCTGTGCCGTGAGCGCAGAGCCCCACGTGGGGCTCCCTCTCATGAACCACGAGATCATGACCTGAGCTGAAATCAAGAATCTGACGCTTAACCGACTCAGCCACCTTTTAATTAGCAAAGCATTAAGAAAGTGGATATGTTCAAATACCACCGATGATGATGTAAATCAGCCCTTTTGGGAGGGTTGTTTGGCATACCCCATGAACGAAGTTGAAAACATCATCAGCACGATTTATTTAAAAAGTTAAAAAATACAGGGGTGCACCCCTACTTGGGATTCTCTTTCTTCCTCTCTCTCTCCCTCTCAAAATAAAGTTTAAAAAAAGTTAAAAAATATTAACTGGTGTGGGTAGATTTCAAGAATTCTTTCAAACTTTCCAATAGGGAATTCTATTACATAAAGCTTCCCAAATCTCTTTTTTCAAAACCAGCACAACAGTGATACCAAGACCTAAAAAAATAGATCAAAGAAATCTAAGAATTACTCTTACGCATGTTCATGCAGAGTATTAAGTAAAATATTAGCAAGAGATACAAGAAATGTGGATGCAAAAAGCATTTTTTAAGTGTTTATGTTACTTATCCATTGTTGCATTAACAAATTGTCCCAAATTTAATGGCTTAACACAACAAATATTTATTATCCCATGGTGTCTATGGGTTAGAAATTCTGGGGCCCCTTGGCTGGCTGGTTCACATTCAGGGTCTCATGAAGCCTTAGTCGAGGTGTTGGTTGGGTTGTATTTATGTGAAGGCTTGATTGAAGCTGGAGAATACACTTCCGAGATGGATCAGTCATGGCTGTGGCGAGAAGCCTCAGTTCCTCGCCATAGGGAGCTCGATCTTCCAGCTCACGTGATGGCTTTCACCAGAGCAAGTGATAGCGAGCAAGGAAGAAGCCAGTGCCATAATCATCCCTTCCACCTTGCTTGTTCGAAGCAATTCACTAGGTCCAGCCCCCACACAAGCTGAGGGGAATTAAGCTTTACCTCTTGGAGGAAAGAGTGTCCAATAATTTCTGGGCATAATTTTTAAATCCTTTTATTTCATTTTATTTTTTTATTAATAATTTATTTATTTTTTTAACTTACATCCAAGTTAGCATCTAGTGCAATAATGATTTCAGGAGTAGATTCCTCAGTGCCCCTTACCCATTTAGCCCATTACCCCTCCCACACCCCCTCCAGTAACCCTCAGTTTGTTCTCCATATTTAAGAGTCTCTTCTGTTTTGTCCCCCTCCCTGTTTTTATATTATTTTTGTTTCCCTTCCCTTCTGTTCATCTGTTTTGTCGCTTAAAGTCCTCATATGAGTGAAGTCATATGATATTGGTCTTTCTCCGACTAATTTCACTTAGCATAATACCCTCCAGTTCCATCCACGTAGTTGCAAATGGCAAGATTTCATTCTTTTTGATTGCTGAGTAATACTCCATTATATATATATACACACACACACACACACACCACATCTTTATCCATTCATTCATCGATGGGCATTTGGGCTCTTTCCATACTTTGGCTATTGTCGATAGTGCTGCTATAAACATGGGGGTGCATGTGCCCCTTCGAAACAGCATCCCTGTATCCCTTGGATAAATGCCTAGCAGTGCAATTGCTGGGTCATAAGGTCGTTCTATTTTTAATGTTTTGAGCAACCTCCATACTGTTTCCCAGAGTGGCTGTGCTTGCATTCCCACCAGCATTCCCACCAGCAGTGCAAAAGAGATCCTCTTTCTCCACGTCCTCACTAACATCTGTCGTTGCCTGAATTGTTAATGTTAGCCATTCTGACAGCTGTGAGGTGGTATCTCATTGTGGTTTTGATTTGTATTTCCCTGATGAAGAGTGATGTGGAGCATTTTTTCATGTGATGGTTGGCCATCTGGATGTCTTCTTTGGAGAAGCATCTGTTCATGTCTTTTGCCCATTTCTTCACTGGATTATTTGTTTTTTGGGTGTTGAGTTTGATAAGTTCTTTATAGATTTTGGATACTAACCCTTTACCTGGTATGTCCTTTGCAAATATCTTCTCCCATTCTGTTGGTTGCCTTTTAGTTTTGCTGATTGTTTCCTTCACTGTGCAGAAACTTTTTATTTTGATGAGGTCCCAGTAGTTCATTTTTGCTTTTGTTTCCCTTGCCTCTGGAGACATGTTGAGTAAGAAGTTGCTGTGGCCAAGATCAAAGAGGTTTTTGCCTGCTTTCTCCTCGAGGATTTTGATGGCTTCCTGTCTTACATTGAGAACTTTCATCCGTTTTGAGTGTTGTGTATGGTGTAAGAAAGTGGTCCAGGTTCATTCTTCTGCATGTCGCTGTCCAGTTTTCCCAGCACCACTTGCTGAAGAGACTGTCTTTTTCCATTGGATATTCTTTCCTGCTTTGTCAAAAATCGGTTGACCTTTAAGTCCCTTTAATACTCAATATCCATTTCTACTTTTTAAAAAATACCTTCAGAAATAAGGATAGACCTTCCCACCACTAAATCCTCAAATACGTTCTTCCATCTACTTCCTCCTGATCTTGAAATAAAAGCTCTAATTTCACCTCTTTCTGAATCAGCCGCACCACTTGTACTTTGCAATTTGTCCTCTGTTGCCTTCTGTGGGACCTTGCTTTACCGTTACTCTGTCTCCTAAACCATTCCCTTACAAAGGTACTGTGGTTTCTGTCGTCTCTAAAACCGAACAAAACACTGCTCTGTCCATTTCTCCACTCACTTCATAGCCAACATTCCTGAAGAATTGTCTGGATGCTGTTTCTAATTTGTCAGTTCCCATTTATTCTTCTATACAGTATCACTGGCTTTGACCCTAAATTGATTTTTTTTTTTTTTTTTTTTTTTTTTAGTTTATTTATTGAGAGAGAGAGGGAGAGAGAGAGAATCTCAAGCAGGCTCTGTGCTGTCAACACAGAGCCCGACTCGGGGCTTGAACTCACGAACCGTGAGATCATGACCTGAGCCAAAATTAAGAGTCCGATGCTTAACCGACTGAGCCACCCAGGCACCCCCTAAGTTGATTGTTTTCAGGCCGCCGCCAACTTTCTTATTGCTAAAATTACTACTACTTTTCTGTCTTTACCATGTGCAACCCCCAAGGAGCACTCGACACCATCAACCACTCCATTCTTCTTGAAACGCTCTCGGATTCTGACGCATTGCTCTCCTTTGGCTGCCCTGCATCTCGCTTTCTGTCCCCTCAGCGTCTTTGCCGGCTCCTCTGCCTGACCACGGGATGTTGCAGTTCCTCAGGACCCAGTGCGGAGCCCCTTCCCCTTGCTTTGTCCTCTCTTGCTGGAATCTTGCTAGTTCCCATAGGGTTTTGTCGCTGCTGCCACTGTTGAGGTGTTCCCAGTTTATACCTCCAGTTCACACCTTTGCTGTAAATTCCAGATTCTCATCTCACCAGCGTGTGTAATAAGGCATTTCTACCTGACTTTTCACGTCTCACATTTAACATGTCCAAATTAAACAACTCACTCACTGTCTTTCCGCCGTTCTCTCCATAACTGTCCACCAAGTTATTCAAGCCAGAAATCTAGGAGTCATTTTTTTTTTAATGTTTTTATTTATTTCTGAGAGTGAGAGAGTGCACATGAGCAGGGGAGGGACAGAGAGAAAGGGATCTGAAGCGGGTTTCACAGCGAGCCCCCGCAGTGAGCCCGATGCGATGCTCCAGCTTACAAACCTTGAGATCATGACCTGAGCGGAAGTCAGATGCTTAACCGGCTGACTGAGCCGCCCAAGCGCCCCTAGGGGTCATTCTTAATTCTTCTCTTTTCTTGATCTCCCATTTCCAGTCCATCAACAAGCCCTGCATATTCTCTCTCTACGATATAGCATGGATTTTCTCTTTCTTACCACCACCTTCTTCCATATTGTCATCTACTGTCCCTTAAATTATTGTAGTAGCCTCCCCACCGGTCTGTGTCCCCACTTCTGCTCCATTTCTGCAGAGACTGGATGGGAGGCAGGGGAGTAAAAACAACCCTGTGCCATTAATGATCAATAGGAAAAAGACCAACACCCTGATGGCAAAATGGGCAAAGGCCATAAACAGTTGGCAGAAAAGGAAATACAAAGGCTCTCAACCGCACTCGATAAGACCAAGTAAAATTACAATGAGATACCAGTTTTCATCTATCAAGTTGGCACTTTTATCCATTGTTGGTAGGGATTTAAGTTACCACAAACATTTCTGAAGGGCTCTTGGGTAGAATCTGTCAAATAAAAAATGTGCATCTCCATTGACCTAGCATAGGTTCTAGGAATTTGTTCTGCTTGCACACGTCTGCAAAGAAGTATGGATGAGGACGTTTTAATATTGTTTGTTAGGAGGAAATGTTGGAAACAAGTGAATATCCATCATTTAGAAGCTAATGAAACACGTTATGGTAACAGGCACATGAGCGCGCTCTTGGGATGTTACCCGTTGCCTTTGATGTATTCCTCTTTCTGTTTCTTTAGATCTCGGCTCAAATACCACCTCCCCTGAGAGCCCTTCCCTGGCCACACACTAAAGGGGGTCTCCTCTTTCCTCTTTCACTTGCCGTCGTTTGCAGTTATTTTGTTAGTTCACTTGTATTTTCGGCTCCCTGCCTTTGAATGTGAACTCTGAAGGGGCAGTCTGAATTTTTCACTCTTGCATCCCCCAGCATCTAGTATGTATTGTTTGAACGAATGACTAAAAACTGATCGCCAAATCTTGAATAAAAGTCCATGTGTTATCCTTGCTGGTGGTGAATCATTAAAAGTATTCCCATTAGAGGTGCCTGGGGGGCTCAGTCGGTTAAGTGTCTGACTCGTGATCTCAGCTCACGTCTTGATCTCAGGGTTGTGAGTTCAAGCCCCGCGTCGGGATCCATGCTGGCCATGAAGCCTACTTAATAAAAAAAAAAAAAAAAAAAAAAAAAAGGCATTCCTATTAAAGTCATGAGCAGGATGAGAACGTCAGGTATGATGGTCTGGTTCAAATGTGTATTTGATCCTCATCCCCCTTTCTAGCCCAGGGCTCCCCAAACTCTTGGTTTCCTAAAAGTTAAGAGCAGTGGGAGCATCTTTTGCTATATTTGGTCTTTGGCCCTCAGTTCTTAAAATAGTTCTAGAGTAAAATAGTTCTAGAGCCGTAAAGGTAAAAGGAATGTCTTGTTATTTACAACAAGCCCCTTGCAACCACTCTCGATTTATGTCAATGAGGTGGCCTTTGTAAAGTCCCCAGAGGTGGGGTGCCAAGGCCACCACCCCCCTTACCTCTCAGACCTCTGGGGAAGCTGCCATCTGGCAGCTCAGTTGTGACCAGTGGTCAATGATTTAATCAGTCGTTCCTGCCAAGTGAAGCCGCCATTAAGAGAAGCCCCGAGGTGTGGCGTTCAGAGACCACCAAGTAAGTTGGTGAGGATATGGAAGAGTGGCACGCCCTGGGGGTGGAACCTCCTTGCCCCTTCCCGCATACCTCGCCCCTGGTGCCCCTGGTGCCCCTGGTGGTTCCTGAGTTGTATTCTTTTATAATGAAATGGGAACCTCGTAAGTACAATTTTTTTTTCCTGAGATCTGTGAGCCACTCCAGCGAATTAATCAGTCCCGAGGAGGGGGTCGTGGGTGGTTCCGAAGCACACACAGGTGACAACCTGGACCGGCACTGGACATCCGAAGGAAGGGGCGTGGGCAGGCTTGTGAGAGCAAGCGCTCAACCTGTGGCATCTGGCGCTCTGCTCGGTTAGGTAGCATCAGAATTGAGTTAAAATGGGAGGACGCCCCGCTGTGTTGCAGAATCGCTTCGTGTGTGGAAACCTACATCTGGCGGCAAATGAAATAGTGCTGTAGTTAGTAAAGAGTATCCAGAGGAGACGCACTGAGTGCTTCCTGGAATCAAGGGTCACCGTTATTATTAAGCATACCGGAAGCATACCCAAAGCAATTAGGCAAGAAGATGAAAATATGAGTCTAAATAGTGGAAAGGAGGAGGGGAAAATAATAAAGCAATTGATATGGCTATTGTACACTTCAGGAAGAAAATAACAGACTAGCAGGAAATTTAACGGAAGAATACTTCTGGGTCAACCCTTTGCTGTTGCATTGACCAAAGTGACTCTGCCATGTATGGATTTTTAGGGTCACTCTTTAGTGAGGTAGAATCTCAAACTTTTAAAAAAAGTCACAAGAATAGCATATATCCTTTACTCGGGTTTACCTGTTGTTTGCATTTTGCCCCATGACCCCATGACTTCCCTGCTTTATAATTATCACTAGCTATCTCTACAGAATTCTTTTGGTCGTGAGACATTTAAGAGTGAGTTGAAGCTGTTTTGTCCCTCAGTACCCAAATACTTAAGTGTATATTTATCAAAATTATCAAAATTACGAAATGAACCTAAATCTAAGACCGTTGTCTAATCTGTCCATATTCACATTTTATCTATGACCACAGAAATGTCCTATATAATGCTTTTTCCTCCTGGATCAGCATCTAACCCAGGGTCACACATTGTATTCAGTTGCCAAGTCTCTTAGGCACCTTCCATCTGGAAAATTTCCTGTCTTGGATTTCTTAAACTCTAGATTTTGGAAGCGCATCAGACAGTTGTTTTGTAAAATGGCCCCAATTTTTATTTGCTATTTCCTTGTGACTAGGTTGAGATTATGAGTTTTTGGCAGGAATATCACAGAAGTGGTCATTTCTACTTCTCCATATCGTATCAGAAGGCACATGATGTCAGTTTATTTCCACTTTGTGATGCTGGAATCTACCATTAGGCTTAGGTGGTGTTGGCCATGTGTCTCCTGTTGTGTTATTTTTCTCTTTGTGATTAAGTTATCTGTGAAGTGATACTTGAGACTATTACACTGCCTTGTTTCTTGTCAAACTTTTACTCCCTAGTTTTAGCATCCCTTGATGACTTTAATTGCATTCTACTGTAAGAGATTTCCTTTTTCCCTCATTTACTTGTTTGTGTTCAAATGGACTCTGATTCTTCTGTTTAACTCGTTTAATGAGTTATTCATTATTAAAGGATTTTTTTTCTGCTTCTTGTAACGTGAACAGTGGTCATACAGAACTTCTCTACCTTCAGTTTTTCTCTTCCGGAGTTTTTAGGCAGGCCATTACCGCTCTTAAGTACTCCCCCCTCCCCCCAAAAGCCTTTCCAGACTAAAGTCTGCTTGGTTTCTTTATCGGCTTCACCCAGGCCTGTATTTGCTACCTGTTCCCTCTGTTTTGTTTGTATAACTTTAGACTTAACATATTCCTCTGTTTGCAAGTCCACATGTGTCTATACATGTTGTATTAACTCACATACTACAGATTAATGAAAAGGACCTCGCTTCATGGCTCTAAAACAGGTCATGCAATTTAGAGTTTAGAAGCTCCTAAGCCCAAACAGCGAATTCGTAAACAAAGTAAGCTGCCTCGGGAAGCCAGAATTTGTGAATTTGTTTATCTTCAGGCTTAACTCTCCCTCAAAAGAAATAAACACACCTTAAGAAAAGAAAGGAAAGGAAAGGAAAAGAAACCTTGCTTTGGCAGGAGAGCCATTAAGAGAATGATGACCCATCACCTTTTTCTCCCTTCCCCAAATTTAGGCAGGAATCAGCACGTCATTGCAGGAAAGCAAGACAATAGCAGCTCACCAGTTGGAAGCGGGTCCCTACCAGAGTCTGCGGATGTTGTGTCTAGGAATTCGTCTATTCCACAAGTATCTACTAAGGGTCTACTATGTGGCTGGTGCTAAATGCTATGAAAAAAAAAAAAAATTATGAAGCAAGGGAAATAGATATTGATGGGAGAGGAGAGGTGTCTTTTGATTTATTTGTTTTAAATAATAGTAACATGGTGATTTTTGACTTGAGACCTGAACTTCAAAGCCACGGGGTGGGGAGTGGAGGAGTGAGCAGAGGGAGAGCCCTACAAGCAGAAGGAACAGCAAACACGAGCTGGGAGATGGGAGGGTGTCTGGTGCCTGAGACTGAGCCTTGGCGGGGGGGGGGGGGGGTACTGCCTTGTTTAGAGGCGGTGAACATGAAGCTTCAGCCAAAGAGAAGTAGCCGGTGAGGTAAGATGATAGAGAAGGTACTCGGATGCCAGGTGAAGAAGCTGTTTCCAGAAGGAGGGAGTATCTAAGGGAAATGTTGACGGGGTCCGGTAAGGTGAGTGCGGAGAACTGTCCGACTTGGGGAGACCCTGGTGAGGTGTTTCAAAATTCCCACAGGAGTAGGTCCAAGAGAAAATGCATGGAGACCAGAGGACTCTTCGGAGGATTGTGCTCTTAAAGGGACCAGAAGAATGGGATGGGATCCGGAGAGTAACATGGGACACCAAGGGAGGGATTTTTAAAGATGAGAGGTGGTGTAGATTCGTAGGCTGGTGGGAATAATCCAAAAGACAGGAAATAATTGACGCAGAAGAGGACAGAGCAGCAGAAGCAGTGTCCTTGAGCACAAGAGTGGGGTCATGCAGAGAAAGACCGACTGAGACAGGAACGAGACCGACCCCGGGTCAGGAGGGAAGCTGAGAAGGTCAGAGTTCAGTCCAGCGAACAGAGAAGCCAGTAAACCAAGTGGGCCACTAGCACGCGTGCTTCTTCTTTCTGCTCGTCTTGATTTCTTTCCTTGCTTCTGGCATCTGTAGATTTTACATTCCTTTGACCTTCATGTGTTTTTATTTGCTTGTTTTGTAAAATTAGCATTTCTCTGCCTTAAGAGTATGGGCGTGGTGCTGATGTCCTGGAATTAGCCCAGTGTACTATCCCTCCTGAAAGAGAAAAGTTACAAATAGATCCTTTGATGGGGCAGCTGGGTGGCTCAGTTGGTTAAGCGTCCTGTTCTTGATCTTGGCTCGGGAGCCCTGCGAATTGTCAGGCTGCTGAGAGCCGGAAGCCTGCTTGGGATCCTCTCCTCTCTGTCCCTCCCCTTCTCGCATGCGAGCATGCTCTCGCTCTCCCTCTCTCTCAAAATAAATACACTTTAAAAATGGGGGCGCCTGGGTGGCTTCAGTCGGTTAAGGGTTCCGCTCTTGATTTCGGCTCGGGTCATGATCTCAGTTTCGTGCGTTCGAGCCCCACGTCAGGCTCTGCGATGATAGCACAGAACCTGCTTGAGATTCTCCCTCTCTCTCTCTGCTGCGCCCTTAGTCACACTCTGTCTCAAACAGAAGTAAAAGTAAAAAAAAAAAAAAAAAAAAAAGATCCTTTGAAAGCATTTGAGAAGCTTTGATCTTATGTTAGAGGGGGGAGAATTGTAAGCCTTTAATATAATTAAAAGTATCAGTATATACAGTGTATGTTAATGGTCGACTCTTATGTCTCCAATTAAATTGAAAAGTAGTAGGACTCTAAGCAAGCATAGTTGAAAATCTCTATGGAGGGGCACTTGGGTGGCTTGGTCGGTTTCAGCTCAGGTCATGATCTAAAAAAAATTTTTGTTTAATTTAATCTCTGCAAGTTCTATAGAAAGGTGTAAGTAGTGCCTGCTGTATTAGGGCAGGAGAGATGTAGTGAAGGATGCCGATGTCTCATTGAATTAACATAAAAATACCTATGGAGATGTTAGTCTGAGCTTTGTTGTTAACGTCTGTTAACGTCTTTTCTGGTTTTAAAAGAAATAACATTTGTTGTGGGGCATCTAGGTGGCCCAGTCAGTTAAGAGTCCCACTCCTGATTTCAGCTCAGGTCATGATCTCACGGTTGGTGGATTCGAGCCGTGTATCAGGCTGTCTGCTGAGCGTGGAGTCAGCTTGGGCACCCCCCCCCCCCACCCCGGCGCTGCCCCTCCTCCCCCTCTCAAAATAAATAAACTTAAAAAAAGTCATTTCTTTGATACTGAAATAATGTAACGCCAGTCTTCCCTTTTGACCTGTTTTTTTTTTAATGATCACTGAGCAGTGTTACGCAGTTTTAAAGGTTTGACTTATTTGATGAAATACAGATTTCTGCTTAGCACATTTTTGGCTATTTTTATAGGAGAATGAGGTACTAGGAGAGAGACATCAAGAAGTGGGTCACAGCTCCCAGAACGAGGAAAATGAGCAAAGAGTATCAGCCCAAGAGAAAAAACTACTACAGCATAAGAATGAGGATGCACGCAAAGCAGCAGATAAACCTGACTGGGAGGCAGAAAAGACCACTGAATCTAGAAATGAGGTAAGCGTATCAATATCCAAGCCTGTTTTGGCTGGAAGGTATATTTTATGGCTTTGACAGTATGTGTGTCAGTAATGAATTCTGCATGTAAGGGTGCCCTACTATAAGCAAATCAGATATATGAAAAGATATTTTAATTGTGGAAGTGGTTATGATTCACAAAGGAATCAGCCCATAGAATTAGTAATCTCTGGTTAAACTCCAGATTGGGAGGGGGGGATGGGTATATATGTATTTACACACACACACACACACACCCCATCCAGGAGGTTGCTAGCAGGTTTTGTGTTTGCCATGGCAAGGAATAGAGGACTAGCATGCTAAACCCAGGAATCCTCAACCAGCCATCTGCAGAGGCACCCAAGCTCAGAACTTGAAGGCAAATGACCCCTCAATACCAACTAGGTCTTGAGCTCAAATCCTCAGTGTCCCTGTAGGCCGTGCTGAATTCAGGAGCCTGCCTACTTTGTACCTCTAGCCTGGCCCAGTGGGACAGCCTCTTTAAGAGAGAGAGACAGAAACAGAATCCGTCAGCAAAAAGCCTGACGTGGGGCTCAAACCCCTAAACCGTGAGATCATGACTTGAGCCAAGGTCGGATGCTTAACCGACTGAGCCATGCAGGTGCCCCCCTCCTTTTGCTATTTTTAACCATACCCTTTTGCTGTGAGAGAGGCCAGGCTGAGAGCTGGATTCTTTCTGCAGCCTGTGCTTCCCCTCCTCCTTTCAATTGGACCATACTCTGGTTTCTACTCACAGGCCTGGAGGTTCCACAGACCCCAGACCATTCGGCACTTCCACTTAGAAGGTGCATCCTTGTAGGTCTTGCCCTGATGGTGCTCTCAGCCATGACTTGCCCCAGACAAGGAACCATGTGTTTGTATTTAACAAATACAGGTTTAGGAAGAATGATTAGGCTGACCATTTTGCACCTCAGGTATGGAATGTGTCTCGTAAGAATGGCTCAGTTGTCTGTTTTTGTGCGAGATCTATACCCAGCTAAACAAAAAAATAAAGCAATTAAGTAATGGATCAACCAAATTCTTTGAGACCAAAGGTCTCAAAATTGTTCTTTATAGGAGAACTCTGTTGCATGGACTGCAAACAGATTTAAGGTGCTCATATCATAGGAAGCATGTATTAGCCCATCTGATAAGATTCTGAAGAGAAGTGAGGGTTTCTTGTTTTTAAGAGGTGAGAGCAGGTTTCAGGGAAACACCGAAGAATAGGGAAACTCCCAAGGATGAATAGCAACATGAAGCCACATGAAACCATTATTCCCATCAGGGCAGAAGGGAACCTGGGGAGAAAGAGAGCTCAGTTGTCTCTAAGGCACATTTGTCTCTCCTTCCATCTCAGACCTTTCTCCCCTGTGGATCCAGTAAGGGTTATTAGCTCCTGTGTTCCATCTCCGGGGGCACTGAAGACAAGGGAACAAGCAAAGGTGTACAGAAACCTATCTGACTAGCCTGAAGGGTCAGTCCAGAATTCATTTTAAGCAGAATGGGCTTTATACTCTTCCCTCACTTTTGTAAATTAAGGCTTTCTTTTCTGCAAATAGCATTATTTACTCACCATTAAGGATTTTCACAGGATTCCAGATTTGTGCTGATACTCATTCTCACACACTCCTGACCATCTGCAAATTTTGGTTAGTAGCTGGGCAGGACTAATGGCCCAAGTTTGGGGTCATTAACAGAATAGGACACTACTAAAATTTCTTAAGAAATGAAGAATCATTTTAAGTTAACAGTCACGTTAGCAAATAAGTCTTCTCCCCACTAAGAATGTGTGATTTGCCAGTAAAAAGAAACTGTATCTACCAATTTAGCTTAAGTGGTCATATAGCATCCATAGAAAGACACAGAAAGCCTTCTGTTTGTTATATGTTACGGGCCTCAAAAACAAGGAATTTGGTAGAAGAGGAAATGAAGTCAAGTATTTGTATAGACTTAGAATACTTCACACTGGTCTGGACCCTCAAAAAGGGAAACCTGAAAGTAAAAAGTGAAGGGAGGGGAGTCAGGAATGTGAACTTGCTAACACTTAAAACCCCTAGGATAGAACAAAAATGGAAATCCAGATTTTTTTTTTTTTTAATTTTTTTTTCAACGTTTATTTATTTTTGGGACAGAGAGAGACAGAGCATGAACGGGCGAGGGGCAGAGAGAGAGGGAGACACAGAATCGGAAATAAGCTCCAGGCTCTGAGCCATCAGCCCAGAGCCCGACGCGGGGCTCGAACTCACGTACCACGAGATCGTGACCTGGCTGAAGTCGGACACTTAACCGACTGCGCCACCCAGGCGCCCCGGAAATCCAGATTTTAAGTGCATAGCAGAACTCAAAAGCAGGAAAAGGAACTCAAGATAGTATGCAGCAAAGAGGGGACTCAAATCGAGAGTTAGACTGACCCCAAAGCTGAAGAAGCCCCAAGGAGGTATTGGATACAAATTTCATGACTGGGGTTGAATAGATGAGAAGTGAGGTCTCAAGTCCATACATGGGAGGGGGGGGGGGGGTGGACCTAAGTTCCCCACCTAACGCCTAGAATTTATAGTCTCTTTGTTCAGGAGGTAGGGACTAGGGCAACCCTAACCACCACCAAGAAGACAGCAAAGTCCATTCGTCCTTAGAATCTGCACTACCATTGTTACCAGGAATCCTGAGCCGAGAAGGCAAAGTCTACAAGATGATATAAAAAATGGTCCTTGCAGAGAAAAATAAAATTTAATAGTAAGTTGGTAACCCTTGGTGTGTGATTCCCATGGAAACTGTTACCAACAAAGATGAACTCACCTTTAAATATAAAAGGGGCACCTGGGAGGCTCAGTCAGTTAAGCATTGGACTCTTGATTCCAGCTCAGGGCATGATCTCACAGTTCATGGGTTTGAGCCCTACCTCAGTATGGACTACTTGGGATTCGCTCTCCCTCTCTGCCCCTCCCCTGCTCGTACTGTCTCTCTGTTTCTCTCAAACATTTAAAAAACTTTTTAATAAAAAAAGTCTCTCAGAAAAGACTAGAAGTATGAAGGTGAAGCACCGTTCAGAGTGTTTATGGCAAAATATTTTAAAAATTAAAATGATCTTAGGACACTCAGATTAAATACCAAGCAGAGTAGGGGCGACTGGGTGGCTCAGTCGGTTAAGCGTCTGACTTCAGCTCAGGTCACAATCTCGCGGTCTGAGAGTTCGAGCCCCGCGTTGGGCTCTGGGCTGATGGCTCAGAGCCTGGAGCCTGCTTCCGATTCTGTGTCTCCCTCTCTCTCTCTGCCCCTCCCCCGCTCATGCTCTATCTCTCTCTGTCTCAAAAATAAATGTAAAAAAAAAAATTTTTTTTAAAATAAATACCAAGCAGAGTAAATAAAAATGAATTAAGTCCCCAAATACATCCAGCTGAAATAGGACAGCAATTTTAAAGGGGAAAAAAAAATTCTTTAAATTACTGGAGGAAAAAAGATTGGCATAACAACAGACGGATAGCAAACATCAATAGCGATGCATGCCTTAGTGCAAAGCACTAAGGGAAAACATTAAACCTGATCATCTTAACAGATAAATCATTGTTTAAACATGAAAGCAAAGTAACTCCAGGTTCCAAAAATGAATCTGCCACCAGTGGAGCCACTCTAAAAGATCAAAGGAGTTATTTCAATCAACCTGAAGGCTGAGGATGAAGCAGTGAGTGAAATTGGCAACACATTTTGGAGACGTCTAAATATGTATTTGACTTGTAAAAATTACAGAATTTGGTAACCAATTTAGAAGGTAAAAATAAGGCAGAACAATACTAGGCAAAAATTATATGGAATGTGGTTAGGGCAAGAATGGGGGAGATGTTTGGAGTTCAAGATTCTTAAGGAGGGATATTAAAATACTGAGTACTGAAAAAGATCTAAAAATTCCAAAATAGGGATGAAAATCCAGTGGAGAGAGCCCCCAAGCAACCTTCCTAAATGAATGGTGCACCTTACGTTTTTTTCTAGAGATCTCTAAATGGGACAGACACTGCTTTCTCTCTGGAAGACTTGTTTCAGTTGCTTTCATCACAGCCTGAAAATTCACTGGAGGTAATTGGAAACTTGACTTTTATCCTTGTAGGAAAATCTGCACTGATCTGTGAATGTATTTAACTTCTTTAAGCTGAATGACATGGTTTAGCTTGTACAATAGGATCTACTGGTGGTGTATTAAATGCAGGTTTAGGATTATTACTTTTTATAGAAATACTTGAATTTTGGAGAATTTGCTAAATTATATATACTGTTCCTCCTTCTAAATGATCACCAGCATATTGAACAGAATGGCAGTAAACATCAGACATACCAAGGCATACTTCATACTTCAGACTAGCATAATTTACCTTAAAAAAAAAAAACCTGCACCCACCTTCCCCAGACTTCTTCACTGTAACTGTTAATGTTGACTGTTGCATCTATAAAGCAGCAAATTACAGTAATTGTTTTAACATCAAGGCCAGCTTTTAATACTAATCGAATCAAACTTTCCCCAAAAATAGCATCGTTCACATTTGAGCTCACATTGCATGTTGTATTTTCCTGTATTTAAAGTGATTCATAGCTAACAGCATGTTTGTAATAGAGAAAAGTACTAAATTAGGTACTAGAACTGCTATTGAAATAGGGTTATGTGTATTTAAAAGGTTTTTTCTTTCCCTTTTCAGGGCCTCTTACTTGGAGATACTCCTCCAGTAAGTATCAACGATGGCATGAATTCAACGTATAATGTGAATTTTAGCCAGGCTATAAGTCATGATGTGAATCTACATGAGGCTATGTTGCTGTGTCCTGACAATACGTTTAGAAGAGATCCAGTAGCAAGGACTTCACAACCACCACAAGAACCATTTCTACACTTAAATTCTCATACCAATTCTGAGCAGACCCTTCCTGGGACTAATTGGACAGGATTTCTTCCCCTTGTTGGCAATCAGATTCATCTAACAAGTGAGGATCTTCTACATGACCTTGATATAAATATATTTGATGAGATAAGTTTAATGTCTTTGGCCACAGAAGAAGGTTTTGATCCAATGGAAGTTCCTCAGCTTTTTCAAGAACCAGATTCCGATTCTGGGCTTTCCTTAAATTCAAGCCACAATAGTACCTCTGTCACCAAATCTAATTCTTCCCATTCTGTGTGTGAAGGAGGTGCTACAGGTTCTAGTAGTGACCTTGAATCTTTCTCCCACCACGACTTGGAAGGGGCTGTGGGAGGCTACTACCCAGAACCCAATAAGCTTTGTCACGTGGATCATAGGAGTGATTCTGGTTTTCATGGGGATCTTGCATTTCAACACCTATTTCATAACCACACTTACCACTTACAGCCAAGTGGTTTAGAATCCACTTCTAATTCTTTTTCACGGTATGGGAAGTCACAGAAAATACGGGGTAGATGCCTCAATGACACAGACAGAAACTTAAGCCGTGATGAGCGGCGTGCTAAGGCATTGCATATCCCCTTTTCTGTAGATGAAATTGTCCGTATGCCCGTTGAGTCTTTCAACAACATGCTCAGCAGGCACTATTTGACAGATTTACAAATGTCACTCATCCGTGATATTAGAAGAAGAGGGAAAAATAAAGTTGCTGCTCAGAACTGTCGTAAGCGCAAACTGGACATAATTCTGAATCTTGAAGATGATGTATGTAACTTGCAAGCAAAGAAGGAAATCCTTAAGAGAGAAGGAGCCCAGTATAACAAAGCTATTAACATACTGAAACAGAAACTGCATAACCTGTATCGTGATATTTTTAGTAGGCTAAGAGATGATGAAGGTAGGCCAGTCAATCCGAACCAATACACTCTTCAGTGCAGCCAAGATGGAAGTGTTTTGATTGTACCCAAGGAACCGATGACCCCGGGCCACAGAAAAGAAAACCAAAAGGGAAAGACAAAGTGAAGAAATTGAAGGCGGATCCATTAATATACCTTATGCATGAGGTATCAGAAACTGATACATGGTCACAAACCATTGAAACTGCTTCAAAGTTTAGCACAAGTGTTCTAAATATCTTAAGTACTGCTACTTGACAGGGCTACATTTTGAAGCTTTTATGGAGAAGTTTGGGAGAAGCCACAACTTTTTTCACGAAGTCCTACTGCATTATATGCATGATTCTTAAGTACTATTTATGAAGAACAGGGTGACATGAAAAACTGGATTAAGACAGTCCAGTCTTTGAGCTAACACTGGATGTGGATGTAATTTTAAACGTATTTTGGTTTTTATAAAGGACTTGAAATGCAAAGTAGCCGTAATGTTTTTATTTAGGTAGCACTGACCTACGGTTCTACAAAAGCTATTTTAACTGGACTTTTATGAATGCAACCTATTGTGGAAATAAATCTTACAGTTGAATTTATAAAATAACTTTCCCCTTTTATACAGAAGTTCTAAGCAAATTATCCACATTTAGGAATACAGGTGACAGATCTAGTAAACGGAGCATTGTATTTTTAAAATTTGCACAAACTGATCAGAATCTAGCCAAATTATAGTATACCAGCTAAACTCATTACGGGAAGTCACTCCTTCAACCTAACAGCCACGATCTCTAAACCAACACGCCAAGAACAAAAATAGAGCTTCAAAATATTAGAGTATGTTAGGGTTCAATGCCTAAGGACAAAGACCTTTATAGTTACAGAAGGGTTTATGCTTCCTTTAAGCAGAACATAAGTAAGTACCTGCATATAGGTTAAGAGAACTACCTGGGCAAGTTAGGCCAGCCCATAAGAATAGGCTGCACATCTAGAATATGGATGTCCCCCTGCAAAAGGCTCACATAACATGAAAACGTTAAGTCACGCAAGGATACAAACCAATTGTAGAGGAAAGGGAAGTCAGTAGAGTATGGACTTCATAACCAAAAGAACTGGAAATACTAGAATCACAAAACTTAAGAGCACATATGGGGGAGGGGGAGAGACTACCAAGCAGCCTACATGAAGTGCAGAGCCCAAGGGGCCATATAGCTCACAAACGGGGGGGGGGGGGGGGGGGGGGGGGGGGGGATCACGACCAGGACCTGGGCTGAAATCAATTTCAGGCACCCCGTCCTAGAAATTTAAGTGGCATTTGAGATGAAGCTCAATGAGCTTATTTCAGCAGTATATGGTTAAAAAAAAAAAAAAAATATCAGGAATTTCTGCTCTAGTTGTCTACCACAGAGTATCGCAAGTCAGAGTACTGCTTTGGTTTGTAGAAATGCTTCCAGATCTGGTCAGTTTTGTACAGTAACTTAAAATCTGTTTAGACTGGTTTTGCAAGGGAGCACACCTCCAATTGTAACTTGATCCTTGATTTTAGCAAGGCGCATTCCCCCAGAAGTTACGTCAAATCTTCAGTTTGAGCTTCTGTATTACCAATTTACTTGTAGGTCTTCAAACTACAAGTACCATCATACACTGTATTAACAGACTAGGCATGGTCCTCTAATCCTTGAAAGCACAAGCACAATGACCAACTACACCCAAAGCATCAAATGCAGGTAAATAAGGCACCTAAACGTAACATGGACTCAAGACGGTCACAATAACTAAAAACTTAAAACTGTCTGGAAGGTATTTGGTCCATTGTGACCCGAAAAGTAAATCCATCAAGCTTCCTCCAAAGTTTTATCTAGCCTTTTCACGAGTTTCCAATGGCCTCAAAAATCACAATGGCTTCAAAGCACGTAAATGGGAGCTTACTTTCCCACAATATGCCAGTTTCAGCAATGGAAATCCCACACCAAAATTTCAGGCTAAACACTTGCAGATTGACCTGGATACCCAGATTGACTAAAATGTTCTTGCTAGCTAGGAAGTAGTCTTAAAATGGAGTTAGCCTGGAGTTCAGAGAATTGGTGAATGTTGGAGAAAAGGAGCAATCTGACCTAATTACTTCAAATATCAAAACCTAATTGAAACTATGTATTTTACTGGGTATAACTTGATTCAAGTTAAGTTATACCCAATTATCTGACCCATTTCCTGTTTATCACTCCAGTCAATCTGAACAAACCATGGCTCAGGAGACCACACCTTTTTGGAGAGACTACATCAAAGTAAGATTTTAAGGGGAGAGTTACATGAACTTCGTATCTAACATGTTCCCAAGTATTTGGTACAGGGTTTACAAATGCAAACTGTAAGGGGATCACTAAGATCTACACAGTTGAGACAAGTAGTATCTACTCAAACATCTTGTACTTTATATAGTTTACCTTTGGCTGCTATGAAATACACGTCTTGGTGAACACCTTTGTGCATAAGGGCCAACTCCCACCCCAGTTTGAGTTGGACCCAACATGAAATTAGTCTTACCTTCTTCACCTATGGGGAAAAAAACGTACTCCTGTAAGCCATTCCTTCAATTATAAAGTTTCAAGAAATTTTAACAGATTCTCATCTTTGTTTTCCAGATAAAGCCATCCCGTTTCAAAAGTAGCCTCAATAGGCTGCAATGTTGAACAAAGTCTTAGAGAAGGTGAAATTAGATTCTCCACTGTACAATCCCCATGTAACATGTGGTAAACAAGAATGTCTGGATTTGGGTCCCCCGTCAAGGCTGGTTCCAGTTCCAACAGCGAGCAGTGGAACTCAGGACACAATTTGCACACACCCAAGCCCCAGAATGGAGAATGCAAGTGCTTTTATCCTTCTTGATCCGTCTTCCTCCTGAATTTGCCCCTTTCTTGGGTAGTCTACTACTCACCTCACTAATTTGATCAGTCACCAAAAGACCCGTTTCAGCTAACAAGTTATTGTTGCAGTCACAGTGGTATGGCATTGAAGCTGGATGGGGAGTATCAACCATCTAGGCATTCATTCCAAAGATGACACACATACATAAAATGTTGCCAAGAATGTGCATGTGCTTTTTGGTATATTGAGATTCATGTTTTCTACTTGGCAAGGAACCCATACTTGTGAGCTGGTTAACCGTCATTACTAAGGTACCAAGATTAAGATTCTTTTAACGTTTCCTTGAATTAACCCCATACTCTAACTTAGTACAAATAATTTCTAATCACTTTTAGGTCTTAGCTTGCCTTCATACACCAGACTAATGAAAACTTTAAACACAATAGGAAGATCAAGTTTCAAAAACTTTCAGTGAGTAACACTCTAGTATGGGAGCCAGCCCTCAATTTGGCTCCCAATGATGCTAGCTTCTCAGTAATCTTGTAAGTAAAACCCTTCAATCTGTAGAACATGACCAATACACAAGGTAGCATCACTTCCAAACACTGATCCTATTTGGAGGCTTTGGGTTGCTCTTGGGATAGCTCACTACTGGGGAGGGAATGGCCAGCATCAACTTGTCAGTCCTGCCAGTATGCCCTAATCAAATTTTTCCTAACTGCAACCTTGAGCTTCCGCAGAGTCACAGCTGCAGTTTGCAGTTTAAGTTGTTGACCTGCAAAGTGAGGAGTTCATTGTTGCTCTGAACTAAGTATTGAGGTTAAGGGTTAATTAATTAAAGCCGCTTTTAGAAATACAACACATGTATCAAAGGTTGTGATTTCCTTCTGGTAGAAAACTTACACAAAAACCACACTTATCTCAAGTTCTTAAACAGCTCAATATACAACATACACATGGGGAAAATGCCTGTGGAGTGTTCAACATTACCTACTCAGTTGAAGTAAGCCAGTGAGCTTGATGTGCATTTTTCCCATTTGTGCAGATTAAGGGTTAGGTACTTAAAGTTGTGTTAGCATACCAACTTGATTTACCTTGCAAGTTCAACTTCTTGGTAGAGTTGGGCATTTCTAAAACCTTCAAAAAATTTACCTAACTTTGAAACATTCTCACAAGTTCACAGTTGATGGACGCAGCTACTGTTTGAAACAAAACAGTTCATCTTTTGGCCATTAGTTTAACTTACCTGTGAGATACCTCATCAAAACCAAAACAACAAAAAGTTAAATCAACCTTCCTATGGATCTTTCATTATTTCAGGTAAACATCCAAGGCACTGCTTATTAAAACTCCGTCCACCATGTTTAACCCTTAAAAAAGACAACCACTGAAACTAAGTTTGAGATGCATATAAAGCTACTTGACATCTGAGAAACTGGTATGAGATGGTGTCTCAGTGCTTTGCCCTTAACTGGGACCACTCTAGTTTAAAATATTTGCAAAAACGCCACCAGCAATGTTAAACATAACAAGGTAAAGCGAGAAAACTAGAGCAGTATTCAAACGCTGAATGTACAGTATAAAAAGAATGGCATTTTATTAGGGACAGCCAATAATGTCCACAATGCTTTTCTTGACTATTAATATTGAAATAAAAATGGCAATATGCATAGCTTTGTGAAACTGCTTTAAAACTCTAGGGGATGGCAATCTTTTAGACAACTGTAAGTTTATAGAACAAGATTCACACATTTTATGTGTAAACATTACACCAAGTATTTGAATACAAAAGTGTTTATTTTATAAACTTTATATTTAAAATAGAATTTTAATCTGTCTACTCACAAAACCTAATTTAAAACATGATACATTTCTCTCTCTAGCTTACTTGATGTTACTCTTTTACAAACAGTACTCAATTTGTAATGGTTTTATATTAAGAACCTGTACTAAATGATGTATTTTATCAGAAAACATTTCCCTTTAATCTTAAAGTGCTTTTTTTTTTAAATGAAGGCACCAACAAGAACTACTTTCAGATGGTACAGTATTTCTTATTTCTTGAAGACTCTGTGGTTGACCACTTCTTCATTAGTTACCTGCAGCAAGACACCTTCCTGCCAAAGGAAAAAAAAAGTATCTGAAGAAGTTTATCATGTTTGTCCAAAGAACCTAAATAACTTCAGTGGTGGTCTTAGGATCAAAGAAGACTCACTGGTGCATACAGTAGAATAAGCCCTGATAATCACATTCCTGAAAAGGCAATAAAGCCAGGCAAATCAAACTGTTGACACTTAAATGAATTTCAGCAGCCAACCTACATCTCTCCTATAAGGTAGGGGATTGGAAAGAATTACCACATTTAAACCTAAATATTTAGTACTTGATACATACAGGATTTATAATGTAGACACTTTATTCATAAATATAAACTATCATCTGAAAAGTTTCAACCATTTTACCCTACCTTCTCCTGAGCCTGACCCTGATAAGCATGTACAACTAGGAACAACCATTATAACAGAAGAACAAAATTCTTTATTTTTAATAAAAACCACTAGTTCACTCAAAATGCTTGATCCAAGAAATGTGAATACACAAGGGTGTAATGATGGGTAATTTCATGATTTATTGAACTTGCAGCCTAACTTTTACCTACCATTTTACTACCAACACCACTGAAGGAACCAAGAAAAGCTTTATTAATGATCACTTGGCTTGCGCCTCAGCTGTTGAAATGAAGCACTTTACAGTCTTTGTGGCAGCAGAATATACTTGTCCATGGTTCATATCAATGCTAAATTCCAGCAGGGAAAAAAATGATATGTTAAGCACCTGAATCTTCATAGAGGGAGGAGGGGGTGGGAAAGAAGGGAAAAAAGGGGGGAAAAAAACAACCAAAATAATTTAAGTAAATGACAGATTGGAAAACAGGGTTTATAAGATTCTCTTGAGTTTATAAATTGTTAAACTCAAATTTATAGCTATGTTAAACTACATAAGAACCACTATACTGAAAGACCATTGAAGAGTAGTATTAGTTTATCTTTTGGGGAGGAAAATTAAGAAAGGAAAAGTAAATAAGATCTTACCTAAAGAAGTTTAACTGAAGCTTAGAACTATTTTGCTCTACACCCTCAGCTTTCGTTGTCATCCTTATAAACTACTGTAGTTAAAGCTTTGTAGAAACAGCACAGTTTTTTAAGACTGGCTGAACTTAGTAGCCGTCAAGAGTTCTCTTGTACTAGACCTGTATCCCTGAAGAGTACCTCGCTGGGGTTATTTCCTTTCCTTGCATTGAAGAAGCAGCATCTAAAAGATCTAAAAAGGTGTTTCTCTTTGCAGAGATATCCCTTAAGTTATCTAGATAATTTAATCCTGATGAATTGCAGACAACACACTTATATCTGACCAGCATTTATCTTACACAAATATAACAACAACTTTGCAAAGGACCTTAATTATACTACCCACTCCTTAACTTATTTAAAATAAAAAGTCTATAATTACACAATTTCCTTTAGAATTATTTTATTAAATCATAAATGTACAACAGCTTCTTAACTCTACACACGCACTTAAATTTTTTTAAAGGAAAAACGTTATGTCTTATTACACCATGATCCTGGCTAATAGCTTTTCAAAACTTTGAGAAAAATCTTAAAAAAGGTTTCACATGTCACCTGAAACTTACAAATTTAACATTATCAAAGAAGGAATGCTTCTACACTCTTACAAAGACCACTAGAAAGAAACAACAATTAAAAAGCTAAGAAACTGTCTCAAAGGCATTTTTTTTTTTTACAATCCTTCCTCCACAGTAAGGTAATGTTATTAAATAATCCAATCCATTCACAAAATGGCTCTCTGCATCTGCTCTGGTGTCTTCTGCCATATCACTGCATATTTATGCATGACTGAGATAAGAGTTTCCTTAACATTGTTATTTCGATAACCTGAAGCTGTTCTGTTACCTCTGGGCTCTCATCCTCTCCTATTTATACAGTGAAGCCTGTTTCAACAGAAGTAAAGAGTAAAAAAAAAATAGGTTATGAAATTATCCATCTAACCAGATTTTAAGGAAAGATAACATGATCCTAAAAAGCTTTTACTCCTGGCAGCTAGATCTCCCAAGACAATAATAAGGTAAAACTCAAAAGCTACTTACCCATGGCAAATAGGAAGAAGCTCAATATCGGCTTCTCCCTCCATAACCCCCACTTCCTCCACTGCCTCCAGGACCATAGTTTCCTAGAATTGTTAAAAACAGCAAGAGAAAGCAAATTTACTCCCATTTTCTGCAATTAGCCTAATAGTATCTATAATCGATTTCTATTTTATAGATATACACTCCTTGAAACAAGCAGCTCATAACCTGTTACCTGCTTCTAGTCAACCTATTACTCGGGAAATGATTTATCCAGACTCACAAAAAGGTTAATTTGCCCTTCACAATTGAGAACATGATCTACCACAATCATTTGGAGTAAGATCAAAAAAAAAAAAAAAAAAAAAAAAGACAAAAAATCGGTTTGGTTCTACCGAAAACTTTAAGAGCTTAATACTGTGAAATAAAGGTTTGTGATTTAACTTTCAAAGAGAAACATAGAATTTAATACAGCTTGCAATGTGCTCAATTTTATTTGGCTTTTTAAAAAGTAATCAGCCAAAGAAAAAGAGCCCCACCTGAAGTGTCTAACCTACTTTTGTAAGTCCTAAATATTCTATACCACTAAATATCCAATCCCATCATTTTAGTGATCATAATGGAAATGTTACTCAAACTAGCAATTAAAGTGTCTTAAGACTAATCCTTTAATCACACAAAATAATTTAAAGAACCTTATAAATTACCTCCACCATATGGTCCCCCCATGTTCCTGCTACCACCAAAGTTTCCACTCTTCATTGGACCATAGTTAGAAGGTTGCTGGTTATAATTTCCAAAATCATTGTAATTTCCACTTCCGTAATTTCCTGTGAAAAAATCGGAAGAATAGGTTTTGCATCATGACTTTCAAAATAACATATTCCAACATTCAACTAGCGACATATGCTAAATATTTAGGACAAAATCTCCCATAAAAACAATCAGAATAAATGCAAAACACCTATCTACAACTCTACAGTTTAAGGCAACTATTGACAACATTGAAATAAAAATCTCACTTGTTAAATCATGTTAATTCCAATCCAAATTCCCACATAAAGGTTGCAGGTGAAGTTATTACCTCCTCCATAGTTGTCATAACCACCTCCGTAGCCCCCACCCTGGTTGCCATATCCAGGTCCTCCACCACCATATCCTCCTCTTCCTCCTCCATAACCAGGGCTACCTCCAAAATTGCCACCTATTATAAAATAAGCCTTTAAGTAATTACTTAGTATTTTCAATACCATTTGAACTGTCTTATCACATCCATTTCCAACTTTCCAAAACACATTCTTATAAGCAAAATATTTGTTCTACAAAACCTCTTCCGTAACAGCCTCAAGGGCAGAATAGAGTACGTATGCTTGATAAACATTTAGAGGCAGGGAACACCTCCTCACAACCAACGGGATAAAAACCTTTACAGAGACCAATACTTGCAATGCCATAGCTGTTCTCCCCTAACACTAAAGATACTAAAGATTCGTACAGGTACTTTCAAAAGTTTGTATTTTGTGTAAGGATTGGGGGGTGGGGGCAGACGAGAAGCATAGGCAAGCGGGATAGCCACACACCTCTACTGGTCCAAAATATTAAGTTCCAAACATGCTTCCTGATAAATAACCGTGTCTCTTAAATAATATACCCACGACACCCTTCTGAGTAGAAATGGGGGGAGGACCAGAAATTAGCAAACTTGCATCTAATTAAAAAACTTACAATGGTAGTCTCAAATTATTGAGGTGCAAGAACTCCTCTTTCTCTTAATACCAATTAATATCTGGACTTCAAAGCAGAATTGAAACAGTTGAGATGTTGGAGTAACTCAGTTACGCTTAAGGAGTGGCAAAACCAGCAATCGCATCTACTACTAGCTCAGTTTATAATATCCCTTTCTTAATAGGATATTTGTCAGCAAATATTAACTTTCCTGTACTCCAACAGAACATATATCTAATACATTTATTACGTAACAGTAACTCACAACTTAGCTAAACCCAGGAAGAATGTTGTGTATTTTAGAAATTCTTTTGGTGACTTTTTACAAGTTATCTTATGGGACTTAACCTTGGTAAGAGACTAAAACAACGCAACTGCTTACATATACTTCCTTTGACATGTTAACCATGATCACGTCTATTGGTTTGTAGTTTTTCAGGAAAACAGCACATGAAATACATATCTAATTATTTTTCTTGAGAAACAATGGGATATAGTATGACAGCATCTATAAATTCTAATTTAAAATCCACTGAAATAATCTGCAACCTGTAAACACCTACAAGCAAAAATATCCTTTCCATAAAAATGCGAATTATGAAGGAATAGCCAAATAATTGAAACACTATCATCTAAGCCCTTTACAAAACATAAAATGCAAAACACTTAAAATTTTATGTACACACTTAACTGGACAAACACAAATAGGGTTTAAATCTTTAAGTCACAAAAACCGTATGTGAAAGAAACTGACCTCCAGGTCCTCCTCCATACCCATTATAGCCATCCCCAAATCCGCGACCACTTCCATATCCATCTGTTAGAAACAGGAAAAACGTTATTAAATCCTGTCCACCCTATTTAATTTCTCTTCCTGCTTTCCTCCACCCTCTTTATTAGTACCTCTCAATGAAAATTATCAGGAACCAACCTCCTTGTGCCAGAACACTGGTGTTTACTGGTTTATTCTTAAAACACAAATTGTGTAATTAGATCTCATGAGAATAACTGCCTAAACAAGAGGCTCAGACTTGGCAAGTCTCAATTTAAGGAGTCCATTTATCTATAAAGAATGAAGTTGGGTGAGAGAAACAACTGGTTTTCTGTTGGCACCTCATCACATTAGTAAGCCAAGCCAAACAAATCTGAAACCTAAAGCCAAAAACAACAACAAATACACAAAGCCTCCACAGTATTTTCACTCCTGATTCAGGGGGTCCCTCATTTTTTAAAATAACTGTAGTAGCACCTAATTTTTTTAAAAAAGTTGATTACCTTAAAAAGATCTCTGCAATGGATTGTTCTGGATTAGAATTTAGAAAATTATGCTTTTAGCTATAACCTCTTACCTGACCAATTCAGAACATCCCAGCATAATACAACCTACTTAACCCTTCAAGGTAACTTTCAAAACACTGGATTTCCTGAATCTAATTAAAACTAAGTTTTTAAACAAGCATATTCACCTTTCTATTCACGCAGGTGAACTTACCAGATCCTCCTCTAAAGTTACTTCCCGGGCCTGGTCCAAAATTTCCACCACCACCACGAGAATCTCCAAAACCGAAGTTGCCTGCAATGAACAACCAGGTTAGTAACAGGCATTTTACTAAGCAAATCTTAAAAAAATACAATAAAATACAATACAATGAACGAGTTAGACGTTACCTCCTCTTCCACTTCTAGAACTCTGGACTTCCTGCATTTCTTGTCTAGACAGAGCCTTTCTTACTTCTGCATTATGACCATTGATGGTATGATATTTCTGCACTGGAATGAAAAGTTCGTACTCTATTACATCAATATTCTTTACCAACAACTTGTACAATTTACCTTTTAATAAGCAAACCCAAAAATTAATGAAAAGAGCCATACACCTAGAGCTTATAGACACTTACACACAATCTTATCCACGGGATCATGATCATCAAAGGTAACAAATCCAAAGCCTCTTTTCTTTCCAGACTGCCTATCAGTAATTATCTCAATGGTATCAATCTTTCCATACTCTTCGAAGTAATCTCTAAGATGATGTTCCTCAGTATCTTCTTTAATTCCACCAACAAACAGCTTCTTCACAGTTACATGAGCCCCTGGCTTTCCAGATTCCTGAAAAAGAAAAAAAAGAAACTACCTTAACAAAACAAACCAAAACATGATTTAGAGCACAATATCTGGGTACCAAAGGTAGTTTCTATTCTATGATAAAATACCACCTAAAGCAACAGTTTATAACTAAAAAACTAGTTTCAGAAAAGTAGGCAAATCTAGGAAAATCAAGAGACACAAGACTGACAGAGCTTTAAAGTGGCAAGATTTAAGTTACGTATAAAACTTAGTTATTTTCATATTTACTGACAAAGTTCTATTTTGCTCACCTCTCTTGCAACAGCACGTTTTGGCTCAACCACTCTCCCATCAATTGAATGAGGTCTTGCAGCCATGGCAGCGTCAACCTCAGCCATGGACGAAAAAGTTACAAAACCAAATCCTCTTGATCTTTTGCTTGCAGGATCTCTCATGACCTTAAAAAAACAAACAAACAAACAAACAAAAAAAACAAAGGGGAAACTTTAGCATTTCTTCTTATTACTCGTGTTATGAAAAAGCAGTTTGAATGACGAGCAATTTTCATGAAGATGGCTTTAAAAATAACTTACTCAACACGTTAAACTTAGAGGAGTCCAAAAGTTGAAAGACTAGCATCTATAGACATTTTTACATTTAACGTACCACACAGTCTGTAAGTTTCCCCCATTGCTCGTAGTAGTTCCTCAAACTTTCTTCTGTGGTTTCAAAGCTCAAGCCACCAATAAAAAGTTTACGGAACTGTTCCTTTTCTCTCTGCAAAGGAAAACATCATTTCAATTTTTATTTACATTTCCTCTTTGTATGCAGGAAATTAAATTCTTAAATATGAGGTGACCTGCTGGCAGAGTACCTTTTTCCTCTCCAAAGGAACAGTTTCTAAAGTTTTCTGGGGGGGAAAAAAAAAACTTACATCAAATTTAAACCATATGTTAAACTGCATATTAGTTGCGTTACACCAAAAAAATTGCCTCAGCTGAACTACTACACAAGTTTCAAAGTCATTAATGCTTGAAACAAATTTACTTGACATTAAATTAACATGCCTTAATCTTAAAAAAAAATTTCTGTAGAGAGAGGAGCAAACCTAGTCCTTGGTCATTGAAAGTTTAAAGGATTGTTACTAACTTTAGATTCAATCCTATTGTCCACAACAAATAAAGTGCTTTTTAAATACTCATTGTAAACACTTTTTCTTTTAAAACATAAAGAACTGTTGGTTCTTATAACTCACAATTTACCATTTCAGGATTCAGTATCTAAAACTGACATTTATTTTCCCTTTACTGCTCCCTCTGGTGGTGATTCTTATGTATTTCAGTCCAAAAAAAAAAAAAAACACCCCACACACACACACACCACCAAACCTTGTAAAAATCATTCTTCCCCCATACACCAACTCTCCATGAGAAAAAAAACCCTTAAACATTCAATGCATTTACCAAAACATCCCTATAAAATCTGCCTCTCTCTTCTGACCAAGGGAGAAATACCTTTTATGACTAACAGTGTTCAGAGCTTTAGAAGTTTTTAACAAATAACTGATTTTTTGTGGGCATGCTTGTATTTGGTATTTACAAAACACAAAAAAATCTAGTATATTACTGAACCGTATATAAATGCAGTACAATGTTGCTGTAATCTCACTTTTCAAGAACCATAAAAGCTTAAATGACCACTGTTAACTTAGTTTTTGTATCACCACAATTTACACTTCATTGATGCAGTAAAAAAAACCCAAAACTCGAGTTATTGACCTTAACGGCCATCTGGCAGACTACAAAGCACAAGTGTCTCCAATTTTACATTGGGGGGGAGGACCGGAAACCTGGGCAGAAAAAACGTTAACCCCTTTAAACCACCAAGCAAATACATGTTGCATTAACAGCCGGTATCTTCGGCTCTCAATTAAGATGGGTTATGCTTCGTTTTCAGATAACTAGGATAAAAATTTAAAACAGGTATTCAGAAGCCAGAATAGGTCATAGTGCCCAGAAACATCTGCTGTGAGTCTATAATACAAATCAAAGGTCAAATAAAATTTTCCATACAAGAGACTATTACCAGCTAGTACTACATACAGCTCAGGCCCGTGGAGGTTACTACTTCTATGCACGAAAATTCCCCAACAGCTCAAAAAAATAGTGGTAAGTATACAATTAGAGATTTTTTTCCCTCTGTTCTCAGAATTATATTTTTAAAAGCTCAACAAATTCTCAAACTACCTCCTAAAGCCCTCAAAAGACCTGTTAAATGATTATCTGACACATTGATATTTAAATTAACCTAATTTTACTTAACTTAGTCTAACTACTATAAATCAGTTTTTACAACCCAAATAAATTACGCAAATATAAAAGCACATTTACAACAACTTTTACACATCACTAACAAAAGGCAAAAACTCATTACTTACCTCAGTTTTTCCAAACTTACCCGATGTCCACTATCGATTACAAACAAAGTTATTTTATAAGCGTGCTTAAGAAAGAAAATACCCAACCAGGCCCCCTTCGCTGGAGACCTTTTGCTTATCAATGTAATGATCAACCATCATAGCAAACATAAATGAGAAAAGCAAATGACAAAGTTCAAATACATAGTGGCCAAGCCTGAAAACAAGTTTTGTACGTAACCGTTAAAAGCAATGAAAGACTGAGCCACGTTTTAACTGAAGACCAAAAGTTTTTATTTTACTTCCCTCTTAATTTCTAGCTTATCACAAGACCCTCTAGTCTTACCCAGGAAAGATTACATTTCCCAGCAAAAATGTTATTTACCACGAATATCTTACAATTCAAGGAATCCTTACGGGATCGTGAAACCAACCCCCCCCCGTCCCCACTGCCACCCCCAATCGGTACTAACTTAATGGCTCCCCTTTTTATGTCTAAAGTTTCCTGCAATTCAACTAGCTTTTAAGTCACCGCAGACTCCGATAAAACCGTTACCCAAAAAGCGAGGGCTGGAAAACAAAATGTTCTCTTTGTAATATGGCTTCCCTTAAAACTCGGCCCGACACCCTAGGTCGTTTTACCTCCTCTTACACCGGTGCGAACCAGCCCCGGGAACCGACTCCCCCACCCGCCCGCTCTTCGGTGTGGCTTCTGAACGCAATGGCGCCATTTCATCGAGGGGAAAGCAAAGAGCCTCTAACGAGCTGCGCAGGACTTCAAAGATCCAAGCTCCCCCAAACCCTCGGAATCCACCCCGAAACGGCATGAGAACAACCCGAAAACAAAGAAAAATAGTTAACCACTTCTCTTCTTCCGTAAAGGAACGAAACTAGCAGAATCCAAAGACTGAAAAGAAAAACGCTGCGAGGAAGGAAAGGAATGAAAATGGCGGCCGCCAAATCCGGTTCCCGGGAGGGGGGGAGGGGAAGCTCCGCAGCCTCGCTCCGGAGGATCCGAAGCCCGCCGAAAAGCTCAAACGCGGGGACGCCAGAGCCCCCAAATCAGCGTGCTTTGAAAAGGGAGTAAGAATTTCCGCCTCCGCGCCCCACTTTTCGCCAAACCAGGACTGCGTCCGCCATGTGGAAGTTCCCCATCCCCCACCCCCAGCAAAGGGAAATGGCGCCGGCAGGCTGAGGGTGGGGAAGATACTGTTCACAATCCGGCCTCCGCTAACGACCTCTCCTCAAAAATATCCTGAGACGAGCCGCTTTTGAAGTGGCCCAATTTCACCGCCGCTCTCCCACGGAGGCGGATGGCCGACTTCCACCGAGGCGCCAACGGCCTCGCTATGCCCTTTTCAATAACTCATTGATTTCAAACCCGTTACCTCCATCGCGGACTCAGTCGCCTCAGCCCGATTTCCCGCAGCCGAGCGAGATGAGAGAGATCTCCGCGGACGAACACGAACCGGACTCGTCCTGGCGCTGTAGTGAGAGCTGCTGCTGCTCGAGAAACAACACCGCTAAGAGCACCTCCACACGGGAGCCGGCGCTGCTGCTACTGCCGCTAGAGCCGCTGCCGCCGCTTTTCTAGAACCTTCCCCCCGACCAACGCGTCTTCCCCTACGTCAGGCCGTTGCGTAAACGCCCTAACCGCCGCCAATGGCGGGAACGCTCTACGCCCTTCTTACGCCAGGTACGTACTCCTCCCCCCCTAGCAGCCAGTAGCAGTGCTTGACGTCACTTGCGTAAATGGGCTCAGTGAATTGCGGAAGGCTCGAGTCCTGCGTAGTTCTCTCTAATGGAATTGGGTCCAGCCCCCGCCTTAGCGCAGGGCAGGTGAGAAACGGTCGCGCAGTTTGAAATTAACGCTGTCGGGAGGAGCTTAACCCGCAGCACTAAAGCCCAGCCCCCTCAAGCCGGGAGGTGGTCCCTGCAGCAAAACTTCTGTTAATTCGCTCCCCCGCCCTTCATCTCCCGCCAGAATAATCTGTAGCCTCCCCCCTAGCGATTTCCCTCCCCCAATTTTCCCCTCCTGCTCTGAGGACTGACTCGGCCCCTTCCGGAAACACCCGAAGCGACTTCTAGTCAACACGTTACACTTCACACGCCACCAACCCTGTCCAACGTCTTTGGGAGTCGACCCCTTGGGTTCAAGAGAGGTCTTTGGAGAGAGTGGTTTGAGAGGGGCACTCCTGCTTAGTTCCGATTCTCCCCGCCCAAGTTTTTCTTCACTCCCTCACCCCTAGCGTTTGGAGGCACCCACATCCAGGGGCGAGGAAGTGGGCGGAGCCCGGTTTTGGCGCCAGGCGCTGCAGCTGCGAAGCAGAAACGCCTCCGTCTAGAAGCTCGGTCACTGTCCTCGCCCCTACTTCCCTCTCCCTCCCCTCCGGGGGCCACCAGGCGCCACGCCGCGAACGGTAAGTGCCCCGTCGCTGGCGCCCTCCACCTGCCCCGGGCACCGGCTCCCAGCGGGCGCGGCGCGCGGCCCCTCCCCCGCCGGGAGCGCGCACCCGGCCGCCCCGCCCCTCGCGGCCGCCCGGCGTGGGCGGTGCCATTTCCCCTACCCCCCCCCCCCCCCCCCCCCCAGCGGCTGCCCGGCGCGCAGCTCCCCAGCCCCCTCCCCCTCGGATGTGGCTGGAGCTTGAGGCGCGCAGGGCCGGAGACGCCGCAGACCCGGGACGCGGAGCAGCTCGGAGGCGGTGAAGTCGGTGTCTTTCTTTCTCTTTCTCTACGCGGTGGTGGTGCTTAAGATACCACCTGCGCCCCAGGGATTCTCGCCCCGCGCCCCAGTTCCTTGCTTCCCGCCCTTCCCCGCCCGACCCCGAGTCAGGAGCTGGCGGGAAGCAGCGGAGAGTCGAGCGGAGACCCAGCGGCTGGCCTGGCGCTGGGCCGCTGCCTGGAGTTAGTTGTGGGGGAGGGGGAGAACGAGACAGACCTCGAGAGGGTAGAGAGCCGTGGCGACAGCCGCCTTATTTCTAGACAAAGCGCATTTCCTTTCCCCCTCCCCCACCCGCGATCAAGATGAGGGGCCCTCCTCCCCTTCGCGGCCTCGGTCGGCGACTTGGGCCTCCCGTGAGGGCGGTGCGTTCTCCCGCATCAGCACGGCTCGCTGTCCTGAGGCTGCGGCGGGCGTTCCGTTACGTGGCTGCCGCCGGGTGGGGACGAACGCGGGCCCAGTGGTGCAGTGCCCTTGAGCCCCCGGGCCGCGGCCTTTGTTTCTCCCCGCGGATGCGCTGACCACGAGGCCCGCGCTCCCGGGTGGGGGGCGGGGGCCGGGTGTTTGGGCCTGGTTAAGCAGGGTGGGGCTTATGGGGGGCGGATAGACTGAAGAGGTGGTTTCTCTTAAAAGTGGCACGAAATGGGACTCACGCATCTCAGTATGTTTTTTTTTCTGTCTAAAGCTTTTAAAACTAGTGATTAGAAAGGGGGGGGTTCTAAAAAGAAACCAAGTTGGGGTTATGTAGGTGCCTCTTTGGACTGTTACAAGGTCTAGTGGGAAAATTGAAGGTAGTTTAATAATTGTGATTGTTTGGGTTATCACATCGAATTTTGAAACAAGTTATTTGACTTTTTTAAAAATTCTGGATAGGATTGATATCAGCGGGATTTAGATTGGGGAAAAAATATTTGTCTACTATTTTTTCCTTTGTAAAACTGTCTCAGATACCAGGGTACCCAATAAGGATTTCTCAATCCACTTGGTTACAACACTGATATACTCAGCAAGCATAGGTCACTAATAACTTAGGCAGGAGCTCAAATCTGCATCTCTGGATTTGAGTACAAATTTTAAATATACGATACATAAGTGGGGGTTGGAATCCAAACAAAACTTGTGTTTACCTACCTTTTTTGTGTCGTGCAAACTTCTTTTTAACTGTCATGCATTTTTCTAGTAATAGCTCTTCAAGTCTGCAATAAAAAATGGCCTCCAATAAAACTACATTGGTAAGTTAATGAAAACCTAAAATACGTAAGGATCTAACTCAAATTTTTTTTCCCCCCAAAATTATAACTTTGCATCTCTGTGGTTGAGATATTTACATCCACATGTATTTCCCAGTCCCCTCTCCCTGCAGTGTTGTTATGGGGAGAATTAGGGGCAAAAACGAAATCATTACATTAAGATACTTACAGGCTTGGCTTAATAGTGTCTTAATCCATTTAAAGAAACCTAATCTTGGGAGGATAGCAACATGAATTTTACAGAGTATTTTTATCTTGAAATAAAAATAAACTTTTGCAACATGGAAGAATATTGACAGGCAGTGCTGTAAAGCTCTTGCGTGTTGGCATAAGAGTCTCTAAATCTCCCTATATTGAATTCTAGAGAGAGCAGGTATTTTCAGTGTTGGTTAAAGAAGTTGTTCCTCATACACCTAGGTTGGGACAAAAGTCATTCAATCTTGGGAATTACTTTAGTCATACTGTCATATTTCAAGCTTAATTATTCTAAAATACATTAAGGCCTTAAAATCACATCATTGCCATGTGGTTTTTTAAATACAAAATGAACAAAACCATACATATGTCCCGGGAAGAGAGAAGACTAGATCTGCAGCAATTAAATTTGGAGCAATTAAATTTTTTCACTCTCTTAAATCCAAAGTTTGCATTCATTCCTATACTTCGTTAAAAGTTCTATGAATGTGTAAAGACGTAGTATGCGCAGCCATATTGTTACAGGTTTTTTAAAACATTGAAATATTCATATACAAATTGCAAAATTCAACGTTATGATTCTCACTGTAATTCTAACACATTGCATTAATAATTGCAATCATATTAAAGGTGAGTGCTAACACGTAAATAAGGTAAAACATTTGGTTTTGGTTTGTATATTCCTCTCGGGTTTCACACTAAAAAGGCAAGTTGCTGATTTTTAATTTTTACCATCATTAGGTTGCACGTTTAACTCAAATCCTGGCAAATGTTGAAATGTAAAGTGTGGCACAAAAGATTCACATCAAAGCCCTCAGTGGAAAAAAGCGCAAAGCATCTTCCATGCCCCGACAGGATTGAACTGCCCTTCAACTTCCATAACCAGTAAACCAAAGTGTATAGATAATTGAATTGGCTGTACGGTTGCCTGTGACCTTCAAGTATTGGAAGGAGAAGGAACTAGCTATCCCTGAGGCTTGGAGGATGAAAGCACACATAGATGCCTCTATTGCTTTGGCACAGTTTTGATAGTCTTCAATGTCCGTAACTTGATGATACTGAAGCATTTTATCCTTTGTCAAGGGATCATAAATTGACAGCCTTGAAAGTTCTTTTCACTTCAAGAGATGAGGTGTGCTTTTAATTTATGTGGGAAAGTGGGTGAATTTTTTTTGAAAAGAAAAAAATGAACATTTGTAGGTAGCTTATGGGTGCCATAGAAGTAAATACTTCATTTTTTGTGCCAAGTTTTATTAGTGTTTATTCTTCTCACTCTTTGTGCTTATTTTTGCTTTCCTCTTTATTCTGTTAACCTCATCTTCATGAAGATGGCTATTTTATCATTTAGGATCACTGATAGACTTTTGTCTACACCAGTTCTTCATTTCTCTCACTACCATTCCTTGTACTGTACAGAAACAAAAAGCTATCTGACTGGTTGTGATACCCAGTATGTGAATTAATGAAAATTATAAGGCCTGACTTAGAGAAGGTATCCAACAAAATCAGGTGTTTGCTGGGTTATTGTAAATTCCAGAGGAGTTTTATTACTTCTATGTGTGTACATTTGTGAATAATTCCATCATTTTAATGTTTTTTTGCCATCTTGAAGTATTGCTGGTTAACTTTTTTGCCTGTATGCTGTATTAGGGGTGACTTCAGTGTTAGCAATTAAGTTTTTTTTTTTAATAGCACCACTGAAATGAATTTAGAGTTAACATTTGAGGTTTCCCTCCCTTAGTCTCTTCTAATTAACCATTTAAGTTTTTTGTTTTATCCCTTATCAATCCTCATAACATCTGACTTACTGGAAAATAGTGTGGGGTTTAGCATGGTCTTTTGGCTTCTCTCGTAGCATTATGTAAAGAAAAAAACTAACCTAAAAACTTCTCTACATGAATTTTGTTGGCTACCAGTTTGGACTCTTGAGAAACCAAGATTTTTTCACATTGGAGAATTAAAACGATCCAGCGTTTTGGCATCTTCGTGTGACAACATTATAGCTTTGTTCCACATGATCTGTAATACTATCTACAGAAATTACGGAACAATACTAGCGTCCTTTTTAGCCTCTTCATGGTCTCCTTAGTTGACTCTACAATTGATACCAGGATTCTGAACCATGTTTTCATTCCGCATTTACCTCTTTTCTGTATAATCAAGACTTAACGTTGGTGTTTGCATTGATACAGGGGGTTTTAGTGTTTGGGGGCTATAGTTTAATGGGACTGTGGCTCAGTAAGACCTGTTACTAGTACTCTCTTCTTCGTGTCATCTTCTGGTATTTTTCCAGTTGTCTGTTGCTTTTTGCAGTTAAAATGAGTGCAAACTCTAGTAAACTTGGTCTTGTAGACTAGATGAGAGATTGGATTCGGAGAAGATAACAGTATTTTCCAGTGTTTTTGATTGTATTATTTCAGTGAAGGGGGGTGGGTGATAGGTTTGAGCTAAAATGGAATTAAGTATTCCTTTTGTTGACTTTAATCTTTTCAGAAGGGTCTCCCCTGGGATATAGAAGTAAAAACACAGGTGTCGAATGCAGTCTTTAATTTAGTCCTTAAAATGTACTCAGAATTTTTTAAAAATGTCTCTTAAATCTCTTTTTTGTTTTATTTTAGCAAAAAATGGGAAAGAAACAGAATGGAAAGAGTAAAAAAGTAGAAGAGGCAGAGCCTGAAGAATTTGTGGTGGAAAAAGTACTGGACCGACGTGTAGTGAATGGGAAGGTGGAGTATTTCCTGAAGTGGAAGGGATTTACAGAGTAAGAAACCTGGTGCTTTTATTAGATGTTTAACTGCAGTTAAGTGACATTTAAAGTTTGCTTTTAGTCTGAAGTTTTTAAAATCAGTTTCTCCGTAGATTTCTTTAAATGTAAAGATACCTTTTTTTTTTTTTTAATTTTTTTTCAACGTTTATTTATTTTTGGGACAGAGAGAGACAGAGCATGAACGGGGGAGGGGCAGAGAGAGAGGGAGACACAGAATCGGAAATAGGCTCCAGGCTCTGAGCCATCAGCCCAGAGCCTGACGCGGGGCTCGAACTCACGGACCGCGAGATCATGACCTGGCTGAAGTCGGACGCTTAACCGACTGCGCCACCCAGGCGCCCCAAAGATACCTTTTTAAATGTAAAGATACCTCAATCTAGGGTACCTTGATTGAGAGCTGTTTAAAAAGAGCCAAGTCTTTAGCCTACAGTCGTAACCAAGCATATTTGAAACTAGTCGATTGCCTTGAAGAGTCACATTTACAGAGTGCAGTTCACCGTATAATGCATTTTAAGGTGGTTAAGAATTGCACCAATTAGAATATCTAATTGACGTTTCCTTATATAGGGAGGGTGTGCTATATAAGGTGTGAAGCTATATAAGGTAGACTGGTGGGTGTTGAACAGAAGTGCTTATCATAATCCAGGACCTGCGCCATACACTAGGTTTACTGTATCCTAATCTCTAAGAAGCAGTCAGGGCATTTTTCAAGCTCCTTAGTTCTTTATATTCCTCGTTGCTAATTGTTGTCCTAATTTTTATAATGTATTGCGAATAACTCATGCAGAAATTCTACTCTTACATTTAGCTTGTGCTAAATCTCCTTGGAATCTTTTGCCTAATACCACAAAAACAGCAAGGTTCCACGGCCAGTGACTTATAAAAAATGGATAGTGAAGATAGTCAACAGTTTTCTGAACGGGGTGGACATGGGGGAGTGTGCTAGTTAAATAATTAGGCTTCAGATATCTGATAACTACTACATGCCCCACCGTTTACCTTTAAAGCTGCCTCCATAAGCAATTTGGGAATTACGAGTTAAATGGAAGATTGAAGGTTTCTTATTTTATCCTTTCAGTATTCTTAGTTGAGCGAAAGTGTACATCATAAATTCGTAATTTGCCACTAGAAAAATTTCCAACAGGTAGGAGAACAAAGCAAAATAAGTCTGAACTTTTATTTTATCATATTTATTTTACTTTATTTTCATTTTTGAGAGAATGTGTGCAGGATGGGGATGAGGTGCGGAGAGAGAGGGAGCTGTCAGCTACAGGGCTCGCTCTCACAAAGTGTGAGTTCGTGACCTGAACTGAAATCAAGAGTCGAAGGCTTAACTGACTGAGCCACTCGGGTGCCCCAAGTCCGAACTATTTTAAAGTTAGATTTAACCAATGTGTCAAAGAATTGATTACCTTCATATGGTGGGGTTTTTTTTGTTGTTTTGGAATCTCGAGACATTAAATGCTGTTTGTTTCTACCCAGCCCATCAAAATATTAAGAAACTTAACTCCTTTTCTCCCTCTTTCTCCGAAACTTAAGGCCATTATTATGATTGAGACCTGCTAGATAACTGTGCAGTGTATTAGGTAATATACAAGCCTATATTATCCACATATAGAAAGGGTTAGGGTTACGTAGATCTGTGTTATATTAGACGGAGGCTCTGCTTCAACTCTTTTGTGCTCCTCTGTTCTCAGATTCAGGTTTTCCAATTTTAGAGTCTCAGCATATCAAAAGACGCAGGTTACAATCAGAGGTTAACATTACCTTTGTTTTCCAACATCTCTAAAATTAATTTCTTTCTGTCTTGTTCTGTAAAGTCTTTTTGGATCAGAGCACACAAAATTAAAACTAGGGGTCTTAACCAGCCTGGCTGGTTCCGTTTGTAAACCATACTACTCATGATCTCCCAGTTTTGAGTTCTGGCTCCACATTGGGCATAGCGTTTACAAAAAAAAAAAAAGTTGCAAGGCTATCACTAGGATTATCTTTCATATTGGTAATTGCTATTCATTTTTCTTCTAGTCCTTCTGAAAAACATGATTTTGCTCATCTCAGCCTTATATCAGGGGTTGCCAAACTTTTTCCTTAAAGAATCATATGGTAAATACTTCAGGCATTGTGGACCGTAGGTCTCTCATGATTACTCATCTCTGCAAATATAATACAAAAGGAGCAGCAGACACTACATTAAACAAATGAGCATGGCTGTGTTCTAATGACACTGTATGGCCCTAAAGTTTGAATTTCACGTAAATGTCATTTTGAAATTTTTTCCCAACAAATTAAAAATGTGAAAACCATTCTTAGTTTGCCCAACATACAAAAAGCTGGATTTGACTTTTGGGTTGCCAACCCCTGTTCTTCATTACCCAATTTGAGGACCCAGCAGAAATTGACAATTCTGTCTCACATTTAAGAATGGCTTAGAATTGTGTTTTCAAACACAGTATTAGAGATCCCAATTTGAGGCATAGTCTGATTGATCTGGTAAAGTAACTTGGGGTGGGAATAAGGAATCCACATTTTTTAAGCCTTTTCAGAGAAATTCTGAAGTGGGTTATTGGTGTACTTAGAAAAATATTAGCTCTAATTCTGCTAGAGTCAGGTACAGTTAACTTGGATGTAATACAGCAGATTAATAGGGGGCTGAGAAAGACACAGGAAACATAAGCAGATTTTCTCGAGAATGTGGAGCTAGGGAAGAAGCATCTGCAGTACAGCAGACTTTTTTCAGATAAATATTAAATGGATGTGGATGATGGTGATGAATTGTATTTAATTGAATTTTTTTTCTTTTTTTTTTAACTGAACCTAGTGCTGACAATACTTGGGAACCTGAAGAAAATTTAGATTGTCCAGAGTTAATTGAAGCGTTTCTTAATTCTCAAAAAGCTGGTAAAGAAAAAGATGGCACAAAAAGAAAATCTTTATCTGACAGTGAATCTGATGATAGCAAATCCAAGAAGAAAAGAGATGCTGTAAGTGTAAAATATTGTCCACCAGACTAACTTTGTAAAAGGTTGATGGCTTGATTTTTAAAGTACCTTTAAAATACTTAAAATTGAAATGCTTTAAAAATCATTGAAAAGCTTTTTAAAAATGCGTAATATTTAGGACAAAAAAGGATAAACATGATTTAGCCTGCATCATATAAATGTGCAGTAAGTGCTTATACCACTTAAATTGTTATGCTAGTGTTATTTTGAGTAGATTTCGTGGATTTGAGCCTTAGTAAAACCATTTCCTGTGATCCGGGACTGGCAGTCTTAAATACAACGAACACAAAGATTAGATCATTGCTGTCCTTTACAATGTAGTAAAAATAATCCACATGGCACATCCTGATTAGGGACTGTTAGTGGCATTGACCACCAGAAAGTACTTCTGCATGAGATCCTTGTTTTGTCAAGGATATTGGCAAATAACACTTTGATTTTGAAGTATATAATCATTGGTAATGGAAGTTATTTTTATGGTTTTTTGGGGTTTGGTTGGGGGGAGGGTGTGAAATGAGATAGTTGGTTCATTCAGTACATGGATATTTTGATCCAGTCTTTGCTTCTCTAATGTTTCTGTGGCTTTGGGCAAAACACATAACTACTTGTTTATACCCTCAACTCCAAAACATTATACTGACCGTGCCTACTGACCTAACATCAATTTGAGAAAAGGTCTTGATTCTGAATTAGTATTTAGGTTTGGGAATTAAACAGAAAATATAGATGCATTGATAAGGTCTTTGGATTTAAAATTTTATCATTTGAACTAGATGCCAAGTGCTTCACAGATAATCTGTTAAATCTTCATGGCAAGTTTATTAAGATTATAGGTATTATTCCCATTTCCCAGATGAGAAAGAGAGAGGTTGACGACATATTTGGTTCTGAATGCTTCAGTGGCCAAAGCAAAAAGGTAACATGTTAAGAATTTATAGGCATAGATAGAAAGTCAACCATATACTGATAAGAAGCACTGTTTAATAACAATACTTAACCCTACTTTGAGCTCTTACAATGTGCCCAGCAGTGTTCTGTGTAACTTAATTTGTACTTTGCATACTATAAAACGTCTGAGACAGATAATACTATTCCTGTTTTATAGAAAACCTGAACCACAGAGGTTAACTTGCCCAAAGCCACACAGTAAAGGTTAGAGTCTTCATTCTAACTAACCCAGGTAATCTGACTCCAGACCCTAGGATATAGATAAAGTCTGGTAGGGAGAAGGGATTTGTTGACGTAGGCAGTTCTCAAACGTTTTTGGCCTCAGAACCCCTTTAATACTTGAGAAAATTACGGAGAATCCCCAAAAACTTTTGTTCATGTGTGTTATGACTATCAATACTAACTATATGAGAAATAAAACAAATTCCTAAAATCCTTGTATTCAGTTAACAGTGACAGAACCTATTGCATGTTCATAACTTTTCATGAAAAATAAACGAGAAGAGTGTCATTTTACATTTTTGCAAATCTTTTCGATGTCTGGCTTAAGATAGTTCTACTTCTGCATCTGATTTGCTCTCAATGTTTGGAGATAATACAAAGATAATCTGAAGTCAGAGATACATGAAAAGAGGGGACCTTGCAGATAAACAGACACATACCAATGGTCTCTAGAATATCCAGGGGTCCTCAAACCACACTTTTAGAAGCACTGGTTTATGCTAAGTATTTTATAAGGTTTCCTATAATTCACATTGATTACATTACTGATGAGTGTGAGTTTTGAAGTTTTTACTCTTTTCCTATTTGTGTTTTGTGTGTGCTTTTAAAATATGTGGGTAATTTAGACTAATACCTACAAGTGAAATCTTCAAGAATTTACAATTATTAATGGATGAGTTAGCAAAATAAAGGGATTAATTTTTTTATGTGCCCATACAGTTCTGTCTTTTGACGTATTAGGATACGGAAAGGTATTTGTTACCTTGACTTGCAATTTAGAATACTTTCAGATACCCACATTTGTTGTAGCTTCTTGAGAGGTTAATGGAAATTATGTTTTAGTACTAAATAAGGGTTTTTTCTCTTGCTATTTCTTTTTCACTATGGGATGATTTTTATTTGAAAGCTATATTTCATGTAAACACATTGGAAGTTAATATTATTAGTTTGCTATATGAAAAGTCAATATCTTTTTAATAGTCAATATCTTTTTAATCAGGCTGATAAACCAAGAGGCTTTGCCAGAGGTCTTGATCCTGAACGAATAATTGGTGCCACAGACAGCAGTGGAGAATTAATGTTTCTCATGAAATGGTAAGTGTGCAGATGATTGCTGTTTTATTTTAAAGTAGGAATAGAGTTTTTTAAATTTGTGAAGCCTTAACTAGAAAAGGTTTTATAGTTTTCATCATTATGAGGTAGTAATTATCTGCTGAAAGGATGATTCTAGTTTCTTTTGCTATGATGTTTTAAAACAAAATTTGGCAAACTGTGGCTTGTTTTGGAAGATGAGGTTGTATTGGAACATAGTCACATGTACCACATAATCCTTCAGAAGCACTTAAACACCTTTTGATTGAATTACAACTTAAGTGAAAGACTTGCAGTTGACAAAAATCATTGAGACTTTTGACTGAACATTTTTTTTCCTCACAACAGGAAAGATTCAGATGAGGCAGACTTGGTGCTGGCAAAAGAGGCAAATATGAAGTGTCCTCAGATTGTAATTGCTTTTTATGAAGAGAGACTAACTTGGCATTCTTGTCCGGAAGATGAAGCTCAATAATTGTTTGTGTTGCTTTTTATATATATTTATATATATATATAAAATCTGGGTCTTGGTTTTTTGGTTTATTAGTGTGAAAAAATAACATTCTAATGAAAATCAAGTTTGATATGTTTGTTTTGAAGTAGTATTGGGGGAGTTGTTGGGGTTTTTTGCATCTATAGCACTGGTTACTTTGAACAAATAAAAGCTTTCTGTAGTTGCTTCCTTTATCAGAGAAGAATATTTGAGACCATGGTATATTATTCCCCTGCTTTAGAGAACACCTTTTCTAAATGTTGGGGGAAATCTTCATAGTTGTTCTTCAATCAGAATTTGTGTTTAACTCCTGTATGCCTAAGGACCATTCTGGGTTTTTTGTTTATTTGGGGTTTTTTTGTGTGTGTGTATATACTTAAGATACATACGTAAATTGTTTTCTTTTTTTTTTTTTTAACATTCCCCAAAATAAAAACAGCATTTTATAACCATGGATAAGCCCACGTTTCTGGGATGCCATCATTTTCAGCAACCTAAGAAATCACTTAAATTGAAAGTTTTCCTGAAGCCTTAACCTTTCAAATTTTGTAATTAATTGGGCTTACACATAATGTAAGCAATTTAAATTGGACAATTTGAAAGCAGCCGTAACAGAATTCATGTCTGCAGTCACACAAATGCAAGTTCGTTTGCAAGACTCCTGAAAGGAAAATGTTATCACTACCAATAACCTCCCCACCCAAATGAAAAAAACCAGACAAGTCCTGGTATGTTTTAATTAGGTAAGCAAAACTTAGTTAAATGGACATTTAAAGGTTCCTTCTGGTGAACCATTCCCTTTGAAGAAGTTGAAATCCCTGTGCTGCACTGACTAAAAGGTCATGATTCATGGAATGTCTAAAACTTGTTCATGGAAACCTGATCATAATCAGATGGTTAGAGATGTTGGCAATTTAGCACCTGCTGGAATAAATGGGGAGACAGACCTCTGTAATCTAAATTCTTGACCTGCATGTTTTTTCTTTACCCCAACTCATTCCTTACATGTAGGCTCAATCTTCTCAGTATGTGAGTTACTGGTTCAGCAGAAACCAGGAAAAACAATAACTTTGTAGTCAGAATGTTATCCAACTGTATATTATTTACTTTATTGTAAATACTGGTAAACAGTGGTCAATAAATAGTTTTATATTCCTTTATGTGGTTAGACTTTTTTTTTATTGTCTTTTCTAGTAGAGCATTCACATACCTTTGAATCACTTTTATGTGTATTTATAATGTAACATTAAAGCATTAGAGTACATGTCTTAGATCTTTTGAGCTTAGGAGTTACAGACATACTAGAATATGTATTTCCACAAAAATGAATATTAGTTTCTTGTGATGCTGAAGAGGAATCTGCATCATTAATGTGAAATTTTGATAACTCAGAATGTAGTTTGTTGAAACTGCTATCTGAAAAAGTTATTCTGATAGGACTGATCCTGTTGTGATGGACACATTTTCTACTAATTTCCAAAATCCATAGAGAAAAGGTAATCGTTTTGCAATATATACAAATATTTAATCCTGTCATATACCCGGAACTGCTAGCTCAATGTCAAATTATACCTCAATAAAAAAGTCATATCTATACTAAGCTGTTATTTATTCATGTTTATTACGTATCTCTTTATGGATCTAGCACTGTTCTCAGCAATAGGTTCATAGATGATACAGAACTTAACTGTTTATACCAGAAAGTGATGGCCCCTACATTAAACTTTAGTAAAGGCATTTTTGGAAATAATGTTGTCCACATAGTACTTTTATTATCCCTTATTATGTTGTATTAGTTTCTTATCGGTGTTGTAAAAAAATTGCATCAATCTTAATGGCTTAAAGCAACACAAACTTACCAGTTTGGGAGGTCAGAAGTCTGAAATTTGTCTCACTGAGCTGAAAGGTGTCAGCAGGGCTGTTTCCTTCTCAAGGCTCTGATGTCAAAATCTGTTTTCCTTATCTTTTTCTGTTTCTAGAAGCCATCTACACTTCTTGGTTTCTGGCCCCCTCCATCTATAAAACCAGCAGTATGACATAGTCTCAATGAGTTACTTCTCTCTGTGTCTCAGTTACTACTTCTGTAATACAGAGATAAATCATGGGCTTCTGTAAAGAAGAAATATATGCATGTGAGTCACAATAGTGCCTTGTACTTATTAATCAAAATGGCTTTTACGTATTTTTAATAGAAGCATAGTAGGCTGTTGTATGAAGGTTCCCCAACTTAACCAACTGCCCCAGGTAGGTTATTTGTAGTTTTTGCTATTAATGTAGTGAACATTCTTAGACAAAATGATGGTGGCACTTAAGTAGATAAAGACGGATTCCCATTTATTAGTGAAGTCAAGCTTACAGTGATTTACTCTTCCCATCAGTCACCTTTATCTTATATCCTCACTTGTACTGCAAATTAATAATAGTGTTTTTTAGCCAGTCCAATGGCTTCATGTTTTAATTTGGCATATCTATGATTTTTTTGAGTATTCTTTTCATGCTTAATGATAATTCCATTTCCTCATCTGAAATCAATTGCCAATTTTACAAAAATTTTTGATTGGTAGGAATAGTAAGAATATTAACACAAGTTTTTTGGATTGCAAATATTTTTCACCATTGTCTGTATTTTGACATGATTTACAGTATATTTTGATTGTACCATTTTTTTTTTAAATGTGGTCCACTCAACCAGTTTTTATGTCTTCTGGATTTCCTGTCTTGTTTAAAACTACTCCCATCCTGAAGTTGACATTATGTGGATATTCTTTTAAATTTTCCTCATTTACATTGTCATTTTTATAGTAAGGTTTTTAATCGAGATTTTGTTGGATATTGTGATGCAGGTTTTAGGTTTTTCTGCTCCCCAAGATGGACGTCAATACCTTTGAAGAAGTGAGATGTGTGGGTAACAAAGTTTGCCTAATCCTATGGATCAAAGAAGACCTTATGCCACTACAAAAATGTTAGTTAACAGTTAAAACTGAAGTTTTTCTTTCTCATAAAAGGCCTGGAATCTATTCAAATGCCTGAACAAGTATTGGTGTGGCAAGATTCCCAAGTTTCATATCATTCAGAACAGAAGGGAAAACTTTGACCTGGAGTTTATTACCAGTAGGCTACTTCTAAAACCTCTGAAATTTAAAAAATACTGTGACTCCTCACTACCGTTCCCCTACCCGGTGCTTTCCTTTTGTGTTTGAAGACAAATTATATATCCCTCATTTATAAACCAGAAATCTGGTTCCTGGTAATTCTAACAGGACCTGATACTGCTCAGGTGTTAATGTAGTAAACAACATGGATAGTAATGGAAAGGTATGAAAATCAGTAAGGGGAAGTAGTCCTTTAGGGTAACTTAAAGACATTTAAAAATACTATCTTCTGTTTCAAGTTTGAATCTTAACTAGGCAATGAAGATACATGTTGGAGAGAAAAATGTAAGGAAATCATAAGTTTGAGCCTGATCATTATGTTTTCCTTTTCTATCTCTTACACAAAGATCAACTCATGTTTGTTTTGTTTGTTTTAAACACCCCACCCATAGGCTCCAAGTTGGGTTCATATGTTGGCTAATTAGAAAGCTAATAAAGACAAGTGCTTAATTTTACTTAAAATTTCTGTGTGTGTGTGTGTGTGTGTGTGTGTGTGTGTGTGTGTTAATGGATAAGGCTGAATGGCTGTGTCAAATATCTGATCCTTACAGTATGCTTTTTTATGCTTTATTAATCCAATATGAAAATTGGGTATCAAGCCAAAGAATCTAATATGAAGTAGAATATGAATAATATGTGTATTGTATATAACCTGTATGATACATAGGCCCTTCTGTGTTCGGGTGAATGCGTGGATTTATATTTTATTTTTTGAATGTTCACTAAACAAGGGGAACAACTTAAAGCTCTAGTAGTTGACTTAATACAATCAAGGAAGTTGATTCTGAATGTGTATATCTGATGAATGTGCTGTACTCATCAGATATATGGCAATCCCTAACATAGCTGCTAATAGAGCATAGTTAAGGAGTGGAGATTGAATGTTGTTGGGTTTGGGGGAGTGGGGTTTTGTGTGTGTGTTCTAAGAATTTTTATTACGTTGGAAAATGCAGGAAATCATACAGGTCACTTGAAGTGCAAAAATATGAAATCCTATTCATTTGATGAATTTATTATAGTTCGTGTTTTTGCTATAAAAGCAAACAATGAATTCTCCATGAGCACATATTAAAACTTTTTTAGTTCTTAAAAGAAATACCTTAACAGTTGTCGAATACTGTGCTAAGTGGTTCTCACACTTTATCTTATTTAATCCTCGAATGCCTCAGGGGATAGGTATGATTGACCCCTTCTTACTGGTGAAGATCCTAGGGCACTAAAAGGTTAAAGAAGGTTAAGACCATTTGTATGAATTAGGGCATCAAATGTGGGAATGAAGAGAAAGGGGGCATGCCTGGGTGACTTAATCAGTTTAGCGTCCGACTTGATCTTAACTCAGGTCCTGATCTCAGGGTTGTGAGTTCAAGCTCTACACTGGGTGTGTAGCCTACTTTAAAAAGTGAAAGTAAAAATTAAAAAAATAAAAGGGGACTGGCTTGAGGATCAGGTTGTGTCCTTTACAACTGCCCAATTTTTGTAGAATAAAGAGGCTTGGGATATAAAATGAGGTGTTGTGGAAGCTGAGAAGGGATCCAGAATGATTCCCAAGATTTAATTTCATCTTGTATGGATGAAAATGTCATTTAGAGAGAAAGGGAAGAGAAACAAGTTTGAGAAAGATAACATGGCTTTGGACATACTCAGATTGAGGTATTCCTTTGATTGCTTTCATTAGTGTATTACTTAGTATACCTACAATACATAGTACATAATTTGGCTGAAAGTGCAAGATACCCAACTGAAACTTGCTTTGATGAGGGAAATTGCTTATTAGCTTAGAGATGGAGTAAAAATGTAGTTCAGAGCACCGGCTCTAGAGTTTGACCCCATGGGTTGGAATCCCAGCTCAGCTTTGTAGTTACTTAAGCTCCTTATGCCTCAGAATGTTCCATAAAGCTGAGAGGACGTGATGATATTTATCTCAAGGGATTTTCAGGTTAAAAGAGAAACATGAAAAATACCTAGAGCTGAATGTCTGGTACTTCATAAGAACCAGTTAAATCATTGCCAGCCATAATGTAATGTGATGTAAGCCTCAGGATGACTGGGACCCTGGACTGGCACAATCCCAAGACTCACCATCTCTGGTTGTTGGCTCTCCCCTCTGGAACCAAAAACAGAAGGCTGGGGCACCTGGGTGGCTCAGTCAGTTAAGCGTCCCACTCTTGGTTTCAGCTCAGATCATGATCTCATGGTTTGTAAGTTCGAGCCCCACATCAGTCTCCAAACTGACAGTGAGGAGCCTGCTTGGGATTCTTTCTGTCTCCCTGCTCCTCCCCTGCTCTTTCTCAAAATAAATTAGCTTTAAAAATAAAATTAAAAACAAAAAAACCGGAGGGGCTGGCAGCACCCTAATCCCCAAGCCTGCCTCTACAGCGACATTGAGGTTTTTTTCTCTCTGCTGAATCAGAGTCCTTTACAGGATCTGCCTGAGCTGGCTTGGGTCAGCTGCCCTCCCTGGAACTGTCAACTGTAACCAGATGTGTGGAGAAATATGGATCAATCACCAGAAGGGAACTTTCCAGAAAAAGTGGATACTATTTAAACAAAATGTGTAACTAATGCAAAGAATTTCAGCCAATCTGAAAGCACTTTAAAAAAAAATTTTTTTTAATGTTTATTTTATTTTTGAGAGAGAGACAGAGTACAAGTGGGGAGGGGCAGAGAGAGAAGGAGACACAGGATCCAAGGCAGGCTCCAGGCTCTGAGCTGTCAGCACAGAGCCTGACATGGAGCTCACCCCACAAACCAGGAGATCATGACCTGAACCAAAGTCAGCACTTAACTGACTGAACCACCCAGGTGCCCCTTAAAGTGCTGCCTTAAAATACCCTTTGTCCTTGCTTTTAAGAACACTTCTAATGTGAATTATATCAGTGTCCTGAAACATCGTAGACCTTTCTACCAACTTTAATTTTTTTCAAATGAAGATTGAAATCTGCCCTTTTCCTTAAATGAGTGTTGGAGAAAATAATGACTTGAGAGAGCAGAACAAGGACATTGATATTTAAAGCTGCTCTTGTACCACCATGAATGCATAGGAGAACGTTCACTTTTTAAAAATGAAGCCTATCCTTAGAAGTTCTGCATATTAGGTTCCTAAAAGAAAAATGACACAGAAACTAGTACTTAGTGACGTTTCATAGTAACCTTTTTCCTTGTCATATTTCAATGTCTACTATAAGGATCAAGCTCAATGGTATCCACCGTCTCCTACCTATTCCCCCTGATGCATTTATTGGATCCCGACAACGCCCTAATTGATATCCTGAATTGGTTTTTCTGTTATATTAACCTGATATTTTTAGAGTTCCAAAGCCAATTTTGGTGTCTCAAAGCTCTAAGCCATTTTGATGGAGAACGGTAGAGCAGTGGGAAGAGAAATGAGGGGCCGATATCCAGGGGGAAAATCTAAATGCGAATGGGCATTGGTGAATTCAAGAGTGAGATTAATAAGCCAAAGAAGATACATATTACATTCAGGATCCATGCCATCACTTCACAAGGCCCGTTGGTAGTTCAGGAACTGAACGCCTTTGGATAGATTCCAAGATGGACTCCCTTTAAAGTGAATTCATTTCTAGCATAGTGTCACAATATACTTTCTCACTCCTTGGGTCGCTTTGTTTCCTGTTCACAGATATCTGATTCGTCTGCACTAGGAAATTGTTCTGAATACAGAAATAGAAACGTATCTGATGTGCTGAAAAGGGATAAACATTTGGACATTTTGCTGTGGGGATGCTTAGCTTTCTTGCAGTTTTAGAGTGGTGACACAAAGGAAAACTCAGTTTTACCCTGAGATCCCACTTGTTCTCCGCTGAAAGTCAGGCTTAGCAAGTTTCTAGCACCAGACATTACATCTAATTGGAGAGGATTCTTAAATTACACTGCACTCTTATTTTATCATAAATAAATAGGATACTTGTCTCTCTGCAGGTGCTTGTGATGCAGATGAGGGCAGAAAAGGACTCTTAACCTTTGTTTTCTCCCTCTTCTAAAATGTAAGGGTCATTGGAACAAGTATTTGTCTTTTTCACTAGTGTATCCCTGGCACCTTAGAAGAGGGTCTGGTATCAATTTGAGGACAAGAGCAATGGAGGAAGGAAAGAGCCCTGGATTTAAATTTGGGCTTGGGGGTGCCTGGATGGATTAGTCGGTTGAGTGTCTGACTCGATTTTGGCTCAGGTCATGATACTAGGGTCATGGGGGATCAATTTTTTTTTTTTTTTTTTTTTTTTTTTTTGAGAGAGAGTGAGAGCGTGCAACCAGGGGAGAAGGGCAGAAGTAGAGAGAATCTTAAGCAGGCTCCATGACCAGCACAGAGCCTAATGCAGGGCTTGGTCTGATGACCCTGAGATCATGACCTGAGCTGAAATCAAGAGTTGGATGCTTAACCAACTGAGCCACCCAGGCACCCCCAACTTACTGCATATAATTTGCAATAGCCCCCTGTGCCTATCCTTGCTGCTAAACTGTTGATAATTTCTCCTTCCATTCTCATTTGTCTTATTAAACACGTATTTGTCTTTAGTAGCAAATATGTGTTCCCCATTTGACATATATATATAATAAAATATGTATTATAATCATTTATATATATACATATATATATATATATATACACATATACATATTCATTCCAAGAAAAGTAGAGTAGTAGAATTATCCTGTTTTGCTATTTTGACCTGAAAGGAGTGGAAGGAAGGAGAAGTGAGAAGAACCTAGAGATTGGGAACACATGTTCATTTTCAGGGATGAACTGTAAATCCATGATGGAAATTACCACCATTCCTTGTAACAAACAGGCTCAAATTAAAAATGGTGAAATTATTATGCAATAAGGGTTGACTGTGTGATCCTTTGTTCAGGCAGCCCAAAGAAAGAATATGCCACATTTAAGAGGCATGCCTCTGGTTACACAAACCTATGAATATATTCAAAGCCATTGAATTGTACACTTTGAATGGATTGAATTGTATGGTATGTAAATTATATCTCAATAAAACTTTTTTTTTATTTTTTGAGAGAGACAAGAGTGTGAGCAGGGGAGGGGCCGAGAGAGAGGGAGACACAGAATCCGAAGCAGGCTCCAGGCTCCAAGCTGTCAGCACAGAGCCTGATGTGGGGCTCGAGCCCACAAACCCATGAGATCATGACCAGAGCCGAAGTCAGATGTTTGGCCCAATGAACCACCCAGGTGCCCTTTAATCAAAAAAATTTTTTAAAAAGAAAAAGCTGAGGCATCAAAAGGCTCTTAGCTGAGAAAAAAAAAAATCATTTAAAAAGAAAATCATGCCTTTTATTTTTCTTCTTCAGAAATTCTCCAATTTGATCATGCCATAATTTTCTGTCACCTCTTTGAAATGTTCACTTCTACTACTCTTGCCTCCAGGTCGTCCCATCCTCACACTTGTATGATGTCAAAATGATAAAACGGTCATATTATCCATCTTGCAGAGTTAAAATGATTATGAAAGTGTTTGGCAACAGTGACCTGAACTGAGTAAACACCTGAATCTTGGAATACCCTCGGCTCCACAAAGCTGACCTGGGGATGAGGGAAATTCTTACAGTCAGGTTTCCTAGCCAACTCTTGGGGAGATGAAGGGTCTGCTGTCCGGCAGCCTAGACCACAGAGAACCCAGATGCTGTTATATATGCTGCTAGCAAGAGGACTCCATTTTGTTTCCCATTCACAACCACATCCTTGGCTACTGACTCTGGTATTCAGTACTCCGACTTCCTGGTTACATCTTTTGGGGCCCCCCTTTAGATTGTTCTGACCATCCTGGGGCTCCAGTGATTTCCCACAGGCTGGAAACCTGAGTGCCAGTCAAGAGACATAAAACCAAGATGAACTGCACCTTCCAAACAATTCCTAGACTTCAGCAAACTTGCCAGGTTTCCCACAGAAAATTTAAAAATAACTCATTTTTCACTATTTTGTTTATGGGTTGATTTTTGTGGTTTTCTCCTTCCCTGCCAAAAAACAAATCCCAAAACCAAAATGCAAAGCAATATCTAAGGTAACCCAAAGAAAAATCCTGACATAAATCACTAAAACAAGCTGGGGGATTTTAAGAATAGTCATTACCAGCTTGTTCCTCTGCAACAACAAATAAAGGCTCCAGTTAGCAGACTGGATGCCATAAAAGTCCTTAAACTTTGATAGAAATTTTCTTGAAAGCTCCCCATTTCATGCTCACTGAAAGGACCCTTGTACTGAAGTGGTCAACTAAATTTAGAAGAAAAAAAGTTACTGTGATTGTCACAGTATTCTGACTTGTAGCATAGAAGATGCTAGAGATGCTAAAAGAACTACAGCCCCACTGAAGTCTGACAGAATGGCTGCACATGCCCTGCCATTCTGTGACCTCTTTTACTTAACCTCTCCCCCCATTTCTTACTTCCTTCTTTCTGCCTTCAGTTGTCCTCTACTAATTTACATCCCCTCCCCAAATATACATTTATGAGTTAAGCTTCCTGCCATGAGCTTCCTACCTCTACCCCATCACACCCCCTACCTCTCAGAATACTTTATTTGCTAGTTCGTTTTCCTGTCTTCCTATGACAAGCCCCAGGGGGGCAAGAACTGTGTCTTGTTCACCGTTTGAGCCTCTAGTCCTGTCATACACCCACCTGGTTCTGATTAACCATTTGCCAAAAATCTGAATAAAATCTCAGTCAGTTACCCCATTCAAGCACCATACACATCTGTGTGCTCCCAGAGCCTAAAGACCGTTTCCACCTAAGTTTATAGGTTCATGCTTTGCAAAGTCTTTGCCAGCCATTAGGCAGAAATTTGACTTACTTCACAAAACACACTTTCAGCCCTAGCCTGATGTATGTGTATGACATCTTGTTCACGTATGTATATGACATCTTGTAAAATCCCAAATAATATCTCTAATATAACAATACATGTCTATCATAGTGTTACTGTATCATAGCAAAAAAGGAAGCACTGCTCTATTTATTGACCCCATATCAATAATTCGTAGCTCATTTGTTCCTACATACAGAATCCGTTGTTCAGGAAGAGTCATCTATGAACATGAGATGGATGCCCAAAAAGCTATAAACAAAGCCACTCATCCAAAAACAGGAGAAAGGACGTACTGTTTGAATTTATTATATTTTTAGCTGGAGGGCTAAAAGGTCTTTGACTTATCTCCTGACGGCAGTTCTGAAGCATCTCAACAGTATTTTTAAAGTTCTAGTAAATAGTAAGGTTTGGGGATTACATTATCTATCTCTGTCTCATCCCCAGCCCTCTTTCTTTATTTTTTCCTGTCTGCCTTGATTCTGAAGGGAGATATGAAATAGAAACCCCATGTAGCCTGTGAATGGGATGGCTCTCTGGAATGTTGGGGGAGGAAGTGCCCATGAAGACAGTAGCCCTGTCAGTGGCCACAGTCTCCAACAGGCAGGGACTTTCCACTCTGTCTACTTACCTGACTGCTGTGGCCTTACCCCACCAGAATGTGAGCTCCATTTGAGCTTAACTGTTTTGTTCTCCCACGAAACCTTGACTGTCTGGAATAGGCCCAGGTAGAGCAGATGCTTAGTAAATATTTGATTAATGAATGATAACTGCAGGCAGTGTCTCCAGCACATAACCCAGTTTTATCTTTTCCTTCCTGTCCTCCGTGGCTTGGATTGAGTTGGCCTCAGAATACACAAAATCATGTGTCCTCAGGGATCACGGCTAAGGGTTTCTTAATGGATTATACCCACAACTCAGCAACTCCATAAAGCAGGTTGGTCAAACATTTCATAGTAAGAAATAAATTTTACATTAGGATACAGTACTGTACACGCCCACCTGCACACGTCTCAAACTGAAGTGTCACAAAATAATATATATGTCTTCTGATCTGTTTTGTCTTTTATTATTACGGTAATTATTACTATTTTGCTGGTCCCGGGCCACCACTAATTTCATGCACAACCCACTAATAGATGGGACGTATTAGTTTGAACAACGCTGGCCTAAGCCCTCTCAGTCCTGCCCCATCGGTTCCTGATTGGCAGGCAGTGGAGACCTGCTCCCTGCAGGAGGGAGTAGAAAAAGGCCATAGCTTTTCTAAGTCAAGAGAGCGCAAACTCTCATTCCACCACTGGGCGCAACTAGGGCAAATAACTCTTCTCAGCCTCAGTTCCCCGAAAGGAGAGCTGAGGACAAGGAAAAGTCTCCTTATATGGAAAAGGAGGATAATATCCTTCTGGGGCTTTTGTAAGGACTAAATTAGACGGGATCCATAAGGGTTTCTCAACCTTGGCACTATTGACATTCGGACCTCACAGTTCTTCGTGGTAGGGCCTGTTCCATGCATTGTAGATACCAGTAGCATCCCTCCGGTTCTGGCAACCAAAAGTATCTCCAGAAATTGCCAGTTCTCCTCTTGGGGGCAAATGACCCCTGGCTGAGCATCACTGGTCTATACAAAGTGCCTGTCACAGTCCCTGCCGCTATTATTCCCTTAACGCTTTCTACTTCAAAGAGACTGTGGTTTAGTCTATGGGAGAGGACAGGGAACAGCACCAAGCTGTGTATCTGTATCATAAGCGAGGACATGAGCACTACGGTGGACAGAAGACAGGCATAAACCTGTGTCATCCTTGCTATCATGAGGGGCCAGACTGAGTTTGGAGTTGGGAGGAATATTCCATAGTGAGAACACTGCATTGCAGGTGGTTGCATTTAATGGAGGCTGTAGGCAGAGGGAATGAGGATCTGAGTTGGACTCAGCTGGGCTGATGACTGGATGTGGAGGACAAAGACTGAAGCAATAGGCCGGCAGGTGTCCCCCACCTGGAAGACGTGGTGAGGCAGAGGATAGCTGAAGTTGTAAATGGGAAAAGTAGGAAACGAGAGAGTAGAAGAAAGGTCAAATGGCAGTGATGAGTGCGGATGTTTCAGATTTCAGAGGAGTTTCAGATTTCAGAATATCAGACTAGACATTCCCCTGCAGAGAGCAGCACACTCTTGGCTCTATAAGCCAGAACTCCAGGGCACCTGCGTGGCTCAGTTAAGCATCCAACTTTTGACTTTGGCTCAGGTCATGAGCCTCATCTTATGAACCATGAGATTAAGCCTTGCATCAGGCTCCACACTGACCAGCTGACCATGAAGCCTGCTCGAGATTCCCTCCCTCTCTCTCCCTCTGCCCCTCCCCTGCTTGTGTGCATGCTCTCTCTCTAAAGGAGGGGAGGGGAGGAAAAACAACTCCAGAATGAGGACAGCTGATTGGGGGAAAAAACGTAGTAGTCATTTCTCCATTTGCGTAAAGGCCCAGAAAGGAGTCCCTTGAGTCCTGCAACAGTGGGTGTGTTTCCTTGGACGGTATGCAGTAATCCTTGAATTGTACTAAATTCTAGTAAACAAAAGAAACTATTGAACAAATGTCAGTGTGTATTTTCAGTTCCTTTTTAACTGTAAAGAGCAATTACCCAAGATTGCATTATTACCATCAGAGCTAATATCCTTTATTTAAGGGCATCTGTATCCTTTATGAGAAACAAAATCTTAGGACCACAGAATATAAGGTGAAAACAAAAGTGATCCATGATTTTCATTCCTGTTTATAGAATATTAGTTGTAAATATTTTTCATCCACAGATTTTTAAGTTACATTGTAGGTTACATTATAGATGCATTTATTTAGACACAAATTTAAGAGTAAATTCTACAGCTACATTTTTATAGTTATGCAAATGCCCACAATGGTATGTGTATTTCTTTTCTAAAACAAGTTGGAGCATGTGAATTTGAGCCCACAGTAAAACAAAGACTCTATGAAAAGATGGCATATTTATTAATAATGTCAGTGTCTATTAACATTACCTTCAAGAAAAAGAAAAATGACGTAATGTAAAAAACAAAAACAAAAACCTGGGAATTCAAGCGGGTGCAGCCACTCTGGAAAACAGTATGGAGGTTCCTCATAGAACTACCCTATGGCCCAGCAATTGCACTACTAGGTATTTATCCAAGGGATACAGGTGTGCTGTTTCGAAGGGACACATGCACCCCAATGTTTATAGCAGCACTATCGACAATAGCCAAAGTATGGAAAGAGCTCAAATGTGCATTGACGGATGAATGGATAAAGAAGAGGTAGCATACACACACACACACACACACACACACACACACACACACACACACACACACACACTGGAGTATTACTCAGCAATCAAAAAGAATGAAATCTTGCCATTTGCAACTACGTGGATGGAACTGGAGGGTATTATGCTAAGCGAAATTAGTCAAAGAAAGACAAATATCATATGACTTCACTCATATGAAGACTTTAAGAGACAAAACAGATGAACATAAGGGAAGCAAAAATAATGTAAAAACAGGGAGGGGGACAAACCATAAAAGACTCATATATGGAGAACAAACAGAGGGTTACTGGAGGGGGTGTGGGAGGGGGGATAGGCTAAATGGGTAAGGGGCACTAAGGAATCTACTCCTAAGATCACTGTTGCACTATAAGCTAACTAATTTGGATGTAAATTAAAAAAAAATTAAATTAAAAAATAAGTAAAATAAAATAAAATAACCCAAACAAAAACATACACCAGTAATCTTACAAGTAGAGAGCTAGTATATAATGTTACTGCAATAGGGAAATAGAGACCTATAATGAAGTAACTAATAGACCAACCGTACGTTGCATACAATGTCCCAATGTCAAATAAGCCCAACAGAAAATGTGGCAAAATGCAAATTAAATATCACCAAAACAGCAACGAAACTTCCACTCTTTTCAATGTGTGCCTCCGTAACCACGTAGGGCTTGGCAAACCATGGATAAGTTTACAATTCCCAGAGTGACCGAGTAGGAAGCTTATTGTTTAAAAAGGAAATTGTGTTCCCCTGTTTCTATTGATGTTCAGAAGGCATGAGGCAGGAAGCATTGGTTAGATGCTATCCTAGCCAGTGTCCAAGATGGCCTCTGATGACTCCACCTCCTGGCATTCACGCCCTTGGGCAGTTCTCCGCCTTGTACTAGCCTTGGTCTGGGTGATCAAAAGCATACAGCAGAAAAGATGGTATGTCACCTCCAAGATTAGGTTGTAAAAGGTGGCAACCTCTGTCTGAGTGCTCTCCACCACCTCACCCCAACTTCAGATCACTTGCCCTGGGGAAGGGAAGCAAGCTGCCACTGCCACATGGTGAGCTGTCCTAAGAAAGACCCACCTGGTGAGGAATGAAGCCAGTGAGGAACTGAGGGCTGCCAACAACCTCAGGAGTGGGCTTGGAAGCGGGTTCCCTGGCCACAGTGGAGCCCAAAGATGATTGCAGCTCCAGCCAGCAGTTTGACTGCAACCTCACGAGGGATTCTCAGTACCACTGTGGTAAGCCCTTCCTGGATCTTTGACTCTTAGTAATTGTATGAAATCATGAATGTTTGTTTTAAGCTGCTAAATTTTGGAGTAATGTATTATGCAGTGATAGATAACTAATAACAAATGTCTTCCTTGTCTTTCACAGAGACACCTCTTAGAATACTGGATGAAACTAGTTTTGCTAATCTGATAGATCGCCAACATGGGGGGCGGGGGGGGGGAACCCAGGAGAGAAAATCAAGCAAGTGACTAATCCTTTAAGGAGGAGTGGTAACTCATACAGAGCTCCTACAGTGTCTATCCCTTTATTAAAGAAGTATTAACATCCATATCGTCTTCAAAAGGTTTTTGTTATATCCATGACACGATGCTAGGTTGAGGACGTCTGTTGAGAAAGATGAGAGAGAAAACACTTGTGCACCTCCTCTCATCTGTCTTTAAGAGGTTGGTGACTCACTCAGTAATTGTCTATTGAACGCCTACTCCCATGAAACTATTAAATGATGGATAAAAATGGCACGTGCCTAGCAAAATGTCAAACACCAGGGAAATGGTAAATTAAGGCACAAATACACTGTGGACTCTTAATGCAGCCATCTGAAAGAATTCTGGTGAAGCACATTGAAATTGGGAAATGTTACGAATCATTAATATAGAAATACACTTACATAGTAGTACACACTTTTTGTATAATAGATGTAATGTAATACTAGGTAAAATGCAACAAAAGAGAAAGGGCGTGCATAAAATTTGTGATGGTCACTAGGTTGGGAGATAATAGAAGTTTCGTTGGGGCAGATAGAGTAAGAGGCGGCTCCTCATAGGATAGCATCATTAGTAGGTTTGGGAGCTAAGCATTCTAACGTGTCGCTTAATAACCATATAACTTTGGCAAGCTAATTACACATCACTCTATGCTAGAGCTTCCTTATTTATGAAATGGGGCTAATGTTAATAATGTTAGTGCCTACTTCATAAGATTAATGTAAAGATTCAATGAGAGAAATGAATGAACAGATTTACACTGGGGCCTGTCATGTAGCAAACAAGCAACAAGCTAATAACTATATTGCTTGGTCGTGCCTTCTGTATTGCACGTATCACTTCTATAGTAACAAGAAACAAAATAAAAATTAAGGCATGTTTCTCTGCCCAGTAAACCATCACAATGGCAAAACACAGACAACTGACAGAATGGTGTCTGTGACAAACCAAACCTACAATACCACAGTCCCCTTCATCTGTGGTTTGCTCCCTGAGGTTTCAGTTACCTCGGGTCAACTGTGGTCAGAAAGTAGATGATCCTCCTTCTGACGTATATAGTAGCCTGACTCTACATCACGATGCCTGTTATTCATCTCACTTCATCTCATCACGTAGGCATTTTATCATCTCACATCATCACAAGAAGAGTAAAGTCTAATATTCTAAAAGAAAGACCACATTTACATAACTTTTATTATAGCATATTATACTTGTTCTATTTTACTATTGTTCTTAATCTCTTCTTGTGCCTAATTTATAAATTAAACTTTATCATAGATGTGTATACCTAGGAAAAAACATATTTAGGGGTCAGTACTATCCGTGGTTTCAGGCATCCACTGGGAATCTTAGAATGTATCCTCCACAGATAAGTGGGGAGGAACTACTGTAAAAATAAAGTATCAGCAAATACATAACACTTACTACACTCTTACTCATGACTGCATTTTTAAAAATTTCAAATGATTTGTATTTCTTTGCAAAGCAGGGGGCATAGAGAAAACATGTGAGTTCATGGCTATTTTTCTTTTTAAATGTTTTTATTTATTTTTGAAAGTGAGCATGGGAGGGACAGAGAGGGAGGGGACAGAGGATCTGAGGGGCTCCACACTGACAGCAGAGAGCCCAATGAAGGGCTCGAACATAACAAACTGTGAGATCACGACCTGAGCAAAAGTTGGACACTCAACCAACTGAGCCACCTAGGTGTGCAACTGCCCCCCCCACCCCCTGCCCAAGTTCATGACTATTTTTTTTTTAATTTTTTTTAACGTTTATTTATTTTTGAGACAGAGAGAGAGACACAGCATGAACGGGGGAGGGTCAGAGAGAGAGGGAGACACAGAATCGGAAACAGGCTCCAGGCTCTGAGCAGTCAGCACAGAGCCCGACGCGGGGCTCAAACTCACATACCGCGAGATCGTGACCCGAGCCGAAGTCGGACGCTTAACCGACTGAGCCACCCAGGCGCCCCTCATGACTATTTTTGACTTTGGGATTGGATCTGTAATAAGAATAGGGGTAGGATACCATAGTATGGTGCCCCCTAGTGTGGTGCAGAGCAGAATCCTTACAACCAGCCATGTCAGTGAAAAGACTGCCAGGTAGGGATGGGGTCGGTGATATTGGTATTTTGGAAAGTGAGATCATTTCTTTGGGTTAATTTAGTAAAATGTATTATGATCTAAAAATAATGTTATTGAACTCAGTACTATCACTGAAGAAATTACACACAAGGAAATCATTCTCAAAAAGAAAAAGCTAGGGACACCTGGGTGGCTCAGACAATTAAGCACCCAACTTCAGCTCAGGTTATTATCTCTCAGTTCATGGTTTGAGCCCCGCATCGGGCTCCGTGCTGACAGCTTGGAGCCTGGAGCCTGCTTCAGATGCTGTCTCTCCCTCTCTCCCTGCCCCTCCCCTGCTCACACTCTGTCTCTGTCTCCCAAAAATGAATAAATGTTAAAAAAAAATTTTTTTAAGAAAAAGCTAAATGCACCAGATATTTATTGTACCTTTAAAATTAAAGAATTGAAAACAATCCGAATGCCCAACAACAAGGAATTGTTAAATAGTGTTTAAAGTTGATAAACTAGTATACAGTCATGGAAAATGAAAAATTATAAAAAGTAGGGGCTAATAAGTTCTTTTTTTAAAAATTTTTTTACTTGTATTCATTTTTGAGAGACAGAGAGACAGAACACAAGTGGGGGGTGGGCAGAAAGAGAGAAAGACACAGAATCTGAAGCAGGCTCCAGGCTCCGAGCTATCAGCACAGAGCCCAATGTGGGGCTCGAACTCCGTGAGATCATGACCTGAGCCAACTAAGCCACCCGGGTGCCCCTAGGGGCTAATAAGTTCTAATAAAGATTTTTATCATAGGAAAGCCTGGCTGGCTGAGTCAGTAGAATATGTGACTCTTAATCTAGGGGTGGTAAGTTAGAGCCCCACATTGAGCATAGAAATTACTTTTTAAAAAGCTTTAATAAAAAAGACAAAACAGTAAGCATTCTGTAACTATATAAATCATATGTGCTTATGGGCAAGATTTAAAAAGAAAAAAATCAGAAAAGTTTGCTAGGGTGGTGGAATGAAAAAATGACTATTTCATGAATTGTTTTTATTGTTGATATTAGATGCTTAGTGTAACTTTAAAATGTTAAAAAAAAATTTAACTAGAAATTTGACTCAGCAATTCTATTTCTAGAAATGTATTCCAAGAAAATAACCAAACAGGAAAAAATTTACATTTAAGATTACTCAAAACAAGCCTTCTTTGTAATAGAGAAAAATTGGACACAACCTATGCTGTTAAAAATAGAGTGCCAGTTAATATCATGGTATCTACGTAGTCATTGAAAGGGTGATGCAGATTTACGTTTATAAATATGAATAAATGTTGCTGATATGCTGCTAAGTTAAAGAAAATACAGTTTTGGGGCGCCTGGGTGGCGCAGTCGGTTAAGCGTCCGACTTCAGCCAGGTCACGATCTCGCCGTCCGTGGGTTCGAGCCCCGCGTCGGGCTCTGGGCTGACTGCTCAGAGCCTGGAGCCTGTTTCCGATTCTGTGTCTCCCTCTCTCTCTGCCCCTCCCCCGTTCATGCTCTATCTCTCTCTGTCCCAAAAATAAATAAAAAAACGTTGAAAAAAAATTAAAAAAAAAAAGAAAATACAGTTTTGCATATATAACAACACAGAGAAAAGTTTGAAAGGATGCATGCCAAAATATTAACAGTGATTATATCTAAGCATTGATATTTTGGTGATTATTTGAATTTTGGGCTAATCTGTATTCCTGATTCTTCCACAATTAAAATGTATAGCTTATGTAATTTTGTTTATTTCTTTATTTTTAGAGAGGGCACACCAGCGGGGGAAAGGGGCAGAGGGAGAGAGAGAGACAGAATCTCAAGCAGCCTCCACACTCAGCGTGGAGCCCAATAGGATCATGACCATGAACCAAAATCAAGAGTTCGGACATTCAACCTACTGAGCCACCCAAATGCTCCTAGCTTATGTAATTTTAAAAAGGTGATCAGAACCTTAGACACGCAACTGACCTGCACATTCTTTTCTTATCTTCTCTCCTTAAAGAATCAGAGGCTAGTTTGATGTCCGAGTGGCATGTAGACAGCTGAGTGGAGCCCCCAAGACACACACACCTGTCACATGCACAGATGGAAGGTAGTGACAGGAACCTGGGGCCAGAGGAATGAGAACCAAATTCAAAGCTCATCTTAGTTCTATCCCTACTTCTTCATGGCTTTGGACAAATCCCTTAACTACCACCTCCAATATTTTTTGGAAAGAGTTTGAAAATAAATCATAGGTTACATAAAACTAGGTCATTTGAGTCTTATTCCCATTTACCAAATGAGGAAAACAATGCCAGTCTTTCCTACCTTGCAGAAGGGCTTTAAGAATCAAAGTGGGAAAAAAAAAAATCCAAAGTGAAAGGAATAGGAAAGTATTTCTAAAAGTGTCAACATCATCATTTTACACTTGATCTTAGCCAAAAGGTTGGGAAGCGATCAACATCATCATTTTAAAATGATAAACATGCACATTATGAATCATTATGGAAAAGTGTTTTCGGAATAAGTGGAAAAGAACATATCACATAGTTGCACTGGGGTGGGACAATAAGTGATATTTTTTATGATATTTATTGAGCTGTTCTTTACATATGATAAAATGCATAAATCTGAAGTGTACAGTTTAATGACTTTTTGCATATGTATGTAACTATAGGACCATCATCCAGATCAAGATAGGGAACATTTCCTTTTTTTTTTTTTTTTTGTTCATTTCTTTTGTTTTTTATTTTATTTTTATTTTTATTTTTTTTCAATATATGAAGTTTATTGTCAAATTGGTTTCCATACAACACCCAGTGCTCATCCCAAAAGGTGCCCTCCTCAATACCCATCACCCACCCTCCCCTCCCTCCCACCCCCCATCAACCTTCAGTTTGTTCTCAGTTTTTAAGAGTCTCTTATGCTTTGGCTCTCTTCCACTCTAACCTCTTTTTTTTTTTTTTTTCCCTTCCCCTCCCCTCATGGGTTTCTGTTAAGTTTCTCAGGATCCACATAAGAGTGAAACCATATGGTATCTGTCTTTCTCTGTATGGCTTATTTCACTTAGCATCACACTCTCCAGTTCCATCCACGTTGCTACAAAGGGCCATATTTCATTCTTTCTCATTGCCACGTAGTACTCCATTGTGTATATAAACCACAATTTCTTTATCCATTCATCAGTTGATGGACATTTAGGCTCTTTCCATAATTTGGCTACTGTTGAGAGTGCTGCTATAAACATTGGGGTACAAGTGCCCCTATGCATCAGTACTCCTGTATCCCTTGGGTAAATTCCTAGCAGTGCTATTGCTGGGTCATAGGGTAGGTCTATTTTTAATTTTCTGAGGAACCTCCACACTGTTTTCCAGAGTGGCTGCACCAATTTACATTCCCGCCAATAGTGCAAGAGGGTTCCCGTTTCTCCACATCCTCGCCAGCATCTATAGTCTCCTCATTTGTTCATTTTGGCCACGCTGACTGGCGTGAGGTTATATATGAGTGTGGTTTTGATTTATATTTCCCTGATGAGGAGCGACATTGAGCATCTTTTCATGTGCCTGTTGGCCATCCGGATGTCTTCTTTAGAGAAGTGTCTATTCATGTTTTCTGCCCATTTCTTCACTGGGTTATTTGTTTTTTGGGTGTGGAGTTTGGTGAGCTCTTTATAGATTTTGGATACTAGCCCTTTGTCCGATATGTCATTTGCAAATATCTTTTCCCATTCCGTTGGTTGCCTTTTAGTTTTGTTGGTTGTTTCCTTTGCTGTGCAGAAGCTTTTTATCTTCATAAGGTTCCAGTAGTTCATTTTTGCTTTTAATTCCCTTGTCTTTGGGGATGTGTCAAGTAAGAAATTGCTACTGCTGAGGTCAGAGAGGTCTTTTCCTGCTTTCTCCTCTAGGGTTTTGATGGTTTCCTGTCTCACATTCAGGTCCTTTATCCATTTTGAGTTTATTTTTGTGAATGGTGTGAGACAGTGGTCTAGTTTCAATCTTCTGCATGTTGCTGTCCAGTTCTCCCAGCACCATTTGTTAAAGAGACTGTCTTTTTTCCATTGGATATTCTTTCCTGCTTTGTCAAAGATGAGTTGGCCATATGTTTGTGGGTCTAGTTCTGGGGTTTCTATTCTATCCCATTGGTCTATGTGTCTGTTTTTGTGCCAGGGAATGTTTCCTTCTTAAGGAGTTCATTCACTGGGGTGCCTGGGTGCCTCAGTCGGCTGAGTGTCCAACTTCGGCTCCCGTCATGATCTCATAGTCAGTGAGTTTGAGCCCCATTTCGGGCCTGTGCTGACAGCTTGGATTCTGTGTCCCCCTCTCTCTCTGCCTCTCCCCCACTCATGCTCTGTCTCTCTCCCTCTCTCTCAAAAATAAAATAAAAAGTTTTTAAAACTTTAAAGAGTTCATTCATGCCCATTTCCAGTCAATCCTCACTCCCACCCCAGAGGTAACCAGATTCTGACCTTCAGATGAAACCATTTTAACAATAATATTAATGTTCAAAGGTTTTTCAAAATCCATTCAAAAACATTTGACATAGAACCTGAGGTCCTGGGTTCACACCTGAAATCTTCCCTTTACCAACTATGGCCTATAAGGAAGTCACAAATACTTTTTGTGCCTCACGTTTATCATCTGTTTCATGGGAATAATAATTTGCTCTCAAGACTTCAAGGTTGTGGAGAAATTAAAAACCCCATAAAATGAGCACCTGTCGCGGTGCCTGCTCATGGGAGGCACTTCACAAATGATTGTTGCTTGTGTATTTTTCCTGTAGTGATTAGTGTTCCAGGGGTGCAAATTCTGGGTTTACAGATCTCTATTGTCTCCCAACCCACCTGAATGACCTTGGTCAACTCTTAATCTATCTGCTCAGTTTCATCATCTGTAAATTAAATACCTTATTGTTTTCAGAATACATAATCCTCTGAGAAATACATAAGAACCTGCATGCAAAAAGATTTTAAAAGCTGGATTTAGGGCATTATTCTGAACACTGGGAGGCCTTACCAGGTCATTGTTTTAAATCCTTTTGGAAACGGGGTCAGAGGGCCTTGGACACAGTGAATGAGTAACAGAAATCAGATTGGAATTTAGTCTAGGGCTCTGAGTCACCTCCAGGTTTGACCTTTACCCCACCAGACATTTCTACTCATAGCCAGGTGACTGAATAAAGAACAATGAAAGCATAACACATTCTATGGAAATCATTGTTAATTTTTTTCACTGACTTAATTTTTTAAAGAGGACTACTTTGTCTCAGAGCCTACATAATTACATTATCTTGCCATCGCATGCCTCTAAACCAATTTAGTGTCATCTATATCCATGACAATGGGTTCTAGAACTGACTTCTGCCTTCATCATGGGAACATGGAAAAACGCAAGCATAAATGACAGAAAGATCCCCAGAAAACTAGATTTAATACAAAGTAAAAAAGATCAGCTTGGCAAAGTCAATAGCTATGAGTATAAACACCTTCATAGTGAGAGCAAAGTGGAATGGCATTTACAGTATGTTATTAAAAGCAAAGCAGGGGTACCTGGGTGGCTCAGTTGGTTAAGCGCTGGACTTCAGCTCAGGTCATGATCTCATGGTTTGTGGGTTCAAGCCCTGTGTGGGGCTCTGTGCTGACAGCTCAGAGCATGGAGTCTGCTTCAAATTCTGTGTCTCCCTCTCTGTCCCTCCCCCACTCATTCACGCTCTCTCTCTCTCTCAAAAAGTAAATAAATTTTTAAAAAAAGCAAAGCAAGAAAAGTCATGCTCACAAGCATTCCTAACAGAACTATTTTTTTTTCTAAGTCCAAAGGTAATTCTTATTGATTCTGGAAAAGAAATAAAAGAAATGGATAAATTTTTTAAAATTCACTATGTGAATATTTTGATATATATTCTTAAATCTTTTTCATGCATTCTTCTTTAAATCTTAGAATCAATCATATTAGACACCAACACAGTTGTGCAAGAACTACAATTTTTTAAATTCTTCTACATAATTAAGCTTACTGTATTTTTCAAGCCCCTTCCATCTAGAAGTGAAATCTTGTCACTCTCCTTTCTCTGCCTGGGGCTAGGGAGAGGGAGGAGAAGGCTAGTGTCTACTCAGTTCATTTTCATCTATCTATACTGGCTGCTTCATTTTTTTGAATCTTAAGAATATTTTTCTTTTGTGTTGAAAAATGTATTTTTCTAAAAAAAAAAAAAAAAAGAGGTTAGAGTGGGAGAGAGCCAAAGCATAAGAGACTGTTAAAAACTGAGAACAAACTGAGGGTTGATGGAGGGTGGGAGGGAGGGGAGGGTGGGTGATGGGTATTGAGGAGGGCACCTTTTGGGATGAGCACTGGGTGTTTTATGGAAACCAATTTGACAATAAATTTCATATATTAAAAAAAAAAAACACCAGAAAAAAAAAAAAGAAAAATGTATTTTTCTTCTCAGGTGGTTTGTACATTTTTAAGAACTTTGGAACAATGTCAAGTCATCCATGTAAAGATTATAGGAATTTAGGGGCACCTGGCTGGCTTAGTTGGAAGAGCGTGTGACTCTTGATCATGAGTTCAAGCCCCACGATGGGTGCAGAGATTAATTTTTTAAGAAACTTAAAAAAAAGGTTATAGAAATTTATACGTCTATCTTCCAAGTGAATTCCTATTTGTTTGTAATTTCCACACACTATGGTTTTGTTCTTTCAACATTGGAAGAAATCATAAAATTAATATATATTAATTTAAAAAACTTAAACTGTGCCAAAGTCCCATCAATAGAAAGTGAAAACTCTGTTCTCAGGGTGCCAGGCTGGTTCAGTTGGTAGAGCATGCAACTCTTGATCTTGGTTTTGTGGGTCTGAGGCCCATGTTGGGTGTAGAGATTACTTAAAAATAAAATCTTAATCAAAACCACAATGATATACCACCTCACACCTGTCAGAATGGCTAACATGAACAACTCAGGCAATAACAGATGTTGGCGAGGATGCGGAGAAAGGATCTCTTTTGCACTGCTGGTGGGAATGCAAACTGGTGCAGCCACTCTGGAAAACAGTATGGAGGTTCCTTAAAAAACTAAAAATAGAACTACCCTACGACCCAGCAATTGCACTACTAGGTATTTATCCAAGGGATACAGGTGTGCTGTTTCAAAGGGGCACATGCACCCCCATGTTTATAGCAGGACTGTCAACAATAGCCAAAGGATGGAAAGAGCCCAAATGTCCATCGATGGATGGATGGACGGATAAAGAAGAGGTGGTATATACACACACACACACACACACACACACACACACACACACACACACACACAATGGAGTATTACTCGGCGATCAAAAAGAATGAAATCTTGCCATTTGCAACTACGTGGATGGAACTAGAGGGTATTATGCTAAGCGAAATTAGTCAGAGAAAGACAAATATCATATGCCTTCACTCATATGAGGACTTTAAGATACAAAACAGAAGAACATAAGGGAAGGGAAGCAAAAATAATATAAAAACAGGGAGGGGGACAAAACATAAGAGACTCTTAAATATGGAGAACAGATGGGGTTGTTGGGGGTGTGTGTGGGGGAGGAATGGGCTAAATGGGTAAGGGAATTAAGGAATCTACTTGTGAAATCATTGTTGCACTATATGCTAACTAACTGGGATGTAAATTAAAAAATAAATTTAAAAAACAATAATAAATAAATAAATAAATAAATAAATAAATAAATAAATAAATAAAATCTTAAGAGGTGCCGGGTGGCTCAGTTGGTAAGAGTCCAACTTCGGCTCAGGTCATGATCTTGCAGTTCATGAGTTAGAGCCCGGCACTGGGCTCTGTGCTAACAGTTCAAAGCCTGGAGCCTGCTTCAGATTCTATGTCTCCCTCTCTCTGTGCCCCTCCCCCACTTGCACTCACTCTCTCTCAAAAATAAACATTTAAAAAAAATTTTTTTTTAAAAATAAAATCTTAAAAAAAACCACACCAAACCCTGTTCTCCCAATAATACTCTCTACTGTTTTACCAATATATTTCCAGGGTATTTTCATATAATAAGGGAGAGACAGACAGATGAAAAATGGATAGGAAAGACAGAGAGATTATGTATATATTTAAGATAACACAGAGATACATATATTTTTGAAAAAACAAAAAAATAGGAGCATGTATACTGTTTTGTAACTTTTTTTTACCTATTATAGTCACTCATTTAGTTAAAATTTACTGGATATCTGCCGTGTGCCAAACATTGTTTTATACACTAGATATTTTTCCACACCAGTAAATACAGATCTATATAATCATTTTAATGGGTGCACAGTATTCTGTTGTATAATACATCATAAGTAAGTAACCAATCCTCTGTTATTACGATTTAAAGCTATATTCAGTCTTTGTACAACCATCTTTGTGTACTTATTTTTTGAAGTTAAATTCCCAGAAGGGGAGAGCTGAGACAAAGGACATGCACATTAAAAATGTTGATACGTCTTCCCAGCTTTATCCCCAGAAAAGATGGTTAATCTCACTAACAGTGTAGAAGAATTCTTGTTTCTCGATATCATTTCCAAAATGGGCACTCTTCTCCTTTTTAATTCTTAGCACAGCATCAAACAAAAACCCTCATTTGTTATTTTATTTTGCTTTTAATTAGTACTTAATTCTATGTACATTTGAGAAAGTCAAGGAAGCTTCTAAGCAGGAAAGGACTTTACCCTATCAACGTGAGGGTTGGAGTTGAGTAAAGAGGCCTAGAGACAGGGAGACCAGGTGAGAAGTGCTTAGGTCTGAGGCAGGCTGTGAAGAAGGCAGATTGCAGTGTTCAGGGCAGTCAAAATCCAATTAAGATCATCCAGATGAAATCTCAGAACCGTGTGGTCTGATGTAGTTATAACCGCAAAAGGTCAAACTTAATCACTTATATTGTGCTTTAAGACATTTGACAAAAAGGGGGTGACTTAACGGGTGTGATAAATTTGGGTGGTTCAACCAGTTCTAAGGAGGGAAGAGGGAACCCGGCTCTAATACTCACGAATGAATGAATATGTGCCCCAGTGTACCTATGGGTGGAGCTGGAGAGCTCATTTGAATCTATCATGACTGGATTTTCTTTCTTTTTTTTTTAATTCAGCATCATCATCATCATCATCATCAAATTACTAGTGTTTATACAGTGGAAAGCAAGTGTCTTTAAGATTGCCAAAGTTAGAGACTGTTTTTCTTCCCTTGCTGGGTTTAATACTACTACTACTAATCACTTTTTTTTTAGTGGTTACTCTGTCTCAGAAACTAGATTTCCTACATATATTTACTCACTCAAATCCCCTACAACTCTCTGAATATGTTCGGCTTACAATCCTCATATTTCTAGACAACACCGTATCACCGAGAGGTTCAATAACTTGCCCAAGGTTGCATGATTTATGAGCAATGGAGCTGGAATTCAAACCCAGACACTCTGGCTTGCCAGCCTGTTTCATTAATCTAATCATACTGCTCTGAATTCTTTTCATGGTAGTAGGGTGGGATTTTCTAGACATAAAGAGAGAAGGGACAAACAACTTTGCGTTATTTCCCATCACAGGTGATGCTAAGCAGACTTCACCTAACTCCTGAGCTGGTGTGACGCCGTCAGCACTAGAGGCCGACTCAAGTGGTTTATCCACAGCTGCCCACTACTACCATTTCTTCTATGTTCTTCCTGGGATGGACAAATATAGGGACAGTTTTTCTGTACAACTTTTAAACAAGTGGTTAAAAATTCGCCTTGGAAGTCATTCTTTTTGGCTCATAACTAACTCATTCGTATTCTTTTTTATCAGCTGATATTCCATTTCTTTATGTAATAAATCCCCTGGTTATAGATTGTTTCTAAACAATACTACAATGAGTATCTTTGGATATCAGTCCTTTGCACAGGGGAAAGCCACACTATATTCCTAGTAGTGGAATTACTGTATCAAAGGGTATGTGCATTTGAAAGCTTACTAGATTGTGCTTAATTTACCTCCAAGGCATACCAATCTGCATTTACACCAAACACGTGCCTCCACTTTGTGGATTAAATACATGCATCTTCAGTCTGACACCCCCTCACCATCACAATCCATTCCCTAATTCCATTTTTCAAGGAAGACTTTGGTCAGCAATTCTGTCCTCTGGGAAGGAAAGGAATACAGTGCCTAGCGGACATGCCAACCCTCACTGGGAAGTTCTGTCCTCTCCATTCTCTGTGAGAAGTGACCGATTCCAGGGCTGGGGTAGAGAAACTAGAAATGGGTCTGGAACATCCTGTTGTGCCCGAAAAACAATGAAGTGCTCAAAGAACTATGGGGGGATGTCAATGAGGTCATAGAAACTGTCATGTATGGAATAATTCGTGCTATAAAAATAATTTTGATTTATATAAGCCATTGCATCAGATTAGAATCTACTGAATAAAATAAAAATCCATGAGTCTATTGTGATAAAAATAAATGAATATATAAACAAATGGGAGAGAAAGTAAAGCTCTTTTAGGAGCGTGCCAACAAATAAATGTAGAAGGGATGACAGAATTAGAAAATCACCAATTGGTAACCACAATAATAGTAATAAAAAACCCAGACACGAATCATAAATTCTAAAATAATGAGTGAAAGTTGAATGGAGAACAAGATATTCATAGAGTCTAAAGTATCTCTTCACAAAAATAGTCATTAATTGCTTATTAATTGATAGCACAAAATACTCATTAACTTACCAGTGGGAAAACATGGGGGACATTAACTTAATCATATGACAAAAGTTAACATCACCAGTAATGGAACAAATCGACATTATGTGCTGTTATGTTACACTGAGAAAAAAAAACACAACATCTGCTTGTGGGAGGTTTTTTTCCCCCCAACAACGCACAGCTTGAATCTAATCATAAATGATCATCAGACAAACCCAAATTTCACCACAATCTACAAAGTAACCGGACTGTCCTTTTCAGAAATGTCAAGGTCACGAAAGGCAGAGAAACGGTTCCAGATTGAAAAGAATAAAGAGATATTACAACTATGTACAATTCTGAGCTTGGCTTGGATCCCAGGCAAATAAAGGACATCATTGGGACTAACAGTGAAACGTGAAAGGGTCTGTGGATAGATGAAAATATAATACCTGTTAATTTGTTTTATTGGTTATATATTATTATGCAGGAGAGTGTTTTTGTTTTTAGGAAATATACACCAAAGTAAGAAGCAATGGAACTTTAAGTCTGCAACATATTCTCAAGTTCAGAAAAATATCATGTACTATAATAACAAGGCAAATATGATAAAATGTTAACAACTGGAAAATCTGGGTAAAGTATATATGGGAGTTCTTTGTAGTGTACTTACAACTTTTCTATATGCTGAAATTATCTAAAAACAAAAAGCAAAGACAATGTTTAAAGTATAAAACTCATCACCATACCTACAAGGAAATTTACTAAACTTTCAAGGAACTGATGATTCCAATTTAATACAAGACTTCCAAAGAATGCAAAAGGACAAAACACTCCTCAGTTCGTTCTATGAGGATAGTGCAAACTCAGTAACTAGACTAGATACGACAGATGATACAAGAAGGAAAAATTACAGTCTCATACATGAACATACATGCAAAACCCCAAACAAAATATTAGTAAAGTGAATCCAGCAATGTGTAGAAAAGATAATACACTGTAAGTTCAGCTTATCCCTAGAATACAAATTTCACCTCATATTAAGTTTTGTAAATGTAATTCTTTACATTAGTAGATTCAAAAAGGAAAATCATAGATTCTCAAGAAGTGTATCAAAAGCATTTGTGAAAAAAACCTTGGCAAACTAGGAATGGAGAGAAATTTCTTTAACCAGATAAATAGTATCTACCAAAAAAGGTGATCTCCCTTATCACCTCTAGTCTACACCGTACTGGTGGTTGTAGCCAGCCCAGCAAGACAAGGAAGGAAAGGAATTGGGAAGAAAAGGGAGAGGATAAGGAAGGAGAGAAGATACATAGGCATTAGGAGTGAAAAGGCAGAAACAAAATTGGTTTTATCCACAGAGGATACAAATGTTTACTAGAAAACTCAAGATTCTCCAGACAAATTATAATTAATTAATAAGTTAAGATGGCCAGATACAAAGTCAATATACAAAACATCAATTTATGTAGATACTCTGGCCACAAAGAAAACTTAATTTCCAAAATGATACCATTAACCAGAGAAAAAGAGAGATCCTAGTAATAAATGTACTAAAAGATGTACAAGGAATTAAGGACGACATGCTAAATGCATGTTCCTGGATAGAAAGATGTTCTCTTAAAAATGTGGCTGAAAAGCATAAACTTCGGATCCAGAATGTGCTGGGCTCTACCACTTCGTAGCAGGCAAGTAGCTTAACCTCTCCCTATCTCCATTTCCTTCTCTGTAAAACAGAGGGGAAAAGAGCACTTCCCTCATAGGATTAAGCGGATTACACAAAATGATGCCTCGGAGAGCATAGCGCCTGCTGCGTAGGAAACCACGTGGTGATGTTGGCGTAGGAAGCCGTGCTTTGTGGAGCAACAAATAAAAGTCTGGTCCCCTAACCAACAGGCAGCAACCACCTCTCCGTGTTTACGTGACAAAGCGAAATATACTTCTACCCTGTTGAAACCACTCTTGTTGGGACGCCTGTGTGGCTCTGTCGGGCCGACTTTGGCTCAGGTCTCGACCTCGCAGTTGGAGCCCCGCCTGGGGCTCTGTGCCGCAGCTCAGAGCCTGGAACCCGCTTCAGATTCTGTCTCCCTCTCTGTCGGCCCCTCCCCGCTCGTGTTCTCTCTCTTTCTCAAAAATAAACAAATAAACATTAAAAAAAAAAAAAAAAACCATAGGGCGCCTGGGTGGCTCCTTCGGTAAAGCCTCCGACTCCCGCTCAGGTCATGATCTCGCGGTTTGTGAGTTCCAGTCCCACCTCGGGCTCTGTGCTGACCGCTCAGAGCCTGGAGCCTGCTTCGGATTCTGTGTCTCCCCCTCTCTCTGCCCCTCCCATGCTCATGCTCTGTCGTCTTTCTCAATAATAAATACATGTTAAAAAAAACAAACAAACCCCAAAACCACTCTTGTTTGCAGCTTCCCCCTCCTCCACGCGCGCGCGCTCTCTCAAAAATGAATAAACGTTTAAAAACTTAAAAAGAAGAAAACAAACACTCTTGTTTGCGGGTTTCCCGTCCCTGGTAGCTGAGCTTAATGCAAACAAATACACTGGTTAACCCAACAACAGCCAAGGGCCACACTGCCGAGTCCCTCACCCACCTTCCACCAGGTGCTGACTCCTCACGCCTCTCCAACTGGTGGGGGGGGGGGGGGCACGTGACCCAGTTTTGGCCAATAGGCTGTAAGGGGCGTCTGCAGAGGGCTTCTGGGAAACTCCCCAGTCTCAGGCAGAGCAGATGAGGTTCAGGTGCTACTTGTCCTAGTTTGAGCTCCCCCAGGAGCCGGCTCTGAAACAAGCATTTGAGCGTCAGTAGTTTGTTTGGGAGATGTTCACAGGAAACACTGGTAGGGGAGTGGGGAAGTGAGACTGGAAAAGGCAAGATGCCAATGAAAGATGAGTTATCAAAGCAAGTTCCCTTGGGGGTAGCTGAGGCATAATCCCACTGGGAAACGATGTGGAACAGCCCCCCTCCCCAAGGGCAAGGAGCAGGCCTTACTCAACGATTCCCATCAGCTATTGCTTGAGTGCTGTTCCCAGGGGTCCCAGTGGCCAGAGTACCCTCAGCTAGGAGCGTGTATGGGGTGGGTTGCTAGCAGTCTGAAGCTGGGCCAGCATCCATGAAAATGGTACATGCCAAGGGGGTATGGGCAGGGTACTGACAGCATTTGTTACATCCAACTTGCTCGCCCTGTTGAAACGTTTGTGAGAGAAGGTGACATGGGGGGCTACTGCACTCGTGATGGGAAGGCAGAAAAAACTCAGAGTCCAGGCCCCAGAAGTTGGGCATCAAAGAGCCACTGAACCCAAAAAACAAAGCCCTACCTCAGGACTTCCTGCTGTGTGAGAAAAAAAAAGAAACTCCTCTTTATTAAGCCACTGATTGTTGGGACAAATGCATTCTTAAAACCCATATGTCTTTCTCTTGATGCTTCGCTCAGGGACATTTAGCTAACTCCATGGGGTTAGAGTTTTGGAAGCCAAAGCCAGGAGACTTAGTGATAGTTCTGATTTTTGTTTGGGGGAAAGAGCAAGAGAAAAAAAAAGGAAAACACTTGATAAAGAAGGGGTGGGAGAGGGAAAGGAAGAACACAGGATAATAGCTTGAAAATATTATCTTGCCACAGTGGTTCGTGATGGCTGTAGCTTCGAGTTGGGAGGCCAGCCCTGCATCTAAATTAATTCCCAGGCTGGGTCCTCACCCAGCTGTTCTCTCTCCACCGCCCCTACCCTCCCCCACCACGAAGAGACCTGAGAACGGACCAGAACATCTAGAATTCAAAACAAGTCTGAAAAAATCTGTTTGTTTCCCTAGCTATGTATGTTGGGTTCAAACTGCTGTGGAGCAAACTGACTAGATACTGGAGTGTAGGAAGAGACACTTCAGAGACACAAGGGACGAGTGGTACTTACTGGAAAGAAGTTACACAGATGTGCTCTTTTATCTTCCTTACCCTACCTTGGCTTCTTGTGTTTCCCTGTCAGGATTCACCTTATGTTTGCCTGACTCGGGCCTTCACTGAACTTCCTCTCCTAACTCTCCTCTCCTGCTGCCTCCCCAACTGGTGGAAATGAACCTCAGCCTTGACAGGATCCTGTTCACTCAGTTCTTGTGGTTCTCTCCTGCAATACTAGGCCCATGTGGCCATTGTGTTCAGCTGAGGTTGGCAGAGATATAACTTCCCTCCGCACCTTCTAGATACTATCTGCAGGACATTGTTCTGTCTTGAACCTTTTTTTCCCCTGAGTTTTGAAACTTACCACCTTTCCAGAATCTTATGGGAAGGGAAGTGACAATGTGTCAGACTTCTGGCTGGATTTACTCACGTTACCCTCCCTTCATCCCTGAGAAGGTGTCCTTCTCATTGCAAGATCATTTATGGAGAAAACTACTGGAGTGTCCCAGAGGGATTGAAAGAAGGAGGTGCCTTTGAGATGCCATGTGATGGACAGGAAAGTTTCCTCAGGTGAAACATTTGTGAGTCCTCCAAGAAGGACCATCAAAACTTTGTTCTGACTAGTAGAAACAAATGAGGTTCACCTTCTAGGGTGCACCGCATAAAATCTTCACATGACGTTATATTTGGGTCCCAGACTCTCTTCCAGACTGTAGGTTAGGTAGTTTGTCCTGGCTCCACACCACTCTCTCTCTCTGAGTCCTATCTGAAAGGACTGGGTAGCTGCATTTCATTTTCTGACTGGCTCAGGTCCCTGGGAGGCCTTTGGGCTTGGAGGTACCCTTAGAAGGCTGACTCTTGGAAAATGATCTCTGGACTTTACCAGAAATATCCTTTTACCTTGCAAGGTACAAAAGTGACAGATCCCAGACTCTGGAATAATGGATGGCTTGGTGGTAACTAGGCTATGCAGTTATCTGATGACCCAGGTCTTCCCTTGTGTATTGGCACTATGTAATGCTCCAAGACTTTTGCCCAATCACAGCAGAGGTAACCCCAAGAATAACTAAGATTGAATCTCCCACAAATCAAATAAAATGGGGAACCAGAGCCAGTTGGTTTATTTGAAGAAAGTCAAGGTATTTCTTACAGACTTCAGTTTATAGAGTGACATTAACATGGGTTACTGGCCAACAAATTCAAGCTCAGAGAGGTTACATAACTCGTCCAAGACCACACGGCTAATAAGCAGCAGAGTTAAAAATTGAATATACTTTTCCTTCTGCAACCCAGACTTTCCCCATCTTAACTTGCTACCTCTCAGGCATGATGAGAATTATATTTTTCTTTTCTGAAATTACTGCCAAGCAATCCACATGTAGTTAACCAAGACTGCCAATTTTGCTTTCTAAATACTTCTCAAAACTTTCCGTGCTTTCCACACTTATTGCCAACCATCTAGGCCGTTATCTCTTAGCTAAACATTTGAAATTGTTTCTTAACTAGTCTCCTTGCATTCACTCTTCTGCTTCCCACTCCCATTCCTATTTCAAATATAATCCAGAGTGATTTTCTAAAATAGAAAGCTGATCACATTTTCGTCCTATCTAAAACCCCTCACTTGGCTTTGTGATGTTAGTATTTGACCCCAAATCCCTAACCTGGCTACCTATCTCTACATCTTTGCAGCTTCCTCTTCTGTAGCCATTCCCAGCCCTGTGCTTCAGCCACAGGGCCTTTGCACATGCTGTTCCAAACACTCGGAACAATTTGCATTCTTTCCCTAGCACATCTCATAAAATCTCCCTATTTACATCTTGTAAAATTTGCATTCTTTCCCTATCCTTCCAGATTTTGCATCAAATTCCATTTTCTCAGTGAAAACTTCTGTGATTCCTTCAGGTCAGTTCTCTCGGTTTTTACTATTGTAACATTTAGCACTTCAACATCACAGCACTTAACACAAGTTGTACTTAATTATTAATTTTTGTTATCATTAGATTAATAATGACCATTTCTCTTATTGGATTGTTAGCTCCATGACAAGAGGGACAATACCTAGTGAACAAACCACCTTGTGGCCTGAGACATGGTAGGTGCTCAATAAATACCTGTTGAAGGAATGAACTAACTTTAAGAAGATAAGCAGAAACCAAAACAGGGGCAAAGGAGATGGTTAGGATCATCTATGGTTCTGGGTTTACTCTGATGGCCTTTCTTACACAGAGGGAATTGTGGAAAACAGAAAAAGACATTTCAATATTGTTTTAAAAATTAGTAGGTAGGGAAGTGATGTTTTATAACTAGAGTTTTGATATATAGCTGAAATATATTAATGTCTGTAGAGGAAAAATACTCTAGGACAGCTTGTGACTGGCTTCATCTGGTCCACACTCATTTCCAGGAAAACTGAATCACAAACAGTGAGACTGAAGAAAGAGAAATATTCCAAATGAGCTACTGGAACAGTACAAACTGTGATTAACTTTGTCTCATTGCTGCCTCACACAGTTAAATGCTCCTTGTATTGATTACAAAAGGAACAAACATGTCTATTGTTAATTTCATTTTCTCGCAACTGGAAACTGAAACAGACTTGCTGGATAGTAAAGTTTGTTTTTTTTTTTAATTTCAGAAAATAAAATAAAATTCCAGAATCAAGCTATAATTTTCTTAGGACTTGATCAAGCATATCTGAGGAAGAAAAGAAGAGATGCTGTCTTTGAATGACTGACTTTGAATGACTTTGAAGCCATCTTTGGCTGGATGCAAAAGATACGGCTCTGTTTTCATCTCATAAAATTTGTGGGTTTTTTTTTTTTTTTTTTGCAAGCTTCTCTTTTCTTTACGGAATAGATAATAGAATAAAAATCTATATAACCTACCTGTCTCCTCCATACAATTCTGTTACGGAGCTGGAGATCTATTTCTTTGAAAAAAAGGTTGCCCTGGTATGTTCAAAATGTAGCCAGATTTGTTTTACTCAGGTGTGGTAAGACAGCAGACATGGATATAGCTGTCATGAAGGAAAAAGTTTATGCTCATGGATCCCTAGAAACAGGAGAGACACAGGGCCGCAGGGGGAAGGACCAAGGATGGTCAGGGGGCAGAACAGTGGGAGAGGGCAGAGTATGGCCCAGAACCTTTATTGGAGTTCTCTTGGGAAAGAACCGGCAAGGCAGGATTGATACAATGAGTAGGCTTAGGATTGGATGGTTTGAATAATTTTGGCAGACTCTGGGCTATAAGGGTGGTCTGTATTTGTCCAGTACCTGGCCCTGGGGTGATTTAGGGCAAGAAGAATACAGCCTGGTGTGGGAGAGTTTGATAAAGAAGAGGGTTGAGGGTGTGAGCTCTGGATTGGTTGGTTTACATATCAAAGGCACACTTGTAGGGGAGTCATTTGCTATCTGTAGGGACTTACTACCCCTGGGAGGAACAGTCTCTTTAGCAGCAAGAATACAGAAAATAAGAAAATAGAGTCAACACACCTTAGGAGCAGCCAACTGGGACTTCCTTGGGTTTCTTCAGTTTGCTTCCTCCTTTCTTTTCCTCCTTTGTCCCCTTGTCCTTTTATCCTAATGACTATTCATTGGGGACCTGCTGCCTGTGTATCAGGCACTGTGTCTGGAACTATAGAAGTCTACTCTGTATAAGCACAGCCCCTGCCCTCAGGAAGCTCTCACAGTCTGGTGGGGAAGGTAGACATCAGCCTTGTGGTGGCGTTGGAACTTTAGGGATCTTTTCAGACGTGCTCTTAAAATGATTTTCTCTTGGGGCACCTGGGTGGCTCAGTTGGTTAAGCATCTGACTTTGGCTCTGGTCATGATCTCATGGTCTGCGAGTTTGAGCCCCGCGTCGAGCTCTGTGCTGACAGCTGGGAGCCCGGAGCCTGCTTTGGATTCTGTGTCTCCCTCGCTCTCTGCCCCTCCCTCACTCGCACCTCTCTCTCTCTCTCTCTCTTTCTCTCTCTCTCTCTCTCTCAAAAGTAAATAAACATTTAAAAAATGTTTTTAAATAAAATAAAATGTTTTTCTCTCTCTTATCTGGTGTTGTCATACCTACCTTTGCCATTTCCTGCCCTTCTGTTTTCTGGGCTACTATTTTGTCAAGAATTGCTGTAACTACAAGGAAGAGGGGTCTGAGGTTTAAGGGTCTCCTACCTGTGAGGTGTTGAGCTTTAGCAATGGGGCTTGTACTTCCTTTATAATAATCATGGAGCTTCATTGCAGACAATTGTGCTGGCCAGAATCCTCTAGGTGAGAGGGGTGTTATTCTTTCTTATCCCACCTCATCTGGAAAACATATAACACTTTTTTCTCCAAAGAAGTCAAGCAAAGGAGTTATTACAGAGGCAAAGTAACATAAAACAGGGACTACTTTTATTTCCCCCTATTCAATATTCACATACTTTGACCGCTTGCATGGCACAGGTGTTAAAGGATTAAGACGGTTTACAAGAATGTCTGGCACCCAGGACACTGAGTTATGGCAACTGTTTTCAGAATCAGTGCCCTTTCTTGGCAACACCTGATCTCATGGCGGATCAGAGCTGGAGTTGCCTTGCGAGCCCTGATATTTTTGTTTGGGGGTAGCAAACTCTCTTAGTCTTTGTGTGCCTTACGTTTTGAGCTCACTATTAAATGGCAGCTTAGCTGAACAAAAACCTTTAGGTTGTCAGTTGTTTTCCCCGAGCATCTCTGGTGTCTGTTTGCTGCCGCTGAGAAGCCTACGGCCAATTATAGATCATTCCCGCCATCTGCTTCTTCTCTCTGGTAGCTTCATAGATCGTCTTCTATCTCTGATGTTCTGCAATATCACTTTTATAAGTCTAAGCGTAGGTTTATTTTTCTTTTTCCTTCTTGTATTTTAAAGCACAATTTATATCTGAAGAATCATGCCTTTCAACAATTTTGGATAATTTTCAAGTCATTGCCTTAAACATGGCTTCTGTACCATTCAGTCCAGCGTCTTCTTCTGGAACCCCACTTTATGTATTTTGGAGTCTCTGGATCTATTATCCACCTCTCTTAACTGTCTCTGTGATGCATTCTGAGCAAATGCTACCATGATGTTTTCCAGTTTAGCAATCCTCTCTTCACCTCTGTCCAGCCTAGACTTTATCCTATATGTTGAGTTTTAGATGTCATTGACTCTAATTTTCCTTCCTAAGAGTTTCAGTTGGTGATTTTGTATAATCAATTATTCTCGTTTCTCTTCTGCCTAGTTTGGATTTATAATTTTTTTCTTTAATGGATATTGAACAATGTTCACTTGTCTCTTTTAACATCCCCAGTTCATACAATGCCTTTTCTACAAAGCTTCTTCACATTTCCATGGGATAGAATTAACATTAAAGGACCACGAGAGTTTGGACAATGGCATCTCAGTGGATACTGAAAGATTTGAAGCTTCTTTAAATATTGAGCTCTGAGTAAGACCTCTTGTTCCTTTTTAGCCTGTCATGGAGGCAGGTATTGGGTTGTGGGAAAGGACGTTAAGCAGCCTTTAGTAATGCCTGAAATAGACTTCCCCACTGACCCAGTGCAGTAGAACTTAGAGTCTGATTTATTGCCATAGACAAAATATAGAAATGGGTCATTTCTTGGAAAAAAATAAGACTATCGTTGCCACTTTATACCTACCTATATGCGTCTCCTTCAAGGAAACAAAAATAAAAGCATAATTTACATACCCTTTATAACTTGCCTTTTTTCACTAGATTTTACATCATGAACTTCTTTCCATCCTTGCATATTTTCTCTTACTTTTGTTAACTTCATTTTGTTCATTGTCCAGATTAATCGCTCCTTCGCTGACTCCATTTTCTCTTTATCTAATTATCTTTGTTTCCTTGGTGCACTTACGTGTGGGCACCCTAATTTTGTCCTCCGGAGGGAAGCTGGAGATTGTCCTCCTTCAGGCCTGCCTGTTGCCATGGAGACGGAGACCAGGTGCTGCTGGCGGAAGGTCTGTCAAGTACTGCTCATGCCCGCCAGGGTATGGAGAGGAAGCCACGTGGGGGGTAAGCTCACAGGAAACCATTCTGAAGCTGTCAAGTTGCCCGAGTCGCTGAAATGCTCCTCCGGGCCTGCTTGCAACAGGGAAAGGACCTTCTCCTGTGCGGTGACATAGCAGCGGGTGGATGTGATTGGGGTGATCCGTCTCATGCCCTGGAGGGCAACGTGGGAGAACATCCGGGCTGGGTCAGGGCTGAAGCTCACATGAGAAGAAAGAGACAAAGCTTCTCTCCCGATTTGCCTCTGCCACAGCAACCAACGGGAACTTCCTGGAGGTAACCGTATGGGCAGTGGACAGCAACATGGGATTGTTGGAGCAGGAGAGAAAGAACTGGCAATTGAAGGTGGAGACCGAGGCTGGCAGTTTACAGTTGCACAGAAGGACCTGTTAGGGGGCTTCCAAAGACAACCAAGGGAGGGGGTCTGGGAAGAGAGGAGCTAAAGTACTTCTCTCAAGTAGGTGACGCACCAAAGCATTGTGATGAGGGCATAATGTAGGTGCACCATTTTTTATACTTACGGAGCTCCTCTGGGGACCTTCATCTTGGGGTTGTTTTATTCTTGTTTATTTATTTATTTATTTTTTTTTATTTGAGAGAGAGACAGAAAGAGAGCATGAGCAGGGGAGACGGGGAGAGGGAGAGAGAGAGAGAAAGAATTTTTTTTTTTTACATTTTATTTATTTTGAGAGAGAGAGAGAGAGAGAGAGAGAGAGACAGAGAGAGAGAGAACGAACAAGCTGGGGAGGGGCAGAGAGAGAGGGAGACAGAGGATCCAAAGCAGGCTCTGTGCTGACAGCTGACAGCAGACAGCCTGATGCTGGGCTCGAACTCAAGAACCAGAAGGCCATGATCTGAGCCAAAGACAGATGCTTCACCAACTGAGCCACCCAGGCACCCCAAGAGAGAGAATCTGAAGCAGGCTCCACGCATGGAGACTGCCGCAGGGCTCAATTTCTCAACCCTGAGATCACGACCTGAATTGAAACCGGGTCAAACGCTCAACCCACTGAGCCACCCAGGGGCCCCTCCTGGGGATATTTTATTTTATTTTATTTTATTTTATTTTTTTTTCAACGTTTATTTATTTTTGGGACAGAGAGAGACAGAGCATGAACGGGGGAGAGGCAGAGAGAGAGGGAGACACAGAATCGGAAACAGGCTCCAGGCTCCGAGCCATCAGCCCTGAGCCCGACGCGGGGCTCGAACTCACGGACCGCGAGATCGTGACCTGGCTGAAGTCGGACGCTTAACCAACTGCGCCACCCAGGCGCCCCATCCTGGGGATATTTTAAACCCTAGTGTATCTGTAGCACATCTGTACAAATTAATTACCTAAGAATTTGGTTGGGATGTGGAGACTGATTATGGCACACATACCCCAAAAGGGTATGAAAAAGGTTTACTACTTACTGAGAAGAATAGGGTGTCCCCCCAGCAGGTCTCAAAATAGTTTGAGAGAGCAGAGAAAAGAGACCGGCTTCTGGGTATTATGTTTGGGGTAAGGCCAGGTAAGGATTCTGTGTGTGTTTGAACTTCCTGTTGGTGCCAAAGGGGGGAGCACCACACTTTCTTATCAGCTTGCCAAGATGTGGGATGCAAGGGAAAGAGCAAGGTGTAAGACTTAAAAGCTATCAGAAAACATAAAAAAGGTGGGGCGCCTGGGTGGCGCAGTCGGTTAAGCGTCCGACTTCAGCCAGGTCACGATCTCGCGGTCCGTGAGTTCAAGCCCCGCGTCAGGCTCTGGGCTGATGGCTCGGAGCCTGGAGCCTGTTTCCGATTCTGTGTCTCCCTCTCTCTCTGCCCCTCCCCCGTTCATGCTCTGTCTCTCTCTGTCCCAAAAATAAATAAAAACGTTGAAAAAAAAATTAAAAAAAAAAAAAAGAAAACATAAAAAAGGAAAAGAAAAGAATCAGCCTCTTTATTGTAGTATGTGACCTTGTTGACATAATTATCTTGATGCAAACTAGTTGAAGCCGATGTTGATGTTTTGACATAACATACTTTCAGGCAGATAAAATAACAAACCATTAAATTTGAGTTTTGTTTTCTTTTTAAGTTTATTTATTTGTCTTGAGAGGGGAGGGGGGAGAGAGAGAATCCCAAGCAGGCTTATCAGGGCGGAGCCTGACACAAGGCTTGAAGATCATGACATGAGCTAAAATCAAGAGATGTTTAACCAACTGAGCCACTCAGGTGCCCCGAGTTTTCTTTTTTTTTTTTTAATTTTTTTTAACGTTTATTTATTTTTGAGACAGAGAGAGACAGAGCATGAACGGGGGGGGGGGGGTGTCAGAGAGAGGGAGACACAGAATCCGAAACAGGCTCCAGGCTCTGAGCTGTCAGCACAGAGCCCGACGCGGGGTTCGAACTCACGGACTGCGAGATCATGCCGTGAGCCAAAGTCAGACACCCAACTGACTGAGCCACCCAGGCACCCCATCGAGTTTTCTTTTTAAAAAAGGATTGAGTCATATACACAAAATACACTGCACTCTAACCCACCCGTCCCTGAGCCTTGCTCGATCCTACCTTCTTTTCCTTCTGATTTGCTCCAGGCCCCTGCTCTTGCGACTGCTTTCATTAATAATGACAATGATGCCTCCATGACCTGTGGTAGGTTATCAATTGTGTCCCTGGATCAGGAGGGCAGAATGGCTTGACAGTGTCCAGGAAGCTGCCTATAGGGTATGTTAAATGAGAAAAAAAAAAAAAAAAAGCATCACTCTGCAGGAATTAATGCAATAGTCATATCTAGTTGGGATTGCAGAATGTTTGCTGATGAAAGCCATTTATTCCACTTTGATGGATTATACCAAATAAAATAATTCACTGTTGGCTCAAGCATGCTTCACAGGGCTGTAAAACCAGGCTATGTTAGGCTGGGAAAAATTCTACCTGTGGTGAATGAAGACTTTCATGGAAGTCATATTGCTCAAGTTCTTGTTGTTGCAATTCATGCTTATGTAAATGTTGAGCAGGGAAATTCTTGAAGTGCCATCTGTGTCTTCCAATGATGCTTATCAGAACACTTGAGAGGCAGTGAAAAGAAAATTGCCCAACACTGAAGTAATGAAAAAAACATACTCTCATGAAGGGGAGGCTGGGCCCACTGTCAGGTCCAGTAAACCACAGACTTGACATCAGCAGGGTTTCTGGGGTGCTGTGGGGTGGAAGGGGAAGACATCTCACACAGTGGACCACTGTTTGGCATGTGATCCTCCCTGGGGACCTAGTCCTGGAGAATTACCAAAGTGCTTCAATAGGAGCCAGCAGTTTCTTATTCCTAGAGGGAATCCTGGGAAGAACCTTTATAGGGAGTATAAGAGTTTACAGGAGGGAGATTGTAAGCAATAGTCCCTTGGCTGGGCAGGGGCTGAGCCGCAAGATGTGTGAGGGGAATCACATTAGACCCTTTGAGTCCCTGTATGCATCCATTCTGCATATGCACCTGTGTGAATGCTAGCGTGATCAAGAAGTAGAATATTAGGTCATGTCCCTTCCAGTCATGACTTCCCGCTGCCATGACTAATAATGCCGCAGCTGACTTTCGCCTGGTTTGTGTTTTATACAATCTTGTATTTGGCTTCTTTCACTGAACATGATGCTGTAAGAGTCATCCACATTGTCCTGCATAGTAATAGGTGCATTCACTGTCAGGATTGTATGAATAGACCACAGTTTAGTTCTCCTGATGGTGATGGTCATCTGGGCTGTTGGCATTTTGGGAATATTATGAATAGTGTTGCTATGAACATTCCTATACGTATCCCATGAACGTACGTGTGCATTTATGTTGGGCATATATCCAGGAGTGCATTTGCTTGGCCATATAGTGTCTATTCAGCTTTACTACATGATACCAAAGGATTTTCCAAAATGGATCATGAAAGTTCCAGTTGCTCCTCATCCTCAGCAAGATTTACTGTTTGTTTTACTCCAGTCAGTAGTTTTAATGTATATTTCTCCGAAAACTTACGAGGCTGAACACCTTGTTATAGCTTTATGTTAATTGTTCACTTGAATATCATCTTTTGGGAAGTTCAAGACTTTGCTCATTTTCCTATTGGGCTGTTTGGCCTTTAAAAAATTGATTTGAAGGGGTTGTTTATATATTCTGGACACAAATCTGTTGTTAGATTTCATATATTCAAATATCTTCTACTCTGGTTAATTTCTCCATTCTTTTAGTGGTATCCTTTGATAAACAGAACTTCTTTTTAAAAAAAAAATTTTTAATGTTTATTTTTGAGAGAGAGAGGGAGAGAGACAGAGCATGAGTGAGGGAGGAGCAGAGACAGAGAGAGACACAGAATCCAAAGCAGACTCCAGGCTCTGAGCTGTCAGCATAGAGCCTGACGTGGGGCTCGAACTCACGAGTCTTGAGATCATGACCTGAGCTGAAGTCGGACGCTTGACTGACTCAGCCACCCAGGTGCCCTGATGAATGGAACTTCTTAATGTTAAGGTAGTCCAATTTATCAAATTGTGTTCTTGATTATTAATGCTTTTTGTGTCCTGTTTTAAGGCCAACAAATAGTATCCTAAATGTTCATCTGGAAACATACGAGTTTTACCTTTCACATTTAGGTCTATGATGCATCTTGAAATGATATTTCTATATGGTGTGATGTTAATTTTATTTACAGCATATATATAGATATATATGATGTAAATACAGTGTAAATATATATATATATATTTTTATAAATGTGCCCCTTACATTTTCAGACCCCAGGCCAAGTGTATAATGGAGACATACATATCATATATCTAAATATTTACAAATTATAAATCAGACTGGAAAACTGTTAAATGAAACACAATTCTTCTACCTTGATAGATGTACCTTTATAATGTCAAAGTTGAAAAATATGTTCATGGTCGTGTTTTCATGTGATTGACATTTGATAAAATACCCAAGATGACCAAATTTAATAATTATTGGGCATATCTAGTCTTCTGTTGATGGATTGGTGATGTTTGTATGAGGGATAAAATAAACATTCACAATTCATAAATTATTACATATTTATCCCATAAAGTTATGTTTCTTTATTTTATCTAAATCATTAATTTTATTACTATAATAAAGATTTTTCACACAATTTGTCTTCTATTGACACTAATGATCTAAAGAATTAAAAATAAGATGTAACTATAATCAAAAAAAGAAAAAAAGGAAAACAAAACAAACAGACAAAGAAAGATGTAACTATGGTCAAAACGACCAAAATTTGAATGTATTTCTATTGAAAGTTTCATTTGTTTTCCAAAAATTATTCCTCTTCTAAAACATTCACTATCACCTATTAAAAATTAAAAAGCAGAAATAGGGGCACCTGCATGGCTCAGGTGGTGGCCCAACTCTTGATTTGGGCTCAGGTCATGATCTCACGGTTTCTGGGTTCGAGCCCCGTATTGGGCTCTATGCTGACAGCGCAGAGCCTGCTTGGGATTCTTTCCCTCCCTCCCTCTCTCTCTTCTTCTCTTTCTGCTCTTCCCCCACTCACAGGCACATGCTCGTGTGTGCTCTCTCTCCTTCTCTCAAAATAAATAAACTTAAAAAAATATATATATAAAGCAAAAATAGACCTTGAGAAGCTGGTGGCATGTGGGAGTGGCCAGAAATGCTCAGAATAGCTTGCAAAGCTGAGCTCCCTGTGATGGGCAGACAGGTCCTGGATGCAGAGATGCCTTATGCCCTGTCTGCCCCACATCAAGGACAAGTTCTTCCTGGGAGACTCCATGGTTTATCCCAGAAATCGCCTGAGCAGACTCCTGGGACCTTGAGGGACAAGTGCTGCAGCGGGCAACGGGGGGCACCCTAGATGGGAAGAAATGGAACCAGTCTAAAGAGGCTAAATGACTTGAGACCTACGTGAGAGAGAGAGGCCAGCCAAGCCACCAACCAAATACAAGCAAGTGAATGGGGGCAACAGAAGCCATCACATGTGGAAGCCAACACATGTGGAAGAGCCACCTAGCTGAGTTCTACTTGAATTCCTGACCCACAGAAGCCCCCAGAAACAAAACACACACATGAAAAACCAAAAAAGCAAAAATGAAGCATATACGCTAAACATAAAATTTGTTAAATAAATTGTTTGAAGAAACTGACACTTTTTGACTTGATTTTTTGAAAAATGAATGAAATACTATTTAATATTTTCATACAAACAAAATTCTTCACAATTTTATGTTCAATGCCAATTTCATTGCCACTATAAATAACCAGTAACACATTTGACCCTTGTATATCTAAACCCGCATAGAAATTTAACAGTAATTTGAATTGTTTAATATTGCAAAAACATTCGAAGCTGCCATGAGCAATTGCTGCAAATACTTTACCAATTCCTGGTGCCTCCAAAACATGGTTTGAAATATAAAGAGAAGCAAGAAGATGGATACCTGGTTCCACTGAAGAAATGATACTTTGTTATGCAAGATTTATTGCTCTCCTATCATCTAAAAGGAAGGAGTTGAGAGGTAATTAATTTATCTCATCTGATACCCAAGGTTGCTGCTGCTCAAATCCTCCCTGCACTTGGAAGCAGTCAGTCTCTGATGTTGGCGATGATGTTAAACCCACAGACCTCACCGCATTGCCACTTAGCTGCTGCTTTGCACGCTGAAATGTGTTACATGCTAAATTTTAACACACTGAAAACGACCTGATGTTTATCCATGTGGCCAAGGTAACTGTTACCTTGTTTTGTGTAGAGCTCAGAATAAAACTTGATCTCAGTCTCACCACAAAGAAGTTTAGTTCTTACACATAAGGGGCATGTCCTCTATAGGCAAAGAGCAGGATCATGCAGGTTGTACCCCTGAACAACCCTAGGGGGCAATCTTCACAGGGTAGTAAGTTTTCACGTAGTTTTAGTGATAGTTCTGCACAGACGGCAGTAAAGCATCCTGATGAAAGAGAGTGTTTAACAGATTCTCACAAAGGTCTAGCAGCAATGTTGGGTCATTCTTTTCTCCAGAGGAAACATCTGTAAAAGTTTAAAGCTCTCCTAGACCATACATACATATATATACATATACTAACAGAACAAGTTTTATAAGCTTAAAACTTCTACATAAAACAGTAGCACACTACATTATTTCTCACTTTTCTTTTTTCACTTAATTTGTCTTGAAAATCTTTTGATGTCAATGCATACAGACATTGCTACGCATGTGCTATAGATTATTTAAACGTTCCCTTATTGGTGGACATTGAACTTGCTTCCAGTTTTTTTGCTGTTACAAACAACGCTGCAGTACCCATCCCTGCACGCACATATTCTCAATCACACAAGTAAGGGTCTCTAGGAGAGATGCTGAGAAGTGATGTTGCTGGCCTACAGGGTATGCATGATTTGGTAGGACACTGGCAAATCACGCTTCAAAATTGTTCTTCCAATTTAGACTCTCAAGAACAGAGCCTGAAAATATCTGTTGTCACCATGTGATGCTCTCAATTACAGTTTTTAACCTAAGCCAACGGTTGAAAAATGGATTCTCCTTTTATGGTCTATTAGCTATTGGTACGTCTTTTGTGGAGTTGTCTGTTCATGTGTTCCGTGCTTGTCTCTTACTTCGTTTGTATATTTGTGAATGTGCTCTCTAATATTTGAAAGGTTCAGAAGGATATAGAGTGAAGAGTAATCTTCCTCCCACCTTGGCCCCAATGCCCTATTTCTCCTCATCCAAGTGTACCAGAGATATTTCATGCATATGCACAGACTGGTTATTTTAAAAAATGTAGGCGTGTCTATGCCTGTTCCCAGAAAGTTGCATACATGAGTATAAGCATATCCTCTTCTGCAAGAGTTATCACAATGAGATTTCGATATTAGGCAACCATTTACCCAGGAAAGATGAGGTGTGCATTAGAAGCAATACTGTCTAAGTAATGCTTACGAAGCTCTTTTTTTACTCCGTTGCAGCACTGCGCTAAGTTATGTTTTTATATCATCTTTTAATTCCAACCCTTGGGTAGATACTATCATGGATAAGAAAAGTGAGATTTGGAGAGATGAAGTGATTTATCAGGTCATGTGGCTACCAAGTGAGAGCTTTGGGAAGATAACAGAGCTTTTGGCTCAGGAACCATAACCACTGCCCTCTATCACCTCCACATGGCTATGGGCTGCGATGCACCCAAAATCTAGAACTAGTACCGTGTGTATAAACTAAAAGGCTAGAGCATTTGCAGAGCAGGAACCTCTACTGGCTCCTCTATGTGAGAGGGTGGCTTCTCCATTGTTCTCTTGCTCTTTGATTGACCGTTGGTGCTAATTATACCGTATTACAATTTATATCAAAGGCCTAGAAATCCTATGTCATGGGACTGGATTTAAGTACAAGATATGCTCAGTAATGCTAAGTTCTGTTATTTGGTTTTGGTCAGTTTTAATGAACCCATTTATTATTTTTGGTTTGTAATAATAAAATCTGCCACTAAAACCAATGCTTTTAAAATGGAGTTTTGAATAATGCAAAGCTTTTTTTTTTTTTTTTTTCGGTTCTTTCTTTCCTTTTAGGGAATGAAGCTATTGGCTATTTGGAAAGAGCAGAATGACAGAACATCCCTGCAGCACGCATCCATGGGTGGGTCTTGTGGAAAACTAGGCGAGGTACCCACCCCTCTGCTTGGTGTGTGCTTCTGTTGGTTGTTGTGAAATAATACAAAAAAAATTACACACACGCGCGCACACACACACACACACACGTATGCTTCGGTTTCCTGGGATAGGACTCCTAAGATCCTTGTAATTTCCTAAGTGATAAGAACATTGGGAGATCTTGTGTTCTAATACTTGGTTTTGACCCTGGTTCATGACACAGAGCTCCTAAATCCCTTGGAATTTCCAAGATCCTTTGGAATGTCTTTTGTTCTAATTAGGCAACGCTGGGTGGGTTCCTGGATAGCTTCAAGATAGAAGCTGGTCCTCAGAAAGACCAAACCATGGCTAGAAGCTTGAAACTTTCCACTCCACCTCCTAACCTTTAGCAAGGGGAGAGGGACCAGCATCCCAAAAGATCATACCATATATGCCTAGCCCAGGAAAAGATCAAAATTCAAACTTCGAAGTACAGTTTCCACTGAAGATATATCGCTTTCACACTGTTGTTAAGTTGAAAAATCCTAAGTTGAACTGTCATAAATCAGGAACCATCCGTAGGGGTGACAACTAGGACCTTGCAAGTGGCATCTGAAGTGCAGGCAGGCTTGTGGGCCTGAAGACTTAACCTGTGGGATCTGACACTAACTTCAGGTAGATAGCGTCAGAACTGAATCGAACTGTAGGAACTGGTGTCGTAGAATGGCTTGGAAACCGCACACATCTTGTATCAGAAGTGCTGCGGATGTGGTAGTCATGGGAGAGTAAAGGAGAAACACAGGAGGGTTTTTTCTTATATGGTTATGTAAAGACATGTGGACACATAGCCTGTCATCTGGCGATAATTCCCATTATATGCATCTTAGCATCTACTCTAAATATTGGTCTTCTGCATTTTCTTTCCTTTTTTTCAAGTTTATTTAATTAATTTTTTAGTAATCTACACCCAGTGTGGGACTCAAACTCACAACCCAGAGATCAAAAGTCACATGCTCTTCTGACTGAACCAGACAGGCACCCCCCCCCACCCCCTCCGACCGGCATTTTCTATTTACAATAAAGCACGAGGATGTGTTATATATTCTTAGTGCTTCATCTTTGAAATGAAAATTTCCATTATTCCTCTTTCAAACTTCTGAATAGTTTATATTGAAGAAAATCTTAAATTGTTTACAAACTGTGACTATTTACAAACACCTCTCTAAGTAGATTAGGTTTTTTTTCCAATATTGAGCCATCAAATACTGAAATAAATTATATGTTAATGCTGATAGCAGATTCCAACAATCATTCACAAACCCCTGATTTCAAATGTTGGTGTTCAACAAAGCAGCTTCCAGTGGTCTGGGAGTTCTTTATAATATGCCAATGTTACAAAGTCGAATTCTTCAAATAAATGTATAGCAACGCAATAGTATCTATTGCTGTTTATAAAGGGGGTTCATTTTTAAGAAAGGGTCCCTTGCTAAACACAATTGAAAACCACTATCTTGGACCACCGTAAAGAGGATGCTGTAGGATTCTGAGAGAGTGGAGAGCTGGATAAGAGAATGGAAAGCAGAGAAGGTGAGTGACATCAAGATCTGACCACAGTGAAAAGCATGGAACTTGGATCTCTGTGGATCAGGGAAGGGAGCAGGTCAAAGCCAGTGCCAAAGTTGGTAGGATTGTGGCATTACCTGAGAGAAAGGTAGTCCAGGAAGATGAAGTGGTGGGTAAATGGATGAGAAGTCTAAATAAGCCCTTTTGTCTTACAAATAGGTAATCCGGCCCAAAAGTTTTCTTTAGTCATTGTTTGGCAGGGATGCATAAGAGAGGTATTTCGAAAAAACAGGTTAGATTGATGGTCAGGAGTAGTTATTTTTTACTCATGTTAATCTGTCTTCATACTATTGAAAAAAGATTATGATTGTAAGGTCGGAAATCAAAATCCAAATTATTTGCAATTTGCTTAATTTTTTTTTTGCTGATGTCCCTTATTGTTTGATGCATGACAAAAACCACCCTCTGTACATCGTATCTACCATCACAGTGCTTCTCAAGAAGACAGGACAATTAATGTAAATTTAAAGGTAAAGAGTTTTTAATGTAATGTTCTGTATAGTAACAGCTAATTATAATTTCTGAACACTGAGTTCAGGCAATTTCCATTTGTACTGTCTGTGGGTTTTGCAATTTTCCCAGGGAATAGAGGAAGGACTCAGTGTCTTCTTAGTGACTTTTTTTGAGCTATAGGCAGTATATTGGAGGTGGCTTCCTTATGGGCAGCTTGGAGATGGAAGAGATTAGAGGATCAAATGATAGTAACCGCTATAATAAAGCTATAATAATGTTATAATAATAAATATAATTTCTTGAGCCCTTGCTGTGTATCCAGCACAGTTCCAAGAGATTTACCTGGATTAAATATTTCACTTTTTTTCTTAAAATAATCTCGACAACCAATGTGGGGGATGAAACCCATGACTCCGAGATCAAGAGTCATGTGCTCTACCAACTGGGTCGACCAGACACCCATACCCGGGTTATTTCACTTAACCCCCACAACAACCATAGGTGGCTGGTGCTAATCTTACCATCCTCCTTTTTCAAATGGGAAAATGAGGCCCAGAAAGTTTAAATTATTTTCCCAAGATCGCATAATGAGAGGTAATAAAGCTAGGGTTTAAACTCAGTTAACCGGGCCCTCGTAACTATTGAGGCCAGACTGGACGGTTAAAAGAATTTCTTCTTAACAGCAATTTTATGGGGGCACCTGGATGGTTCAGTTGGTTAAGTGTCAGAATCTTGACTTCAGCTCAGGTCATGACCTCACAGTCTGTGGGTTCGAGCCCCGTGTCACGCTCCCCGTTGACAATGCAGAGCCTGCTTGGGATTCTCTCTCTCTCCTTCTCTGTGTGTCACTGCCCCCACTCACTCTCATTCTCTCTCTAAAATATATAAAAAAAAATTTTCTTTTAAAGCAGTTTTATGGTGACTTTCTCAGCTGGCTAGGATTTTTTAAGCACCAGAAAGTCCTAGTTTTTTTTACCTGCCTACTGATGCTGTAACAAAAAGTCAGAACCTAAAAAGGTGGCAGTCACCTAGCTTAGTCCCCTAGATTCAGGCTACACATTATAATTCTTAAGTTGGTAACACCACCCAGATGCTACATCCACGGAGTGCATTGAAATACCTCATTATTGCATCATTCTATTCTGAATTCTTTCCATAGTCTTCCTCTTTGTTAGGGCCATAATCCTAACAGATATTTAAATGACCTCCTATAGACTCTCCAAAAAAATTTTTTTTTTTTTTTTGCTGCTCTATCTACAGTTATAAGGTTGTGCTTTGACAATAATAAATTTAGAAAGATTTTAATTTTCCAGAATCTCTGGGGATCTTAGACATATGCAGCATTTTGTTTTCCATTCAATTCTTTCTTTGTGGAGCAAAGGAACAAGATTTGAAAAATAAACTTTAATTTGATTTTCAAAAGTGATCGTGTTTACATCACTTGTGTATTATGACTTGGGTGCAGTTTTAAGACATTAAATAGCAATATTAAAAACAAGACAACAGGCCCCAAATGGGCCCCACCTCACCAAACTAAGACTTCATTACAGTTTCAGGATCTTCCAGAAATGGACTCTTAAACCAGTCAATCAGGAATAACCTGGTCAGCACAGACTGGGTAATCTGCCTGATACACTCCTGCTAAGCCCTCCAGGAAAATAACCTGGCCACAACCAACCTGCTTTTTCCTGGTATTACTTGTTCTGCTCCCTTCTGCCTATAAAATCTTTCACATTGTCCAGCTCCTCGGAGCTTCTTTCTGTCTGCTACATGGGATGCTGCCAGATTCATGAATAGTTGAATAAAGCCAATAAGATCTTTAAAATTTGATTCTGTTAAATTTTAACACCAGTAGCTTTAAGATTCAGAGCCTTAAGTTCAGGATCCAAGATGTTAAGACACTACCTTGTAGACTTGGAAGTTTTGTTATGCAAAGTTAGTTTAGGTGTGGAGGATAGACAGGCACAGTTTTTCCTTTTTTTTTTTTTTTTTTTAACGTTTATTCATTGTTGAGAGACAGTCACAGAGGGTGAGCAGGGGAGGGGCAGAGAGAGGGAGACACAGAATCCGAAGCAGGCTCCAGGCTCTGAGCTGTAAGCACAGAGCCCAACGCAGGGCTCAAACTCACAAACTGCTAGATCATGACCTGAGCCGAAGTGGGTCGCCTAGCCAACTGAGCCACCCAGACGCCCCAAAGACAGGCACATTTTCAGGTGGGCCTGGAAGGGCCCTGAATGATAATCTGCAGCTGGCTGCGTCTAACGGGAAATTTCGTGCTGGGAAAATGCAGTATAAGGCTACGTTTATTATTCTGGCCTGTAGTCATCTAGGAGCTGCTTCAGCGAACCCTGGGGTATTCCGTGCAAACAGGTGGGTCAGGCGCAGCCCAAGGTGTCATTGAGAAAGGATTCAGGTCCCTTGGCAGAAAAATTTCAAACATACAGCAAAGTTGAAAGAATTTTACAGCAAACACTCCATGTGCCCACCGCCTAGATTCTACCATGAACAATTTACCTTTCTTGTCGGTCACGCTTTCTATCCCCTCTCTCCCCATTCATCAATCCTTCCATCACTAAGGGGGCAGGATTGGCAAACTCCAGGTGGCTTTCAGGTGGTGATTCCAAAGGATGCCGCTTGCACACCTTCAGCTTTAGAGCCCCGGCAAGCGCGGATATTGCCTCCCCAGCCGGGTTTGGCGGACTCGGGAAAGAGAACGCGGGCTCCGGGGCGACGCGGCGCACCCGGGCGGCGGCACGGTTCGCTGCAGCCCAGCGGGCCGAGGGTGCGTCTCATCTTCCGCGGGCGGGAGGGCGGGGCTCCCGGAGGGCGCCGGGCTGCACCTGGGCTGGGCGGTGCGGTGGCGCCCCGGGGCGGCGGAAGCGGGAGGCCCGGCGGCCCCACGAGGTCTGCGGGAGCTGAGCGCGGGCGCGGGCCGCTACGTGCGCGGGGCGCGCGGGGCTGCGCTCGGGTGCGCTCCTGGGCGCTCGCCGCCGCCGCCGCTGTGCCTTTGAGTCAGCAAACTCCGTCGCCTGCCAGCCAGCCCGCCGGCTTGGCCCTGCCCAGAGGAACCATCCGTAAGTGACAGGAGCCCTGCGGGGGAGGCCTCCTCGCGCCGCCGAGGTGGGGACCGCGGCCGTGGGCGAGCCGGCCACCCTTTTCTTTTCCTGAGGGGCCGATGCGCCCAGGTGCAGTTCCCTGCGGGCCGGGAAGAGCTTGGGTCTCCCGGGATTGGAGCGGGGAGCTGCCACCTTTCTGGCCGGGATGTGCAGGGGAGGAAGAAATGGTCGGCTTCTTTGCCAGGGGAGGGCATGGAGCGTATTACGTATCGATACAGGGGTTTATGGCTGAAGAGATACCCCGGCGAGAGGGTGGGGCGGAGATGGAATCCTGGATGCCCAAAAAAGTGCTGTAGCACCTTACTCCAGGCCGGGTTTGGGTGTTTTTTTTTTTTTTTTTTTTTAAACCCATGAAACGGTAGCTTTGAGTTTAGAAATTGGGAAGGGTAGGTAGGGGTTTTCGTGGGATTGCGGGATTGAGGGAAGAGGCCCGAGAGAAAATCCACGTTGACTGGTGACCGGGTTTGGTACCACGGGAAAGCAACAGCCTGTTTTTCAGTTCTGATGCATCATACTTATGTGAGATTATCGAGGGGAATGGTCACGGGGACGCAGGGCAGCGTGCCCTGCTTGAAAGGAAAGGCGTCTATTTCTGCAGGAAACGTTTTCTTGTAAGAATGATGGAATTAGAAATTTGAGCAGGAACGAGGCTTTCACGTGATCTCCTTCAAACCTTTCATTTTAAGGACGGGGAAACTAAGGCCCTGGGAGGGGAGTCCTTCAGCCGGATGGAAGCAGAAACAGGCCTAGATTCCAGTGGGCTTCTGACTCTGACCCTCGGGGGACATGGGGGGGGGCAGGGGCGGGCTTGGAATGCAGAACTCCCTTTCCTTCCCCCCACCCCCCCCACCCCCGCCCCGGGGGGGGGGGGGCGGGTGAGCTGGGCCGCGGTGTAAGGTGGACGCCCGGGAGAGAGCCAGTGAGAACCCACCGGCTCCTCCGTGTCCGGGAGGTACCAGGCACGTGAGGTGAGCACTCCTGCCATTTCTGCCATCACTTCCAGGGATGGCTGTTCCTAAGGCCATTTTTATTCTAAGGAATGGTAGATTTCAGGTTGATGACTGGGGGTGTTTTGGATAAAGGTACAAAAATAAAATACATTTAGAAGTAAATAGGGGAAGATGTGAAAAACGTGATTACAAGCACTGGCTTGTATTTAACTCATCGTCCTGTTTTCTTCTGCCCGAGTATTTCATTCTCAGTTCCCACCTTACCAGTTACCCGGTTCAGTGGTGAGCAAATTGGTGTTGAAAGAGTGGGGGCGTGCTCAGGTGACAGTGCTCCACACCAGGGGGTCTCTTGACTGGCACTCCACTTCTCTCCCCACCATTCTGGGCTGTGGTGAGAACTTCCTCTTATTTTACTTTAGGGGAAGGCCTCCTGGAGCATGGTATCCAAAAAATAGATCTAAATTGTCATTCTTTTCTAAATAAAAATGTATTCATTAACGGCTGGCGATTGTGTCCTAGACGCAGTTTTCCGTGGCTTTGGAGCACTCTTAAGTATCTTCTTTCAGCCTTAGGGCCTCTGCTTTCATTTTAAAGGGTTCACTTTGTTAGTTAAACTAGTTTGTGAAATGGCCTCTTTTTTTTTTTTTTTTTTCCTCTTTTGGTGTCACTGCTGTGGTTTAACAACCAAGTTTGCAAAAGGCTTAGAACTGGTTGAGATGAGAGTCCAGCCTCTGTAGTCTTTCATTTCTAAGAGTGGCAAAGAAGGGCTTTTTGCCAAGTCAGAGCTGACTTCCATGGAGAATATCCCAAATTTTAGACTGTTAGCACCTACCTCTTTCTTTCTCTTGGTTAACGCAGTAACTATGAATCAGCATTTATGCTCTCTTAGCCCTGTTCAAATAAAAGATAGTACGGGGTAGTGGTTACAGATTATGGTCTCAGGCTCACCCACGTTGAAGTCTTGGCATAGTCATTTGCTAGCTGAAGTACTGTCAGTGGGGGCACTTAACCTGTCTGACTTATCCTTTATTCAGAAATGAAAACAAAAAAAGCAATGGTAATCCTTGCGTCCCAGAATTGTAAATAACAACAGCTGACATTTCTTGAGCACTTACTATGTGCTAGGCATTGTGAGAGAGTTTTTATGTGACAGTCTCCTTAATCCTCACAACAAATTTACGAATCCGATCCTGTTAACCTCTGGGGAAACTGTGCTCGCTTCGGCAGCACATATACCTCTGGGGAAACTAAGGCATCAAGGTATTTAAGACTTCCCTAAACTTCACAGCTCACAATTTTAACCACTCAGCAAATGTATCCCACCTTTCTATAATAGCTGATAATAATTTTGGGCTTCCTGTAGGCCAGGCCCTTTTTCAAATACTCTATGTATATATTAACAGTCCTTTCTACCCCCTCACACTTCTTTTTTTTTTTTTTTTTAAGTTTTATTTAAGAGAGAGAGATAGAACACAAGCAGGGGAGGGGCAGAGAGAAGGAGAGACAGAACCCCAAGCAGGCTTCACACCATCAGCCCTATGTGGGCCCCAATGTGGGGCTCCAACTTGGAAACCACGAGATCATGGCCTGAGCTAAAACCAAGAGTCAGTCGGTCGCTTAACCAACTGCACCACCCAGGCGCCCCACATCCTTCTTTTTTTTTGGTTATAGATGGAGAAACTGTGGTTCAGAGCCCAGGGCAGACAACTAGTAAATGATGGAGACAACATTTGACCTGGGCAGCCTGGCTCTGGAATGGGTGCTCTCACACAGTCCCCCGTGAATGTATGTAAAGGGCTGAGCCAGGCCTCAATCAAAGGCAAGTCTTATTGGCACTTTCATTTATTCTTCCCTAAGTAACTACTTCCTCCTCCCAGTTATCTGCAGAGGAGATGCTTTTAGTTCTGCAAAGATTCAACTTTGCGTAAGGTTTTGTGATTCTATATACGTTTATGGTATTCTCTGGTATTTTTAACAGTGTGTGGTAGGTCTCAGAGATCTTGATCCTAGGAATACAGAGATAGGCTTTTGGGGATCTGTGAACCCCCTGAAAATGTCTGATTTTATACTCATGTGCAAAAGTGCATTATTCTGGAGAAGAGAATCCACAGCTTACTTCCGATTCTTAAAGGGTCACCCGTGGCGGAAAGAAAGGTTAGAAATGACTGTTCTATTCCCGACATCTCATTTTACAAATGGGGCAATGGAGACCCAGTGGAAAGGCAGAATAACTTAATCTGAACGACACCGCTAATTAGGAGTAGAAAGGGGACCAAAACTCGGGTTTCCTGATCTCGTCTTCTTTCCATCGCACTCCCATGTTTCCCTTTGGAATAAGTGGTGCCAGGTGAATAAATTATGAGATGTCAAAAGACTCACTCCTCACCCGATAGGCTGCCACAGTGTGTGGGGCCCGCAAAGCTTTTTGGAAGTGCCTATCAAAATACAGCATCTTTTGGCATATCATGTTGTAAACTGAACCCCTTTACTGTGATTCAGGATGGGCATCAACAACTCTGAAAGGTATGAGCAGGAGCATAAAAATGGGGGAGAAGGTGAGGAAAGAGTCCTAACATGCACCGATTGAGTCGCAAGGAGGCCATTGAGGCCTCTTGGTAGAATTGTAGTGTTAGAAAATGTTTTGCTGAGACGTTTGTAAATTCAATCTAAATTCCGTGAAGTCTGAGAATTCTGTGTAGTGTGTGAGTCACTAGGAAGTCAGGCCACCTCCTGGCCAAAGGCTGATGCTCCAGTGACTAAGCAAGACTGAAAGGTCATGAGATCTTTATTAGTTTAGGCCAGTCCTTTAACTTGGCTTCATTTTTACAAATTGATAAAGTTTACCTGGAAAAATAGATTTGTCCTAATAGGTAATACATTTTGAAATGTACCGTCCAGCCAGATTTCAAAATATATCATGTAGGACCAGGGATGGGGAGTCCAGAAATGGTTCCATTGTGAAGACAGGAATTGAAAGTAACATAAAATCAACTACAGTTAAGTCTGTTGAGATGGTTGCCTCATACCATTCATAAAAGCACATTCCATTTAGAGTAAAGATTATATGTCAGAAACAAATTATAGACATTAAAATATACATACATGTGATGGTTTTCAAAAATAACTTTGGAGTAGGAAAGATCTTGCCAACTTTAATACTCAGAAGGCATAAAGGAAAATATTGATTTAACTTTATGAAACGTTATACTAATAATAAGAAAAGAGATGTCGTAAACAAAGTTGAAAGGCAGATGACAGATTAGCAAAGCAAATAGTTGCAATATCTATAAAAGGCATGGAGTTTTCAAAGTCAATAGAGAAAAGAAAATAACCCAATAAAAATACAGGTAAAGGCTATTAACAGGTAATTCACACACACACACACACACACACACACACACACACACACACACGTTTAACTTTGTTAATAATCAGATAAGTGATTTGTTGCCTTCCCTGTTCTTCCACTCTCCCAACTGACCCCTCCATTTGGTGGCTCCTTGGCCTGTCCTGATCTTCTTTTATTATTTATTTATTTATTTATTTAATAAATTTTTTTTAATGTTTTTATTTTTGAGACAGAGAGAGACAGAGCATGAGCAGGGGAGGAGCAGAGAGAGGGACACACAGAACCAGAAGCAGGCTCCAGGCTCTGAGCTGGCAGCACAGAGCCTGACTCAGGGCTCGAACTTACAGACTGTGAGATCATGACCTGAGCCAAAGTCGGACGCCTAGCCGACTGAGCCACCCAGGTGCCCCCTGATCCTCTTTTATTTCTCCACACTCTCTCCGTATATCTGTGGTTTTCAAATGCTTTTGCGCATTAGAATTCTCTGGGAAATTTGTTAAAGCAGATTTCTGGGCCTTACTTTCAAATATTCTCATGCAGTAGGTCTGGGATGAGACCTGGGATTCTGTGTTTTGATTCCCATGTGATCCAGATGCAATGACAAACACTGGACAAGCTGGTTTAATTTGTTTCTGAGACTTTGAACCATTAATTCCTTGATGCAGATGGCTGGTTCTCTCGTGAGCCCCAGGATTATGTAGTTAACATCAAATCTGACTCCTTGGATGTGTCAGGGACATTTTAAGTGAACTTGCCCAACATTATTGACCCTCCCCTCCCCAGTTTTGCGGGGCCTGACACTCAAGCGGTGTGGGGTCCTCTTTACGAAAAAGAACGCAGCATTGTGAACGCAAAATGCAGTACAGGTCCGCAGAGGTGTCTGTGCAGATGCCGGCCCAGAAACTGGAGATTCTTTAACTTCTTGGTGATTCTTCCTCTGCTCCCCACTCTCACCCAACCCGTCCTCCTCCCTTGCCCATCTGAAGAAATCATTACTGCCATCCGTCTATTCGTGTGTCCAGGCTAGCACCGGGAGCCATTTCTCCACCCCACCTCCCAGCCGGCTCAAGGTCTCGGTTCATTTTCCCATCTGTCTATGCTCCACCCCCTACCCCAGCTCCCCGCCTTAGCTCAGGCTGCTGCCACACACATTCATATCAGCCCCTGATCACACCTCTCGTTCCACTCAGCTCCCCTCAGATCCAGTGTCCTAAATCGGCCAGAGTAATCTTTTTAAGAACATACATTGAAACGTGTGGTCTTCTGGATTTGCCAGCCCCATAGTGTGGACTGGATTGTCCCTGCAGATGGCTGAGACTCCTGGCAGGGCCATGAATGTGGGGTGGGTGGGGGAGGGTCGGGCTGGGGTCACACTATACCAGCTTGACCTTTTTGGGGACTGGTTTCAAAGAAGTGGGGTGCATCTGGGGAGGCACGCCCGCATTGTTCACTAAGGCTTGTTGCTTTCCCTCCCAGTTCACCGCCTTTTCCTGTTAGAACTTGGGGGCCATGTAAGACCTGTGGAGTGCGAGCAAAGTCGGGGGGGGATGTCCATTCTTTGCCTTTTGGTGCGTTCCTGTGGTGATTAGATGTTATGTAGTAAAATCAGACTGTTTAATTAGTTTGGGGAAGAAAGGCACATTCTCTTCTAACCCAGGTGGCACCCGGGGGCCTCCTGTTCCTTAGAGAACTAATAAACCTCGGGGAGAACCCACCAGCCATAGTCCAGGGAATTCCACAGTTTTCCCAGGTTTTCTGCCAATTCCCTGGGGTGCAAGTGGGAGAAAGGCTCACCTGCTCTCTCTGTTTTACTTTGGTGTCAGCCCTGACATGCTGATAGAGCAGTCTGCCACCATGTGCTTTGCTGGGTCAGTGGACTTAACTAGGTTAGTGGGAGGTCAGCCGGTGGGGCCCCTGACCCGCCATCTTGTGTGTCCTTCCCTCTGCCTCTTAGTCCTTCCCTCCCTCCCTCCTCATTTTCCTCTGAGCTCCAGTCTTTTCCCTCCATGACTCTGGATTCTTCCCAGGTCTTTCCTCAGACTTATAAACCCAAACAGTTCAAAGTGCAGAGCACAACAAGGGGCTTTGTATATTGGAGACTTGTGCTTCTTAGAAATTAGAAATATAAACACGTAAAGAAGAGAGTTTTCTATTAGGTGATAATTTTCTCCCCCCCCCCCTTTTTTTTTAATTAAAAGGTTTTCTTTTTGTTTTTGTTTTTGTTTTTATGTTTGAGAGACAGAGACAGAGACAGAGCATGAGCTGGAGAGGGGCAGAGAGAGAGGGAGACACAGACTCCGAAGCAGGCTCCAGGCTCTGAACTGTCAGCACAGAGCCCTATGTGCGGCTTGAACCCATGAACCGCAAGATCATAACCTGAGCCGAAGTCAGATGCTTAACCGACTGAGCCACCCAGGCACCCCTCTTCCCCTTTCTTATTGACATAGCAGCTCTCCTTATTATAGAGTGGCATTTGGAAGAGCTGGGGAGAAGGGGGAAAAGGGGAGAAGGCAGTCCTCGCAGCATTCCGGGGTCACCAGATGGGTTGGGGGATGGTGTTACCATAGCTCTGGGTTCTGGTATCTCAGCAGGAGACACAGAGACTTTTTGTCAGCTATCTATGGATGATCAGACCCTGAGAATCTGGGCTCCCGCTCAAACACGCATGAAAGCTCCTATGCCAGGAAATCAATGCAGTGATTTACAAGGAGGTGCAGACTAGATGCTGGTTTTTTCCTAGTCAGCTCATTTCCCTGACAGTTGAGAAACCTTGAAAAACTGACCTCTGTTTTGAGAACTTTGCTAAACCGAGTCGGTAAACAAACACACGTCAAAATGCCCTTGGATTACAGTCAGTGCTTTGGCAAGTAATTTAGGGAATAATAACTTTGGTATTTTACCCACTTGAAAAGGACTTTCTATGTGGCTTATCTTCGCCTTCTTGGATCAAAGTTGGGCATCGGACATCCCCGGGTAAATGATTTACTGCAGGCAATGGCCCAGGTATGCATTTCACACACGTGGGCCGAGTTTCAGAGCCGTATAAAGATCTAAGATTTTCTGCTTCTGTAAATATTACTGTTTCATCTGACAAAACAGATACTTGAAAAGAACATTTTTTTTTTAAAGAACATTTTTTAAAGGCACAGGTGATCTGTGATATTGAGGGAGACTTCAGCATTTTTCCTCAGGGGTCTTGGAGAAGTCTAGGACCGTAATGAACAGGGACAGTGGCTGACACGGCAAATCCTTGGCATCCGCCTCCATGTTTGTTCCTTCAGTCTTTGCAGCAGATCCACGAAGTAGGCAGGTGTCCTGTTTTTACAGATGAGGAAACTGAGGCACAGAAAGGTTATTTTCTCCTGGCAAAGGGCAGAATGAGAATTCACAGTCAGGCTGCTTGGCATTGAACAGCTCCACTGTTTTCCCATTCACTGTGTCCTTCCTGCTCCTCTTAGGGGAAGTCAGAAGTGAAATCTTGCTCAAACATGAAATCTCCTTTCTTGCTTGTCCCTCATTTTAACTTGCGAGTTCTTCCTATCTGGACTGATGTCACTTTGGACAGATTTGAACTTGACCAGTAGGTCATAGTTCCTTGTGTTGCTCTTCTCACAAGTAACTGAAATTGCCTCCCTAGTTGCAGTTCTTTGCAACGGAGGCTGCGAGCTCGTGGAAAGATTGTCATTTCCAGTGTGTTGTAATGCTTTTCCTTTTGAAAGAGAATTTATCACTGGTACTAAAGAGGAACATTTAGTGCTCACTTCTGTCTCTAATTTGCATCCCTGTACCCTTTTCTTATCTCACTCCCAACCTGTTCTCCAAAACAAGATTGTTTTGTGTGGATGTCCTACATCATCCTAGCTTGTTCCCACTCGACCTCATCTTTCTCTCTTAGCTCTCAAAACAGCGCCCTCCCCCCACCCCCACACCTTTCCAACTTCTTCATTCTGCCAGTGACCACAGTCTTTTTTCCGGTCACCTGATTGGTGAGTCATCACTGACTCCCTTTTCTCCATCATGCTCTTGTCCAAGTTTTTTTCATGATATATATATTTTTAAATAGATTTTGTGTGCTTTTTTAGAGCAGTTTTAGGTTCACAGCAGAATTCAGGGAAAGCACAGAGAGATTCTATATACTGTCTGCATCCCCTCCCCCATCATCACCCAGAGTCCACACTTTACATTAAGGTTCACTCACGGTGTTGTACTCTGTGGGTTTTGACACAAGTCAGACACGTGTCCACCATTAGAGTATCCTACAGAATAGTTTCACTGCACCCAACACCCTCTGTGTTCTGCTTCTTGTTATTTTCTAGTGCTTTCCCATCCCCCCAGCCCACCTTGGGTCCGTGATGTTTTCTGCTGGCTGGAGCATCCAAGCAGCCCCCTGATGAAGCTCATGGCCTTTAATTTCTCTCCTGGTCAATCCATCCTCCACCCCATCCTCGCATGAGTTGTTGCTATCATATCATGGCAACTTACTCAGTCATCCCTGCCTTCCAGCAGGATCGAAGTGCAAATTCCTCCTCTTTTTTTAATATATAATCTAAAAAATTTTGTTTAATTTATTTTATTTTATTTTTTTTTTTTTAAATTTTTTTAACATTTATTTTCGAGAGACAGAGAGAGACAGAGTATGAGCAGGGGAGGGGCAGAGAGAGAGGGAGACACAGAATTCAAAGCAGGCTCTGGGCTCCGAGCTGTAGGCACAGAGCCCGACGCGGGGCCCGAACCCACACACTGCGAGATCATGACCTGAGCCGAAGTCGGACACTCAACCGACTGAGCCACCCAGGCGCCTCTGTTTAATTTATTTTAGAGAGAGAGAGCAAGAGGCAGAGGGAGAGAGAGAGAGAGAATCCTAAACAGGCTGTACACTCAGCATAGAGCCCGACACAGGGCTTGATCTCATGACCTGAGGTGAAAGCAAAAGCTCAACCGACTTAGCCACCCCAGAGCCCCATCAAATCCTCCTCTTATCATGCAGGGACTTCCCCATCCTAGATGCCCTTTGGAGCCCTTCTAGACTTACCTCCTTGCAGTATTCTGCCAACACAGCTCTTCCACTCCTGGGGGGCCGGATTCCTGGCTCTCCGAACGTGGTACTGCTGCTTAATCACCTAGTCCCATTTTCTGTGCTTGTCCTGATGCGAGCATCGAGGCCTCCTCACTCCCTGTCTTCTCCGTGAAGCCTCTGCCTCTCCATTCTTCCTGTGGCCTTGTTGTCAGTGCTATTTTGGGGGGGAGAGTGACACACTGTGAGTTCTGCATTACAAGCGGACTGTCTCATATCTGTGCCTGGGCATCTTTAGACCGTGGAAGTGAGAAAGTGTTACTTAACCATTTAAAAAAATACCCGTCACCAGGACCAGACCTGTAACAATCAGACAGCAGAGGCTCAGTGATTACATATTGAATTGACTTGTCCTTGTCCCCCATAATGCTTAGAGGGTCCTTTATTGCCAGTGACACTAAAGAGGTCTGTCATGTGAATGCAGCACACCTCTCTCAGTATTCTTTCTTTCTGAGGAGAAAGTCACATCTAGATGTTTGGCTGCAGGCTTTCCCAGGTTCATATACAGACAGGACTCTGCCCCCAGCTCACCTCCTAAAGCATTTGAGACATTAATGAGCCAGTGTATCGGTTGCTGTCTTTTAAGCGTTTATTTCTAAGGAGATGGTGCAGGTGCCATGCTGGACATAGTGGGTCCCGTGTAGTGAGTGAGGAGGAGGCTGGTTACCTGGCTTTGGATCCTGGCTCCTTCACTTACTAGCTACACGACCTTGGGCGTGGTTTCCTTATGTGTAAAATGCAAGTAATGATACTTGGCCGTCTTGGGGATTAGATGAGATAATTCATCTTACAAGCTCTTCAGTGTCTGACACATGGTTAGCAGTCTGCTATTTTTTATTTTGATTACAGTTTCTGATTATCAGTGGCATAACTGTAACATTATTCCCCATTCTCCTCTTTTACAGTCCAGTGGAGTTAGGTCAGGAGGAAAGACAGAAAACGACAGAGGAAGACCTGGGTGGCTCGGATAGTCCCCTCTAGGCTGTTGCTGGCTGAAAGCTTTCTTTTCTTCCAAGGTGAATGATTAATGACCATGAGTGAGAAGGGAGAGGGCTGGGAGGAGAGGCAGGTGAAGTGTTTGTATGCCCCTCCTCTCAGCCCACGTGGTTAGGCCGCTTAGAAACTTGATGGTGGTGCAGACATGGAGAAAATTAGTTGGGAGTAATGCAGTCAAATTTAATTGACCCGATATTTATTGGGCGCTTACTATATGCCAGGCACTCTGCTAAGTGCTGTTATAAAGCCTGAATGATCTGGACAAGGTCCCTGTCCTTGTGGGACCTTTGAGAGGACAGATAATAAACAACAAAATAGATTAATAGATAAAACAATACAGATTGTGATAAATTCTAAAGAGAAAATAAAAGGGTAGAACATTACTGGGGGGAGTTTGCTTTAGTGGGTGATCAGGGGAGGCTCCTCTGAGGAGGTAGCATTGAAACCAAGAGCTGCAGGATGGGAAGGAGCCTCCGTGGTGGGTTAGGTGGGGAGGTCGGGGTGGGAGGGGCTTTAGAGGGAACAAGAGGCGCAAAGGGACTGAGGTGGGAGTTTCAGAATTGACCTGTAGGGCAACTAGGCACCATGAGTGTGCAGAGTTGAGCCAAGGGGTTGGTCAGAGAACCAGAGCGCTGTGCTTTACAGGGGTTGTGCAGATATAGACTTTGTCCTCTGAAACAGGGGTTTTCAAAGATTGTCACCAGTACACTTGAGGGAGCAGGCAGTGACCTTCTGGGGTGGGCTGTCGAGGGGTTGGTGATGGGGAAGTCTCGGGTCTGTGCGATTTGAAAAGAGCCCTCTGTGATTGGGATGTACCTCCTTCTCCCCTTTCCCAAATGGAGAAGGACTGTTCGTCAGGATCCACTCAGAAGCCGTGGGATCTGGGAACTTTTACGTCCCTTGTTTTTCAATTAAATATGTGAGGTTATATAGGCACACTATAGGACATGGAATTCTGTCAACTGGTGAGAACATTGGCTTGGGCATTTGAGGATGAGTCACTGTTTAATTGGATTGCTGTGTGACCCACTTCAATACCTAACCGTTTTTGAATAGAAAAGTTACTTTTCACTTTCTTTTGAAATTATTTAGAAATGACTTTGGAGATGTCCTTTAAGATTCAATGCACGTGGATGTTGTCCTTGTGTTAGGAGAGGCGGTCGAGGGGAGACGAGAGAAGAGCTTCTGGCATTTAGGAGCCTCAGTTTGAGTCTGCACCACAGAGTGTGGCTTTCAGTGGCCATTTATCCTCTCTGGGTATTGGTATCCTCTTGTGTGAAATGAGACACGTAAGTTGCCTGCCTCACCAACTGTCATGGGACAGTGCTTTTATAAACGTCAGAACGTCAGAAAATAAAAGTTAACTTTGAAAAGCTTAAATTCTGGGGGCACCTGGTGGCTCAGTTGGTTGAACATCTGACTTGATTTTGGCTCATCAAGTCACTATCCCAGGATCATGGGATCAAGCCTGCTTGATGCCTGCTTGGGATATTCTCTCTCTCTCTCTCTCTCTCTCTCTCTCAATCTCTCTCTCTCCCCCTCCCTCCCTCCTCCTCTCCCTCTCCCCCTCCCCCCTGCTCATGCTCTCTTGCTCTCTCTCTCTCTCTCTCTCTCTCTTAAAAAAAACAAACAAAAAACCCAAAGAACTTAAATTCTGTTTGTGTACATTATGGCCAATAGCTCTTATGGCCCCGATATAATTTATGACATAGAAGGTAACTTTTCACTGCTTACAGATGATTGGTTTCTGGAATAATTTAAAGGAGAATATTTTTATAACTTTACACTAGGAGTAGGCTTTGTAAGTATGGGGCAAAACTTAAAAGCCATAAAGGAAATGACTGATAAAATTCATTACCTAAAAACAATTAGCATAGCAAAACCCCATAAGCAAAAAAAAAAAAAAAAAAAAAAAGTTTACAAACCAGAAAAATACATTTGTATTTCATGTTATGTATTAAGGATTAATTTTCCTAATACATAGAGAACTCCTACAAATCAATAAGGAAAAGAACAAGAATACTATAGGAAAATGGTCAAAGGATACGAGCAAACAATTCATAGAAAATAACTTAGTGGCTCCTAAACACATAAAAATGCTGACCTCACAAATAATTTTTTAAATTCTAATTAAATTGCACTGAAATTTACAACATTTCACCTGTCTGGGATTCACAAAGAGAAAAACATTTTGAAAACCATCCATGTTAGGGAGGCTGTGGGAAAACAGAACTCACATACTCGCTTGATGAATGTGTATTAGTTTCCTATAGAGGCTGTCTTGCTGGTATCTGTCAGAGTGGAAAATTCACATGGTCTTGCTTGACTCAGAAATTCCATGTGCAGAAATTTACCCTTCAGATAAATTCACGGGATTCACTGTTTCTAACAGCAAGAGTGCCTATCCACGCAAGCTGGTGAACACGAATTAGGGTACATTTGCACAATGGAGTAGTACACAGCCACAAAAAGAGAACAAGAATGGTCTATGAATATCTGTGGAGCAGTGTGTATTGTTAAGTGCAGAGTGAAGTGTAGGAAGGGCCATATGTGAGTCTACGATTTACAGAAAAGGAAGCGGCGGGGGGGTGGGGATTGTGTATGTACTTGCATATGCGTTAAATATCTCTGGAAGTTATATTAAAAATGATGAAGAGGTAGGGAAAAGAGGGAGAGTTTTTATTCTATACTCTTTTGTGTATTTTATATTTTGAAGTAAGTTATGTTTTAAAAATTAATAAATATGAAACAAAAAAATACAACATAAAACTGTCGTTGAGGTAGGGATTGAACCTACGTATAGATTCAGAGATTCAGCATTGTGTTTGACCCCCAGGTTATTAAACGTCTTTATGTGTTCACCACTATCACAGTTTGGGGCTGTGAAAAGGGAGGACACTCTTCAAAGAGCTGTTGGCCATTTTGGGGACACGAGACTAATATACACCACAGTCAGAGGCCGGTGGAAGGACCATCTAATCAAACGTTCAGGGGCTGGTGCAGCTGATTTCTGATGGGGATTCGGTTCTCCACTAGTCAGGGGAACAGTGTGTTCAAAGTGTATATACAAAGCTTGTGGTAGAATAATGGCCCCCCAAAAGGTCCATGTTCTCATCCCCACAAGCTGTGAATGTTTCCTTGTATTCAAGGGTGGATGTGATTAAATTAAGGCCCTGGAGATGAGATTATCCTGGGTTTTCTACGTGGGCCCAGTCGAATCACATGGATCCCTACAGGCAGAGAACTTTCTTGGCCGTGGTCAGGGGGAGACGCTCCCCCAGAAGAAGGGTCAGAGAGATGATATGTTGCTGGCTTTGAAGATGGAGAAGAGGGCCAGGAGCCCAGGAGTGCCGGCGGCCTCTAGAAGCTGGAAAAGGCAAGGGAGCAGTCTCTCCCTTAAAGCCTCCAGCCCTGTAGATGCCTTGATTTTAGCCGAGAGAGATCAGTGTTGGATTTCCGATCTACAGAGCTGTACAATAATAAGTTTGTGTTGTTTTCAGCCACGGAATTGATGGCAGTTTGTTATAGCAGCTATAGGAAATGCGTGCAAAGATGATGTAGAAATAGCCCCGAAGCTTTGCTCTCATGGGCTTTCGAGTCTAGGAGGGAAGAGAAGACAAGAATCTAGTCAATTACCATGCCAAGCAAACATGGAAAGTGGCATGAAGATTTGCAAGGAGCTGTTCACGAAGGAGCCAGGGAAGGCTCGGGGAAGAGGTGCAGGTGAGTTGTGCTGTGAGAGGCAGTGTGGCTTGCTGATTGGGAGGAGGGACTCTGGTGCAGATTGTGGGTTTGAATATTGGCTCTGCCTCTTCTTATTTATGGGGCCTGGAGAAAGTCAATCTCTCTGTGCCTCAGTTTTCTCATCTGTAAAGTGGGGATACTTAATAACGCCTCTTCGAAAGGCTGTTGTGCAAAGTCAATAAGTTAATGTGTGTCGAGTGCTCGGAGTAGTTTCTGGCCATTCTAAGGGCTGTGGAGGTGTACGCTTTTGATATTTTGCCCTAACGGATGGGTAGGGCAGAGATAGGCAGAGAGACGTGATGGAGCATCTGGGGACACCGAGCCCACTGCTGGGGAGAGGAAGGCTCTCAGTTGAATGGTGGGATCGCCGGTGGGAAGAAGGAGCAGAAACTAAGACTGTTTCAGACCATGGAGCCAGATGATGGTGGCCTTGGAAGTTGGATGGAAGGACATCCACTTAGTGCCCTAGAGGTTTCAGCAGGTAGGATGACAATGAGTTCAGCGAGGGTGCTGATCAGGTTTCTCTAAGAGGGGAGGCAGGTGTGGTTTTTGAGCTGACTCCAGAGTCTTCTTCCCACTCACCTCTACTCCATCCCTTCCCTCTGAGCAGCCTGACCTCTAACCAAGATGGTCACTCTTCATTCTCCTCTCTGCTACCAGGGCCACCCTGCAGGATTTGGATTCGGGGCCACCACCTGGTGTCTTGTCAGTACTGGATCACCAGGATTCCGTGTCTCTAGAGAACACTGTGGGATCTGTAGCTGGCTCTCATGTATGTAGATGCTCAGAGTCATCTGCTTCTTCAAAGCCAGTTTTCAGCCTCTTCTGTGTCCCCACAGACAAAGGAGCAGAGACCTGAGCTGTGTGGCGTCAGCAAGTCCCCACAGGCTGATGGCTGGGCCTGGTGGTGAGTGTGGGCCTATACCTGTTGCCTTTGAGAAGCCAGCTCTCTTCTGGCCATTTGGGGTCTGTGTCTTCTCAACATGTAGGGCTGGTTCTTGCACAGATGAGCCACCAGAACCTTCAGAGTTCTTGGAGAGAAGGGTCCTGAGGTGCAGCATTGTAAGCAGAAATGGGAATCTGGATTTTCCAGACCCGACTGCCTAGTCCTTGTGTCCTGTGTATTCAACCTCTGCCTTTTGGAAATCCCTCTTTCCTCATAGCTGCTCAGATTCCTCTTGCTCATTCGGGGATGCCCAGGGCCTCTCAGGGAGCTGTCCCTGAAATATGGGATTCCCGCCTGGCCTTCCTCCCCATCCCCCCTCACCCCCCAACTCTGTGCTCTTGGCTTATCTTATCCTTCTGCCCCTCCTCTCACTCCTGCTTTTGTCTCCTAAGAATTTACAAGCTGGAGTGTCAGTCTTCCACAGCCTCTTCTCTACTACATTATCTGATAAGTGAGTGAACTTGTGCAAAGGGACAGGTAGGGGCTAATGAGTGGATTTATTATGATCATGTGAGGAAATGCCCAGGCCTGCCTGTCCTTGGATAAGTCATCACCTCCATTAGGTGTCTCTTCTTATCTGAGAAACAGAGACCGTAATACTTGCCCCGCCTCAGAGGACTGTTGTGACTAGGATATCATTCATCCATTTGTTCATTCACTCATCCGTTCCATAGTCATCGAGTACCGACATCGTGGCTGATACTGTGCCAAGCAGCAGGTATAAATTAGTGATAGAACAGATGCGATGCCTGCCCTACTCTTGTGGGGACAGATCACAAATGAGACAAAAGCATATGTATTCACAGCTTATGGGTACATGGTAATGTCCGTGACGGGGCCAAGCTGTGATTGGTTTTTTGTTTGTTTTTTTTTCATTTTTAATTTTTTTACATTTATTTATTTTTGAGAGATGGAATGAGACAGAGCACAAGCGGGGGAGGAGCAGAGAGAGAAGGAGGCACAGAATCTGAAGCAGGCTCCAGGCTCCGAGCAAGCGTTCAGCACAGAGCCCGATGTGGGGCTTGAACCTACGAACCATGAGATCATGACCTGAGCTGAAGTTAGTTACTCAGCCGACTGAGCCACCCAGGCACCCTGGCCAAGCTGTGATTGTAAATGGCAGCCTTTGGTTTACCAAGGTGGAGGCCTTCTAGTAACTCAGCAGTTTGGGCTCAAGGTCTCCTGGGTTTCTGGGTGGATAGCGTGATGGGTTGGGAAACGTCTGAGAGTGCTTTGCTCTTCCTTTCCCTTAATCATGCCGTGGAGGTTCTCTTTCCTCTGCCGGGGCTTCCAGCTGGCATCTGGGCGGTGTTTGTATGGGCGCCTGGCCTTGCTCTTCACTGCCTTCTCACTGCCTGGCAGGTGAGTGCACAGGTGTGCCCTCTGGACGCAGGGCTGCTTCCCAGTCCTGTGTGCAGGAAAGGAAAGAGGATCTTGGCTTCTGCAGCAAATGACAGAAGCTTTGGTCACTGTTGACTTCATGATAGTTGCCAGGAGGGGTCACTGGAGATTTAGGACTCTTGTGATAAAGAAGTTTGAGTTGCTTAAAATTAGATTCTGAGGAAGCTCCAGATGCCAATGGTCGTGCGTGAGTCTGGCTGTGGGTTACTTCATTCAGAGCAGAGGCTACACATAGTTCTTAAAACTGTCATGTTAGGGCTTGTGCTGGGCCCTTGAGATCAGGATTGTAGTTTTTCATCCCTTCCTCTGCTGAGGAAACTGGCTTGGACCGAGTCCACTCCCAGGTAGTAGCACACTTGGGAACAGAACCTCTTTTTTTTTTTTTTTTAATTTTTTTTTAATGTTTATTTATTTTTGACAGAGAGAGTGAGCTAGTGCGCGCACACACACACACACACACACACACACACACACGAGCGAGCAGGGGAGGGGCAGAGGGAGGGAGACACAGAATCCGAAGCAGGCTCCAGGCTCCGAGCTGTCAGCACAGAGCCCGACGCGGGGCTCGAACCCATGAACCGTGAGATCATGACCTGAGCGGAAGGCAGACACTTAACCGACTGAGCCACCCAGGCGCCCCTCTTTTTCTTCTTTTATACATGTGCTGCATCTTGGGAAAGGGCCTAGTATTTATATTAAAAAGATACGTGAAGCACACATAGGAATCAAGATGTAGAAGTTAACTGGCAAAAGGAGGAAGAAGTTAGTTGTGTGTGTGTGTGTGTGTGTGCATGCGCACATGCACAGAAGAGGTGCAAAGAACCTCCATGCATGGGGCATTTTGGGGACCCTGCAGTTTCTCTCGCTCAGCCTTCATGTGTGGCTAACTAGAAAACCACTTAGCAGATACCTGATCATTTTTTTTTATTGTAGTAAGAACATTTAATATGAGATCTACCCTCTTAACAGATTTTTAAGTATGCTACACAGTATTGTTTAAAAAAAAATTTTTTTTAACATTTATTTATTTTTGAGAGACAGAGAGAGATAGAGCACAAGCAGGGGAAGGGCAGAGAGAGAGGGAGACACAGAATCCAAAGCAGGCTCCAGGCTCCGAGCTGCCAGCACAGAGCCCAACGTGGGGCTTGAACTCACGGACCGTGAGATCATGACCCGAGCTGAAGTCGGCCACTCAACCAACTGAGCCACCCAGGTGCCACTGACACGCAGTATTGTTAACGATAAGTACATATCACACAGCAGCTCTCTAGAATTGGTCCTTCTAGGAGATACTGGATGGTGTTAGAACTTGTACACTGGTGTTTTGTCTCCTCAGGGCTATTGTTTCCCTCACAGGCAGCACTTTTCCTTGACTAAGACATTGCATAACTGGGCTCTTCACGGTTGGTTGTTCTGCCAGGCCCGGAGAACCTGCTGTACCTGTGACTCTCTGAAAAGAATATTCGGGGGAATTCTATACCTGTAAAGATTGCGTGTTTTTTTCTTTTACATTTATTTACATTTTAGTCAGCATACAGTGCAATATTGGCTTCAGGAGTAGACTTCGGTGATTCATCCCTTATGAACAACACTCAGTGCTCATCCCAACAAGTGCCCTCCTTAATGCCCATCAGCCATCTAGCCAATCTCTCACCTCCCTCCCTCCATCAACCCTCAGTTTGTTCTCTATCATTAAGAATCTTTTGTGATTTGTTTCTCTCTCTCTTTTTTTCCTGACCCACGTGTTCATCTGTTTTGTTTCTTAAATTCCACATATGAATGAAATCATATGACGTTTGTCTTTCTCTGATTGACTTATTTCGCTTAGCATAATACATTCTAGCTTCATCCACGTCATTGCAAATGGCAAGATTTCATTCCTTTTGATGGATGAGTAATATTCCGTAGTATGTATGTACCACATCTTCTGTATCCATTCATCAGTCAGTGGACATTTGAGCTCTCTCTGTAGTTTGGCTATTGTTGATAATGCTGCTATAAGCATCAGGGTGTATTTTTGTATCCTTTGGGTAAATATCTAGTAGTGTAGTTGCTGAATCATAGGGTAAGATTGCATGTTAAAAAAGGGTAAGATCATGTAGACCTTTCATGAATTTGGGGCTCTGCTAAACCAGTGGGACTAAGTTAACCTTTTCCCCCTTTTTCCTGAGCATTTATGTAATAAAACCCCCTCTCTGGATTGTCTCCACCTCTTCCATACTCTTAAAGCTTGGCATTCACCTGTGATACAAAACTAAAAAACATTACAAAGTTAGAACTATCATCAGACTGATAATCAGATCCTGAGCCCTTAAAAAACCTGTTTTTTTCACAGGTAGCAAATGTAGTTTTCTCTTTAAAAAAGTTACTCCTTTTTTATCTTATTGGACTAAAATAGCTTGCTCTGGATGTGTTTTCCAGTCTCGTGGAGGACTTAATGCTTCTACCATTTAACATTTTAATATTATGAATGCGTATAATATGGGATGGTGCTATATGATTTGCTTAAAAGATTTTGCTCAAGGGTGCCTGGCTGGCTCAGTCGGTAAAGCACGCGACTCTTGATCTTGGGGTCGTGAGTTTGAGCCCCATGTTGGGCGTGGAGCCTACTTAAAAAAAAGAGACAAAAAAATTTTACTCTCAAACCATTGGGATTTTCCTTGTGACAGTGCCTTACAAAGAAATGCTGAGATTCAATAACTGCTTTTTGTTTTGTATATAGTTTCCTTTATTTCCAGTTGCTTTTGGTTTCGTAGCTGAGTGTTAAGAAACTAGCCTGTGAATGGGATGTGATTCTGCTTCAAGTATTTGAGAAAAAAGATCTTCAAGGAAGGGAATAGAATGCAGATTAGAATGGGGGGGGGCAAGAAAACAGAGGGGATGCCTGGCTGGAGCATGAGACTCTTGATCTCAAGGTTGTGAGTTTGAGCCCCACGTTGAGTACAGAGATTACTTAAAAGCAAAATCTTTAAAAATTTAATTAAAGAAGTGTCAAAACAGAATTAAGCCATATACAGTGGAAAGAGTTGACCACAATGAATCAGAAGCATGATTTATTATTATTATTATTTTAAATGTTTTTATTTATTTTTGAGAGAGAGAGCAAGCAGGGGTGGGACAGAGAGAGGGAGACACAGAAACCGAAGCAGGTTCCAGGCTCCGAGCTGTCAGCACAGAGCCCGACATGGGGTTTGAACCCGTGGACCGTGAGGTCACAACCTGAGCTGAAGTCGGACGCTTAACCGACTGAGCCACCCAGGTGCCCCTGCTTTATTATTAATAATATCTTAATTGGGTCGATGAAGAGTCCATCTCTTGTACTGCCCTCTTTCAGATGGGAAGATAGAACCATGTCTCACCCCTGGGAGGTTTTGTGCTTGAGATCCTCCAGTTCTGCTTATTCCAGTTCTTCCAGTTATCTTGTCCCTCAGAACGGGCAGGTGGCATTGTGGTGCCCACACACAGACGAACACTGAACTGCCTGTGCTTGGTGCAGTGCCCAAGCGGCTGGCTGATTTCTAAATACTGTTTTTCCCCACTTTTTTGCACAATCAGTGTAAATGTCTGTAGAAAACCCATTATGTGCATGGTACTGGGGTAGGAGGTCAGGGACCCTAAGTCAACAAGCACAGCGAGGAGCTGTGCTATCCCTGAGCTTACAGTTTGGTGGGGAGACAGACATTACTTCAGTATCGACACAAATAAGGGTAAAAATATCACTGTGATCAGAATTTCAGAGGAAGACAATGGTGCAAGGGAAGTAGGGGATTTGACTTTGCTGGAGGGAGTTGGTGCCAGTGGAACCGAGATCTGAAAAGTGAGTAGTGATTAACTAGGCAGGTAGGTTTGAATTCCAGTGTTGCCCCTGGACAAGTTGGTGACCTTGAGCAAGCTGCTTCACCTCTCTAAGCCTTGACCTCTTCATCTATAAAATGGGTGATTTTAGGAATTAAACGGGGCAGTGCACATAATATACTTAGCACAATGCCAGCACATAGTTGACGCTCAGAAGTGGTAGCTATTTTTATTACTGTCTGTGTTTTCTGCTCATTTGGAGACTCTGAAAAGGTACCTGTTTACATCTTTTTTTTATCCTGGTTATCAAGAGCCACTGAATACCTGAGGATACTTAACTTGGAAAATGGAAGCCTAAAGGGAGATTTATTGCTGGTCTTCAACCAGGCCAACTGTCCTTGGCACCTAAGATGTGGGAAATTCGGCTCATACAGAGCTGTTGGTGTAAAATCACATTCATAATGGGGCTGCCTGGGAAGCATTTGTAATAGACTAGGATTTTAAGACACAGTAGTGTTAGATCACATCTCCATTTCTATTTCTCGTGACAGTCAATCACGAATAGCTAGGCTAATGTGTGTTTTCTGTACCAGTGCCATATTCTGTTTGGCCGTTGATTTTTGCTGCAGTGCTTATAGTTTTACATGGATATTTTTTATAGCTAAAGATGCAGTGGTCTTGTGCATCCTTTGTGAATGGCAAGTTTTGCTTTTCTCTCTCTGCTCCGGGACATATACATGTATATGCAGCCATCCAATTGAGCTTTTTATTGAAAATATACAATTTTTTGCATCTTCCATTGTTCTTAGATTTTGAAGAAAAAGGTGCCAAGAATTCAGCCATTGGTCACACTTAACTTTTATTGCATACTTGGTAAACGCAGTTAAGTCATTATGTGATTTAATTCTCATCCTACGAAACTGGCACTATTAAGAATCCTTTCTTGGGGCGCCTGGGTGGTGCAGTCGGTTGAGCGTCCGACTTCAGCCAGGTCACGATCTCGCGGTCCGTGAGTTCGAGCCCCGGGTCGGGCTCTGGGCTGATGGCTCAGAGCCTGGAGCCTGTTTCCGATTCTGTGTCTCCCTCTCTCTCTGCCCCTCCCCCGTTCATGCTCTGTCTCTCTCTGCCCCAAAAATAAATAAACGTTGAAAAAAAAAAAAAAAAGAATCCTTTCTTTGCCCCTATAAGAAAATGGAGGACCAGAGAAGTTAAGTCACTCAGCCAAGATCACACAGCCATGAGTGGAATGGTTGGGATTTGAATCCAGATGTGAATGGCTCTAAGTATGAGCACTAAACACTTCCATGCTGCCTTTTGAGCTGGTTATCGAGGATTGTTAAGCTGCTGTGTCGGCAAGCTAGGTATGTGCCAGAAGATCGATTAGACTTATATGAGAATTAAGACAAAGGCTTAGAAAAAGGCCAGTGTCCTCTGAAGAGCATGGGGAAGCTTGTTGAGTTCAGATTTATTTACTGAGTCAGTAGAAGTGGAGAATGTAGTGCTCTCCTTCTGGATTATTTTCCTGATTGTTATATTCCTTGGTTTTACAGTACGGATCTTAAGGAGCCCTAGTGTATATCAACCCAAAATTAAATATGTTTCAACCCAAAATTAAATAAGTATTAGGAGTTTATACTTAAAATGACCTTTTTACTTTTTCCTCATTCTTACCATATCTGTATCACAATTCCTATGTTAATAGCTTTACTGCCTTAACTATTTGGGAACTGCTTCCCATCCATTTGGAAGCAAGGGAAGGATGAATTAGAGATAAATGATATATTCAGAAATGGGTGTAGACCAGGTGGGTGGAGTTGGAAAGACGTACCCCTGAGACTTTGGCCAGTTAAGCTGTTGGCTGTCAGTGCCTGATACTGGCCACAGACTTAGATGGAGCCTGTTTGGGCTGGGCCGGGCTGGCTTTCAAACCATGTGGATTTGCTCTACAGTTCCTGTTTTGTGTTTCTGCTAATGCGAATCTTGCTTCAAAAATTAACTGTTGGGGTGGCTCAGTCAGTTGAGTTGTACGACTCTTGATTTTGGCTCAGGTCATGATCCCAGGGTCGTGGGATCGAATCCCATGTCGGGGCTCAGTCAGCATGGAGGCTGCTTAAGATTCTCTCTCTCCCTTTCTTTTTGCCCCTTTCCTGCTCACTCTCTTTCTCTCTCTTATTTAAAAAAATAGTAATTGTTTTTTGATGAAGTTTTGGGGTGATGGGGGGTTCGTGGGGTCCGAAGCCGACTGCCAAGAAAGAATTCTTGAAGACGTTGTTGGTGCAGAAAGGTGATTTTAGTAAAGCATGGGGACAGGACCCGTTGGCAGGAAGAGTTGCACTGGGGTTATGTGTGTGTGTGTGGGGGGGGGTGGTGACTGTTTAATGGAGTTGGGGGAGATAAAGTCTGAGAGGGAGTTTCCCAAAGAGACTTCTACATGCAAAAGACTTACTGGAAGCCTAGCTATTTATTGTCAAGCTAAGGTTGTTTTTCCCTCCAGTAAAGCATGAACATTAAGACAGTAGGGAGTCCCTGGACTTTAGGCTATGATGGGATTGCCTTTTTCTGGCAAACTGGTGGAGACTCTTACCAGTTTAACCATTTGTTTTGTTGTCCTTTCCAGGTTTGGGGTAGCCTGGAGTGTCCAAGGGATATCATACATGTCCCACCTGGGCGGGGGCGGCGTGGGGGTGGGGGTCCTAGCTTATGCTTTGCCCCTCAGCCTGCCTCAGGCTCCCTCATCATTTCTGATGGATCCGAACTGAATACAAATCTGGCCTGATGTGTCAGCTAAAGGAGGGAGAAATATCTTACACACTTCTGGAGAAAGTGATGTGTTCACTTCTCCAGGCCGTGTTTCCTTTCCTAGTAATGGGGATCTTCTGATTCAGCAAAAGAGGAATAGAGATGCCCAGGGGCTCCGGTTTATTTTATATATTTATATATATTTACATAAATACTTTCAAATCACAAAATCTCATTTTTAACAATGAGAGTTCTTAACAATCCAGGAGTGTATAAACTAAAAAAAAAAAAAAAAAAAAAAAGTGCCTCCCTCCCCCTCCCCCCCCCCCCCCATACACCTCCATTGCATTCACTTTGGCACATATCCTGTGGAATCTTTTTCAATGCATCACTGGGAATTTAAGTGTTTACACATGTATGTTGTTAAAAAATTAAATTCAACGGGTCAGCATCTCATTTAGCAGGTAGAGAGATGCTCCAAGGAACTGTACAAAATGGAAGGTTTCTATAGGAAGGAAGGTAGGGCAGGGAAGTTGTTAGCAAAAGAAAAGAAAAAATTGCTTCAGGCAAGGCCATTGTCCCTTGGGAAGAGTGGGGGTATTACCTGCAGATTATTTTACCTTCTTTCTGTGGGGAGAGTGGAGGAGTAGGACCAAGAGGCCCTTGTAACAGATTATCTCATTAGTGCTGACCAGAAAATTCCTGACTGACCGGTTAAGACTACTTTCTGGGGGAGGTTTAAACTGCATTTAGCTTAGTCATTAAGCCCCCCCACCCCCACCCCCGGCTGGTGGCGTGGCCTTGTGTAAGTGACTCCATTTTGGGCCCATGGTTTTCTTTTTGACAATGTACACGCTTGAACGATGGAATCACACTACATATCATTCTGCAGTTTGTTGTTCCCACTTTGTGCGTCGTGGATAATCCCCTATCTCAGCACTTACAGATCCCGTCCCCTCTTTTGGAACAGCTGCAAGGTATGCCATGAATGCGCCTTACTTTATTCAATCTGTCCTTTACTAACGGGCATTCACGCTGTCTCCGTTTCTCCAGTTAATAAACATGGCTACAGCCTCACAGATGGGACTTTGCACCTGGTGCCAGTTTTTCTCAGAAATCCCTTCCTAGAAGTAGGGATGCTGGGTTGGAGGGTGTGTGAGCTCTAGACTTTGAAGTCAGTAACCCTGTATTTTGGTCAGGGTCAAGGTGTAAATCCTGGCCTGAGTTGCATGGAGTCCTGTCTTATGTGCCCCTGAGGCATGCAGAGCAGTGCCCAGCCCAGAGCCACGTGACAGGGCTAGTTAATGGGCATGATGATTCTCCCAGCTAGCTTACGCTTTTCAAATTTGTGAAGGTAACGATTTAACCAGTGTTAAATCTGGGCTTTTGCTTCAATCCAGATATATTCACAAAGAACCTGAATCTGTCAAGTCTGCTCCTAGAACAAAGCCAGTCTGAGTTTTCTTTCCCACTCCCCAACCACCTGCATTTGTTTGCCTTCTTAGTATTTTGTTAATCTTTGGACTTCACAAGACCACAAGATCAGTGTTGTTTGGAAAACACTCCCTTTGGCTTTGTTTGATTTGGTCAGTTTTGTGAAAATCAATAGTTCTGCTTTGGTCAGTTTTGTGAGCCCTTGCCTAGCCAGACTCCCTGGGCCAAGGCTCCTTTCCGGATGTACAACACACCCTCGAGGTCACGGATCCAGCATTGACAGCTTGCTGTCAAGGTTATGCTGGGGCAGGAAGTGAATCACGTAAAAGGAGTGAGCGAGGCCAGCTGATTGCTGGGCACCCTAGTGACTTCCTGGCCCTCTACTTCTCTATGTTCAGCAGCAACTTACGTTAAGGGGCTCAACAAGTGACTTTAATTTTATACCTGTAGTTAAAATTTTTTTTTTAATGTTTGTTTTTGAGAGAGACAGAGACAGAATGCGAGTGGGTTAGGGGCAGAGAAAGAGGGTGCACTTGTAGTTTATTTAGCAGGTTTTAACGTTGGGCTCTGACGGGCTTGGGGCAGGGGTTATTTCTGTCAGACGCATTGCTCACGTCACCCTGCCTCTGCTTTATCTCCCATTCCCTCCCTGCTTGGTATTCCCATGGCCGAGGGCACTGAGTGATCTGGTCCTGCCCCTTTCCCTTGGAGCCAGACGAGCCCTCCGGAATATTTACTTTCAGAGGTCAGAGAACGTTTCTTTGGGTTCTTTCACTTAGTATTTATGTCTCTCCCCTTGACCATGAGGGATGACCATGTTGGTCTCCCACGAGTTGGGAGGCCTTGAAGCTGTGGTCATTGTTTGATCTCCTGGATCCTCATGAAGGAGGGAACCAGAGTAGCACTTACAGATTCCAAGGTGACCATTTCCAGTGACTGATGAGATTAGGAATCTGTAGGTCCGTAGGGACCTAAGGGCTTGCTTAGATGGCTTGCAAGGCTGCTTCCCTTTTCTTTCCCGAAGCAGTTTTAGGGTGAAAGGTTGGCTTTTAATTTTTTTTCTACTAAAGTTTTCCTACTATAAATTTATATTTTATTTATTTTTATTTTAGAGAGTGCGCGCGTGCACACGTGAGCAGGGAGGAGGAGCAAAGAAAGAGGGAGAGAATCTTATATATTTCTTAATGTTTATTTATTTTTGAGAGAGAGAGAGCAAGCATGAGTGGGGGAAGGACACAGAGAGAGGGAGACCGGATCCAAAGCAGATTCTGTGCTGACAGCAGATGGCCTGATGTGGGGTTCAAACTCACCAACAGGGAGATCATGACCTGAGCCGAAGTCGGACCCTTAACCGACTGAGCTACCCAGTCGCCCCAAGAGAGACTCTTTCACTTTTAAGTTTTTTTAAATGTTTTATTTATTTTTGAGAGAGAGACAGAGTACGAGCAGGGGAGGGGCAGAGAAAGAGGGAGATACAGAATCCGAAGCAGGCTCCAGGCTCCAGGCTGCCAGCACAGAGCCCAATGTGAGGCTTGAACTTACGAACTTCGAGATCATGACCTGAGCCGAAGTCGGACACTTAACCAACTGAGCCACCCAGGCGCCCCAGGAAAGAGTCTTTTTTTTTTTTTTTTAGTTAAAAAATTAAAAAAAAAATTTTTTTTTTTATTTTTGAGAGAGAGAGAAAGAGAGAGAGAGTACGAACGAGGGAGGGGCAGAGAAGAAAACACAGAATCTGAGCCAAGCTCCAGGCTCTGAGCTGTCAGCACAGAGCCTGTTGTGGGGCTCAAACTCATGAACCGTGAGATCATGACCTGAGCCAAAGTTGGATGCTTAACTGACTGAGCTACCCAGGCACCCCTCTAATATAAATCTATATTTGACTGACTTGTATATAACTTCACAGTAGTGAGGTGTGAAGATGGCAATTTATTGGCTCACGTTTGAAGTACTATGAAACAAAATTAGAGATTTTTAAAAATATGTGTGATCTTTTCAAACTAATACTGTGTCAAAAATAAATGCTTGCAGGTTAGGGTGCCGATGATTATTTCCATGGACCTTGGGGCCGGTTGTACCATCTAGTTAACCGTAGGACCTTGAACAACTTAGCTCTTTCTTTGCCTTTTAGCTTTTCCACCTTGATATTCAGGAGAACTAAATACCGTGGTTAAGAAAACAGAGTGAACACGTTCCTCTGACAGTTCACTACCTTGTGAAAGTATGGAGGCACTTTATGTATCAAACAAGACTGGCCATTGGCCCTGGACCAGGTAACAGGAAGCTTTGTGTCTGACACCGTCTTTTCTCTGGGGCCTTACTTTCTACTTCCCCTTGATCCCAGCCACAGCAACCCCCCCTTCCTGTTGCCAGATTTGACTCCCACCTTCTTGCCTTGCTGCGTGTAATCGTACGTTCCCTCCACCTGGAACCTCCCTCTGCCATCTTCCCTCCATCGTGAAGGCAGTATGCCAAAAAGTTAAAGGGACGGCCAACGCAGACATTGGAGCCAGACTGTCTGGGTTCAAATCCCAATTCTGTCACTCAGTAGCTTTATGACCTTTGACAAATTGTTAACTTCTTGGTGACTCTGTTTCCTTCACTGTTAATACGGGGATCACATCCGTACCTGCCTCATAGGATTTTTGTGAGGGTGTATGCGAAGTTCTTAGAATGGTGACTCTATCAGAAGCACTCTCTGTGTGTTGGCTATTACTATTATCTTTTGAGGTCCAGCCTGTCGTGTAAGCCTGTGACCATTAGCCATGATGGGATTTGGGGCCTGCAGACCTCAGTTTGAATCGAAACCCTGCTATGTATGAATCTAAGCCCTGCCACCGTAGATCATTATTTAACTCCTTTGACTCCTTTGACATTATTTAACTCCTCCTTTAGACTTTATATTTCTTAGCTTTCTTTGTACACGGCATGCATTTATTCTTTTATTTATTCATTGATTTGATCACTCAATCATTCTGTTCACTCATGCATGCTCCCTCTCTTTTGTTTATTCAAAAATCATTTACTGAGCATCTGCTAAGGGTGTTGGGCCCTGGGAATCTCCAGTATTTCAGCTAGGGTTCAGGAGAGAAATGAAAAGATCCTGAGCTCGTCCATTGACCCTGGAGGCCAGGAGAAGGGAATGGACGTAGGAGGTATTCAGAGAGAGAGGGCTTGCTTACCAGTTGGATTTGGAAAGTAAGGGAAAGGAAGGAATCAAGGACAGTTTCTGGGACTCCCATTTGAGTCACTGTGTGGATGTTGATGTGATTCATTATTAAAATGGGCAACATAGGAGGTGGTAGAATAGGCTAGGCCACAGAAGTGCAGGGAAAAGGTGACATGTGACAGCCAGCTTGGATTAGACACAGTAAGTTAGAGGTGCCTACAGATGTCTGGATGGAGATGTCCACTAGGAGGTGGCCAGGTTGTCCTCAAAGGCAGTTCTGATTCTGGACTCCTTCGCATGTGATAAGGGAGTGTTAGCCAAAACAGAATGAGTAGAGAGTGGAAGGAAAGAGGTTCTGCCAGTGGCCCGTTTGGGAACTGCCCTGATTAAAATGGAGGGTGACAGTGAGTACGTGGCTTCTGCTGAGAAGCCGTGTGGGGTGCCTCACCAGGGAACCTTTTCATGTCCCCACCAGGAACATACTGTCCCTTGTGTACTTCAAGGCCAGCCCGGGAGGTATCAGTGCAGAACTGGGGAGAAGAAGGCCCATTCCCCCATGGGAGCCTCACCAGGGAGTGCTGTTTCCCAAGACCGCCTTGTCACTGGCTCCCTCTTGGCCTTTCAGGTTTCAGTTCAGACGTCACTTCCTCAGAGAAGCCTTTCCGAATCACCCGAATGTGAAGTAGTCCCCACCAAGTACCCGGCATCACGCTCGATTACATCATCCTGTTGTTTTCTTCATTAAGCTTGTTCATTACCTTGTCTATTTGTTTACATGTCGTCTTCCCGTCCCTTCCCACTATGATGTAAGAGAAATGAGGGACCTGGTGTCTTGCTCGTTGTCCTATCTCTGACATCTGCAGCAGTGCCTGGTCCTTAATAGGTTGAATGAATTAGCCAGTGTTGCCCATCTACACTGGGATAAGAGGCACTTGAGCTCGTTTGTTGGAGAGGGAAGCAGTTGGAGTTAGTAAGGCTGAGGGGTACTTGAACCGACGTCTTGGAGGAGGTAGGAGAAATAAGATCACAAAGACAGGGGGAAATGTGACCCTTTTTCTCTGAGACTGAGGGAAGTGGGTGAGTATGTGGGTAGATTTCAAGGGGGCAGAGAACCAGGATGAAGATGGTCTTACTGTTTTGATGTAAGTAAACCTGATGGTCTTACTGTTTTGATGAAATTGGAAATAAGAGTTATCAGATGATGGGGTGGGGTAGCAAACTGGGAGGAGGTAGGTGGCTGGAGGTGAGGGGTGAAGGTCTGAAGCTGCTGGCATGAGTGGAAGATTCCTGAACCCTGGAGGAGCCCACTGAAGTTGGAACTCATAACCTGGTGATGGAGGCAGTCATAGAAACGATGGCATTTTTCTTCAGTGGTAGGTGAAATGGAGGTGACAGAGGTTAAGTTGATCCGTGTTTGGAGGTTGACATATAGAATGTGTCAATGGAACAGGAAATGAGGGGTACTGGAGGGAGACTACCCGAGGAAGTGAGGCCCAGAGGGAGAATAGGAAGGGTAGGATCAAAGTTCTTGTGGTTTTCATTCAAATGGCGGAGCAAATTGGATGAGAATGAGGAAGTGAGAAAGAAGGGTAATCAGAGGAGACTTTTAGTTTTACATTTCAAAGAGAAGTTCCTGGTTAGGATGTGATATGGTCACATGGTAAACACATTGTTGGTAAGAGGTTAGGTCACAGGAATCAATAGGCTAAGGCAAGACCAAGAGGTTTTAGATCATTACCGTGAATGAGGTCCTCCTTGGAGGGATCAGGAAAAAATGGGAAAGCACAGGGAAGGTTCCTAAAAGTGTAGAAAGGAGAAGCAGGAAACTGGCGAGAAGGAAGTCATTCCAGGAAGTGAGGAGGAGGGAGTTGGCCACCTTCCTAGGTTCTAGGCACTTGTTGGTAGGTTATTGTCTGGAGATTGTAGTGACCTGGGGAATTTGGTTTTCTCCTGGTCCTTAGAAATGGGAGTGCTGACTTGGGAGGGTCACAAGGGAAGGGAAGAGTGGTCAGGGCCCAGCCAGAATCGTGCTGCTGAGGTGGGTGTGAATGTGGGGCACTTGCTGGATCTAGGAATGAAGTTCCGAGGCATAGTGGGAGGAAGGATTGGAAGACGGGATGGCAGAGCAAGGATGGGGTCAGAGCCAAGTTGGGGTGAGAGAACCCTAGGGGTACATGATACCCACAGGGCTTTCAGTTTGGCACACATGGTGTTTTGTAGGATGAGGGACACCGGGGCTATGAATAAAATGGGTCAAACTCAGAGTTTCAGGTAACACTTAAAAAATAGCTTTCTTGAAATATCCACATACTATACTACCCAGTTGAGTGTACTATTCACTGGTTTCAGTTTATTTACAGATATTTACAACTATTTTAGGATGTTTTTATCACCTCGTTTCATTGCTCTTTAGCTGTCACTTCCCTGAACCCCTACACTCCACCCTTTCACTCTCCACACCCCCCACCTGAACCCTAAGCAACCAGTAATCTATTTTCTGTCCTTAGTTCCCTATTCGGCACTTTCATATGAATGAAATTCTATAACAGGTGGACTCTTGTGGACCTTTTCTAACCTGATGTTTTCAAGCTTCATCCAAGTTGCAGGTGTATCAATACTTCATTCCTTTTTATTGTCAAATAACATTCCATTGGATGGATATACCACATTTTGTTTATCCGTTTGTCCATTGCTGAATGTTTGGGTTATTTCCACCTTTTGGCTATTATGAATAATGCTGATATTTATATAGTAGTTTCTCTGTGGACATACATTTTCATTTCTTTTGGGTATCCACCTAGGAGACTTGCTGGGTCAAATGATGAGCCTGTGTTTGGTGGTTTGAAAAATTGCCAGATTGTCTTCTGAGGTGGCTGTACTACTTTACAAATCTACCAGCAGTGTATGAGGGTTCCAGTTTCTCTATATCCTTAGCCAAATTTGTTATAATTGGACTTTGTGATTCTAGTCAGCCTAGTGGAGTGCAGTGATATCTCATTGTGGTTTTGATGTGCTCTCCCCTGATGGCTAATGATATTGAGCATCTTTTCATATGCTTTTGGCCATTTCTCTGTTTTCCTTGGAGGAATGTCTGTTCAGGATCCTTTGCCTGGTTTTGAATTATCAGCTATCAGTTATCTCTATAAGTTGTCAGTGGTCTTTTTATTATTCTATTTATATGTGTAATGTAATACAACATATATATTTTATTTTTATTATTTTTCCAGCTTTACCAAAGCATAATTGACAAAATTGTAAATTACTTAGAGTGTTCGATGTGATTTGATGGTATGTATACATTGTGAAAGGATTCCCCCATCAAGTTACTTAACACATCCATCACCCTACCTATTGATATCCCTCCCCTTTTTTGGTGAGAGTTCTACTCTTTTAGAAAATTTCAGTTATACAATACAGTGTATTATAGTCACCAGGTTATATATTAGATTCTTAAGGTTTTTTTATTACTGAATTGTATGAACTCTATATATTCTAGGTCAAGTTTCTTATCAGATACATGATTTGTAAATACTTTCTCCCATTTCATTTATTGTCTTTTCACTTTCTTGATGGTGTCCTTTGAAGAACAACAGTTTTGATTTTCATGAAGTCTAATTTATCTGGGTTTTGTTTTTTTTTTGTTTTTTTTGATGTTGTTGTTACTCATGCTTTTGGTATATATCGAAGAATCCTTGGCTAAATCCCACGCCATGAAGATTTACCTCTGTATTTTCTTGTAAGAGTTTCATAATTTTTGCTCTTACATTTAGGTCTTTGATCCATTTCAAGGTAATTTCTCTAGCTGGTATGAAGTATGGGTCCAGCTTTATTTTGCTTGTGGATATCCACTTGTCCCGGCACCATTTGTTGAAAAGACTGGTTTTCTTCCCCCATTGAACTGTTTTGGCAGCCTTGTTGAAAATCAGGTAACCATAAAAGTACGGATTTATTTCTGGACTGTTAATTCTATTCTGTTTATCTGCTTATCTTTGTGCCACTCTCTTACATACTGTGGCTTTGTAGTAAGTTTTGAAATCAGGAAGTGAGAGTCTTGCTACTATGTTCTTCTTTTTCAGGGTTGTTTTGTCTATACTGGGTCCCTTGCAACTAGATAGGAGTTTTAGAATCAGCTTGTAATTTGCACAAAGTCAGCTGCGATTCCGATAAAGATTGCATTGAATCTACAGATCAGTTTGAGCAGAGTTGCTGTCCTAACAATAACAATGTTAAGTCTTCCTGTCCATAAACAGGTTTTTTTCCCCACTTATTTAGATCTTTAATTTCTTTAAATGATATCTGGTAATTTTTAGAGTATATGCTTTGTACTTTTTTGTTAAATTTAATTCTAGATATTTTATTCTTTTGATGCCATTTTTAAGGTGTATTTTAATGGGAAGTTGTGGTTGTACTTCTGTAAAGTCCCCTGACCAGGGGATGGGGCTAGAATAAGTGATGTTGAAAAAAATGCCTTCTAATTGTTGGTAGGAAAGAAGAGCAGGGTGTTTTCTGCTGTTCCTCAGGGGGCTGTGGTCTCAGTCTTTCACGATTCTGTGGCAGGGCGCTGAGGGATGCATCAACCTCCAAAGAACTCCACACCCCCAAGTACCAATGGTTTCCCCTCTTTTCATCAAAACTCTGCATGGTGATGGGGGTGGGGGAGGGGAGTGAGTAGCTGTAGATAGCTTTTGGTTAATAGGAATGCTGTCTGATTGGACAAATTCACACTAATGTTTAGATTACTAATACCCCACCCCCCACCCCAAGACTTACCTGCTCTTCCAGAAGAGGAAAAGGAGTAGTCCAGACACATCACTAGTTAAGAGAACCTTAATAGCATAAAAAAAGGAAGGAGACCATTTGGGAAATGTGAAAAACATTCTTGGGTTTGATCTGAGAGGGTAGGGTTGTTTTGGGGAGAGCAGATGTCACAAGTTAGGAAGTCTAGTGTTACCTGCCTGTCTGCTCTAGTGTCCCCATCTCTCTCCTACATCTGCGTTTTATGGCTTCTTTCCTTCAATTCTGTTTCTTCTGGTCATGTGTTGCTATTCCCCAGTGTTGTCCTTAGTGTATAGATGAGGGGAGGTAGAGTCAGGCCCACAGTGTACTTGGCTATGTGTCCAGGTAAGACCTTAAGTCTAAGGTAGCACGTTTCCTAAATGCCACCAAAATAATTGAGGTTAAAATTCGATGTATTTTTTTCTTGTTCCTGGATTTTAGACCCCACATTTGGCCCACCATCATTTCATGATCATAAAAGGAACCCATATGTTGTGGAGATTACCAAATCAGTGGTTTCACTGTGTTTTTGTACCATGCACCACTATTTTTTTAGACTGCTAATACACCTTAAAAAGAAATGCCGTATTCTCTTTGATTTTTTCTTTTGTGATAAATGGTGGCAAACTTAAGCAGTAGTTTTATCTGTGTTTCCAGCTTTCACTGAATTTCAGCTTTCTGCTTGTGTTTCCGTTTTGGTTGGTGTTTTTTTGTTGTTGTTGTTGTTGTTTTATGTTTTTATTTATTTTTGAGACAGAGAGAGAGCACGAGCAGGGGAGGGGCAGAGAAAGAGGGAGACACAGAATCCGAAGCAGTCTCCAGGCTCTGAGCTGTCAGCACAGAGCCCAACGTGGGGCTTGAACTCACGGACCATGACATCATGACCTGAGCTGAAGTCGGACGCTTAACCGACTGAGCCACCCAGGCGCCCCTTGGTTGGTGTTTTTTAAGTTCTAAGGTCAGACTGAGGAAGAACTTGGGCTGGCTTTACAGGTGGTTCTGCACGCGCTGCTGGTCCTCCTCGAAAGGGCACAGCTGCCCCACATCGGTCCATTTTTCATGTTTTGGTGCCAGTTTGTTTATCTTTTCTTTTTGGATTGCCCAAGCTGGGCTCTCCCTCAGGCCACCTTGAGTAAAGGGGTGCATGGGTACCCAGGAGACGCTGGACCCTTAAGCTACTGGACACTCTGGATGCTGGCTCCAGGCAGCTGTGTGGATGTCAGCAGCTGAAGCCAGTGCCGTAATTCAGCTTTTCTGGTGACCAGTTTCTTTGATATCTCATGAGATCTTTTATCTGCAGCATGGCTTCTGTTTCAGTGCAAGCTCTGGTCCCTCAGACCTCTGGCTGCGATGTTGTAATCCCTCCTGTTTCTCTTTCATCATTTTCCAGCTTCGGGTCCCAGAGTACTGCCAAATCTCTCAGTGTTTCCTGGGCCAAATGTGGGCAGGAGCAGGTGCCCAGCCCTTGTTTGCTTGCCAGGCTGTGTCTTGGGCACCTGACTAACCTTGGATTGGCTTCTCTGGAGTCTGATACTTAACCATTGATGCCATCACCTGTGTCTAGGAAGGGTCCCCTCAGGTGATACAAAACAGGGCTACCTGTAGAGCTGTCCCTTCAGCAGGACCTTGGCCCAGAGCTTCCCCCCTAGAGGAGGTTTGGGGGGGGGTATGGCCTCATCCCCAGACCTGCCCAATGCATCGCGAAGGACATAGGTGGTACTGAGAAATAGGTATGTGGAAAACTGGCACTAAGTTAAACTTTGAATTTAAAACAACCTCACTGATGGCATATCTTTATGAGCTGAAAGTAAGAAGTCAGTAATTTTTGATTTATGTAGAAAAATTGCTGAACATCATAGGAGGAAGTAAAACACAAAGTGAAATTAACTTAGCTGTTTTCTTGGAAATGGTAACATAAAAGTAATTGAGCACATTAAGTTTTACTTAAAAAAAAATTTCGCAGTGTTTTCAGACTTCAGAAGTAACAAATGCATTGTAAACTTCCTGAAAAATACAGAAAAGAAGAGAGTAAAAAGCCATTAGAATCCCACCACTCAGAAATGACCACTGTTAACTCCTTGTATGTAGGCTCTGGTTCTTAAATATTATTATTTTTTTAATGTAATTATTTTTAATTAATATTATTATTATTTTTTTATTTTTTTTGAGAGAGAGAGAGACAGAGAGACAGAGAGACAGAGCACGAGCGGAGGAGGGGCAGAGAGAGAGGGAGACGCAGAATCCGAAACAGCTCTAGGCTCTCAACTGTCAGCACAGAGCCCGTCGCAGGGCTCGAACTCATAAACTGTGAGATCGTGATCTGAGCTGACCTCAGCTGAAGTCGCACGCTCAACCGACTGAGCCACCCAGGCGCCCCTGGTTCTTAAATAAATAAGTAAAGAAATAAAAACATACATAAAAAATTCACTTGGCGATACTGTTACAGAAGGGTGGGAGAGACACTGGTCCTTGTCTCACGGAGTCGAAGAAGGAATCTTTGAGGACAACAGAGAGCGAGCAAAGCCATAGAGTTTATTGGGGGGAAGTGCAAAGCTCTCAAGAGTGAGAGGGGTCCCAACTGGGTAGCCACCGAGGATTTTTGTCCCTGACTTTTTATTGGGACCCTATCAGAAAGTTTGTGAGACTTCACGCACGGCCCCTAGTGCGGGCAGGTCCAGAACACGTTTATCTCTTCCTCTTCTTCCCCAAACTCTGCTGCCCCTGCTGCCTCCTTAGCCTCCCGCTCTCTGATGCAGTCTGCCTCCGTGGAGGTCCCTTATCTTTCCCTGCCTGGTGTCAACCCCTTCCCTATTCAGAACTTCTTGAACAGCCCTTACGTTTAATATTCTTCTATAACATAATTTGTAGTGGCACAAGCTGGTTGGTGTGTTATGAAGCGCTGCCATAATTCATTCTGTCTAATCTACCGATGGACATTTATGTTTCCATTTTATTTGATACACTTTTTAAAAACACTGCATTGTGAACGTTCTTTCATATAAAAAAATTTTTTTTTGCACACGTCTGATTGATTCTCTTAGGTTGAGTTCCCAGATGTGGAATGATTGAGTCAAAGAACACGAGCAATTTAAAAATTCTTTTGAAACATATGGCCCACTTGTCTTTCAGGAATGTTGAAACAGCTCACATGCCTGCCAGCAGCGATCAGTCCCATTTCTCATGATCTTTGCCAGTGTAGATATTATCATTAAAAAAAATTCTAATTTAATAGACACAAAGATGGTATCTTATTTTTTATTTGCATTTCTGTTTATAGCAAGGTTAAACATTTTAAATAAATCATTGACCTTTCTCCTAAAACTTTTTTTAACGTTTATTTATTTTGTGAGAGAGAGAGAGAGAGAGAGAGAGAGAGAGAGAGAGAGAGAGAGAGAGAACGCACGAGTGAGGAAAGGGCAGACAGAGAGGGAGAGAATCCCAAGCAGCTTCTGCGCAGGGCTCCATCCCACGAAGCACGACATCATGACCTGAGCTGAGATCAAGAGTCAGACGCTTAAGCGACTGGGCCACACAGGCACCCTAAAACTTTTTAATTGTGGTAAGAACATGTAAAATTGGCCATCTTGTCCAATTTAAGTGTCCAGTCCAGTAGTATTATGCATATTCACATTGTTGTGTAACAACATCTCCGGGTCTGTTTCGTCTGGCCTAACTGAAACTCTGTACCCATTAAACAAGAACTCTCCATTTTCCCCTTCCTCAGCCCCCGGCAGCCACCATCCCACCTTCTGTTTCTGTGAATTTGGCTAGTTTAGAAACCTTACTTACCTCATGTAGGTAAGTGGAATCATAAAGTACCTGGTTTCTGTGTATGTGACTGATCACTTCATTTAGAATAGTGTCCTCAGGGCTCATCCATGTGGTAGCATGTGTCACAATTTCCTTCCTTTTAAAAGGTGAATAATGTTCCCTTCTAATATATACCACATCTTGCTCATTCGTTTGTTGATGGACATTTGGGTGGCTTCCCCTTCTTGGCTGTAGGAATCAAGCTTCTAAGAAGGTGGGTGTGCAATTTTTTGAGATACTGCTTTCAGTTCTTTCGGATATGTACCCAGCAGTAGAATTGCTGGACTCTAGAGTAGTTCTATTTTTAATTTTTTGAGGAACCTCCATACTGGTTTCTACAGGAGCGCCGTTTTACATTCCCGCCAGCACACAGGTTCCAGTTTCTCCATAGCCTCACCAATACTTGTTTTCTGTTTTTTTTTTTTTTTTTTTTTTTTTTTTTTTTTTTGTTACTAGTCTTCCTAATGGACGCGGGGTGATAACTCACTGTGGCGTTGATTTCCATTTCCCTAATGACTAGTGACACTGACTGTCTTTTCATATGTTTTTTGGCCATTTATGTATCATCTTTGGAGAAATGTCTACTCAAGTCTTTTTCCCAGTTTTTAATCAGGGTATTTGTTTTCTGTTGTTGAGTTTGACCTTTATTGTTTTCGTTTTATGAATTGATTATTGGTAACCTTTACCCCATGTTTCTACAGAAATGCTCTTTGGTATGGATTTACAAGAGCTTTTCATAAATTAAGAAATATTAATTCTTTGTTATGTATTACAAATATTAACATTTGTCTTCATATTCCTTTTGAAATGTACACTACAGCAGGTTTAAATTTCATGTGGCCACGTCTGTCACTGTTTTCTAAAAATTTTGTCCTGTTTTTATGTGTGTATGAGGGTGGAGGGGTGTTTACTGACAGTAATAATTAGTACCAGTTCCTTTGGGTATCTTAGAGGACTCTGTGGGGCCTTCAGCACCCCAGGGCATCTCACAGGGCAGCACAGTGGCCACAGCATAAATTCCCTGGCATGGTGAGCCTTTCCCCTGCTAGGTGGTGAGCTGCTGAGACACTGGTGTAGACAGAACACGTCTCCCTCCTCTGTGCACACTACAGAGGCCATAGGCACAGGACTGGGTGTAGGTGGGAGGAGGTTCTCTCGAAAGGTAAGGAAATAAGCTTTTTAGAACCCCGAATCAACAGGTCCTGGGTGCCCCTGAAAGCAACCACCCCCCTCTTCCCACCTTTTTAGCTACCGCTGAGACTGACACAGGCTGTACAGCCAACTCCTCACATGGGCCCTCTCCTCCAGTGTTCACACCCCTTCAATACCAAGGCTTTTGTCTGACTTTGTTCTAAAAGCCCTCTCTGAAGGCAGAATCGTAACAGGAAAGGAACTGGGTGACTTACATCTTTCGCTAAGCTCTCTTGTCCCGGAGTGGAGTCTCTTCAACATTGAAAAGTAATATGTTGGTGTGAAGGCTCTAAGACTTGGGTGAAAATGCATTGGAAGAAGCAGTGTCGGGGCACCTGGGAGGCTCAGTCGGTTGAGCGTCTGACTTGATTTCAGCTCAAGTCATGATCCCAGATCATGAGATCAAGCCCCACATTGTGTTCTGTGCTGAGGGTGGAGCCTGCTTAAGATTCTCTCTGTCTCTCTGCCCCTGTCCCCCACTTGCTTTCTCTCTCTCTCTCTCTCACATTCTTTAAAAAAAAAAAAAAAAAGCAGTTTCAAGGTGAAATGGTGAGACATAACAGAGAGGTGAGGTGGTATCTTTGTTACTTGTTTGCTTCCTCCATGCACAGCTTGTGGGCCTGTCTCCAGGCTCAAGCCCCAGCTCTTGGAACCTGAGCACACCTGCAGAAGAGAGAAGAGGTTAAGTGTATTTTGTTTGAGGGTTGACGACTCCTTCTAACATAGCAAAATAAATAAATAAATAAATAAATAAATAAATAAATAAATAGAAAGAAAGAAAAGAAAAAGAAAGCTATAAAAGTTGTTTCCTAATAAAAAATATACCCTTGTCCCATTACTGTTAGAAGAGCCCTGCCCACCATGAGGTTAATTAAAAATCTACCTGTACTTTCTTCTAGGAGCACATGAGATTTCTCTTGGCTTCTGGGTGGGAAATATGGAAAAACATACCTATTTGGTTTACGAAATTGTATATTGTTACAGTGAGTCAATGACTCTGTGTAGATCTTTGATAAAACCGGTTTTGTTCTGTTTAGAATGTCCTTGTAGCTTTGATGTAAATTCTGACCTAGTTCATGATTAACAAGTTTGTTGGGTTAATCAGCCTTTGACAAGAGATGGTAAGAAAACCCAAAACTATGGTACTAAAAGCTCACTCCCTCCACCCCCATCTTCATTTTAGAGAATGACGTAAACTATACTTGTGTTGCTTATTTCACCATGGGGAAAAGTATGTAATCCCTTCTCTTTCCGGCACCGTATATGGTCTACAGACTCTCGGTCAATAGTTTGCTTGTCAGAGAGGAGACTGCCCATGGGTATACAGACCAAGCTTAACATTGTGAAATTTTTTTCCTGTTTATCTAAGAGAGGGCTTCAGTAAGGTATAGAATTGAAAACACAATACTTAATTTCTCTATAGGTAGGGTCTGCAAACTACTGCTCCCTGTTTTTGTAGATAAAAGTTTTGCTGGAACATAGCCATGTGCGTTGGATTACTTAGCATCTGGGTGCTTTTTTCACTACAAATTTTAGACTGGAATAGTTATAACAGAGACTGTTTGACATAAAAAACCTCAAATATATGCTATCTGGCCCTTTACAGAAAAGATTTGCCACCCCTGCTCTATAGAATTCTATCTTGGTTCCAGACATTTTGTATGTTATAGAAGAAATATTCCAAGGTGGAAAATGGAGGCAGTTTTCTCCTGAAGTTTTCTGGTTTTGGCACATCATACTCTCAAGGCAGTGATAGAGTTGTGAAGATACATTTTGAGTCTCTGAGATGAGTCTCTGTGGCCGCCATGTTTCCCAGTAGGGGGACAATCCATATCTCTGTCATCTCTGTGTACCTAATTCTAGCCTGAACAAGTTTGAGAAGTCATCCCTGTTGTTCAGAATAGTGGGGACAGTTAATAATTCTCTCTAGGAAGGTAAGTAGGAAAGATCCTGGATCTCAGTGGGTGATTATCCAGATGTGCAGTGGTTCCCCATCGGTGGTGGGGAGGTCCAGTGCTCCGAAGACAGTCTTGTTGCTGGTCAGCTGGAGGCAGACTTCCACGTTGTTGGGATGAAAATCTTCCAGTGAGGCAAGAATTCCCTACGTACAGTATTAAGAAAGACACATGGGCTAGTCTGGGGAATTTAGAAATCTAA